>NW_005359225.1:778438-806478 GCF_000412655.1 Myotis brandtii
GAAAAGTCCAAAAGTCAATGTTAAGTGACTCCACAGAAGGGACCTAAGGGGCAGGCACCTGAGTGTGAGGGGAACGGGGCTGGGACGCTGCAGGCAGGGGAAGCCGCCAGCACAGAGTGAACAAAACGTCCGTGGACTCGGGGCCCCGGGGACATGTGACTGGGGTTAGACATTAATCCGGGTGCTCAGTGCCACCGTCCTGATGGCTCAGCTGAGCTCCCCAGCAGCAGTGGCTGGGGTGGGGCTGCCAGGGCCGTCCTGGGGAGGAGACACAGGAAGCAAGGCTGGGAGCTCAGGGGTGGGGGCCCACACGGGACATGCGTTCAGATCGCTGGACAAGGCGTCTGGGCTCCCGCCCCGAGAGAGCACTGCAGCCAGCACACTGTGTGGAATAAACTGACTGCACAGTGCACCCAGCCGGTTCCCGTGTGCCTTTAACAGAACCGCGGTGTTTCCGGCAGGTACAGAGCATTTTTCTTCTCGAGGGGGACGCTCACAGAGACACCATCGTGCAGTGGAAAGAGCGGGGGCTTGAAAAGCCTCACTAGCCCTCCCTTGCATGTGACCTTGGACAAGTCGCTGTACCTCCCGAGACAGACCTGGATCTAACCCTTGTGTGGCACAAGCTGTGTGAGCTCAGGCAAGCAGCTAGGCCTCTCTGGGCCCCAGCCCCTCTAGCTGTCACCTGGGGGCAATCGTAATTTGGGGTGAGAGGAGAGGGGGTGGGAGGAGAAGACAGGGTGCAGTGGTATTCCAGGACTATGAAGACCAGAGGGAGTGGGTGGGCCTGGCAGGTGGGCTGAGAGGAAAGAATGCAGGAGAGCCTGGAGGCCCACCTGTCTCATCAATGTGACCCTGTGACAGGTGGATTCGGGGTGGGAGTGCTCGGAGCTGGTGCTTCAGGAGTCAGGGGCCCTGTTCTGGTGGTGGCCCTACCTTCACCCTGTTAACTGACTGAGCCACAACGGGGGTGGGGTCCAGGGCTGCTCCATGGGCAGAGGACAGAGGCCGCCCTGCTCCTGCCCCACTCTGCAGCCGTGGCTTTCACGAATTGTTTCAGAACTCTGTGAGGCACTGGGTGGCAGGGGGCGCCAGACATCCAGGAAGGAAGAGGGACTGAGCATTTAGACCAAGTGTGGGGCGATTAGACAGAGGAGACTGAGGGTCCCGAAGAGAAAAGGGAGGCAAAGGGGATGGCAGCGCTCTGCCGCCGCTAAGGGGTCCCCAGCACCTTTGGCACCTAAAGCGCCTGGGAGCCACGACCTGAAGGGGTGCTGCTCCAGAGCCTAGCACAGTGGTCAGCACACTGCGGCTCTCGAGCCACATGCGGCTCTTTGGCCCCTTGAGTGTGGCTCTTCCACAAAAGACCACGTGCGGGCGCGCACATACAGTGCGATTGAAACTTCGTGGCCCATGCACAGAAGTCGGTATTTTGTGGAAGAGCCACACTCAAGGGGCCAAAGAGCCACATGTGGCTCGCGAGCTGCAGTTTGCCGACCACTGGGCCCTAGCAGGTCTGGGCGAGGCCTTCTAGGGCCAGCTCCCCCGGATGCTGACTTGGGGTGGGTCACACTTATCTCTGAGCTTTCTATCTGAAAAAGGCAGAAAACACCACCTGCCCCTCCTGCCGCACAAGGTCACCGAGGACCTGACCCAGCGCAGGGCCTGGGGAGGAGCTGCCTTGATGCCTCAAAGAGGCTCAGGGGGGCAGAGGACGGGAGACTCGGGCTTGGTCTCGGCTCTGCCCCTGGCTCAAGGGGCAGCTGGGCAAGTCTTGCCTCTTTTTCTAAGACTCAGTTTCCTTCTTTAAGAAACTGAGATGCCTGCAATACACACACTCAGAAACCAAAACCAAAGTCACTCCACAAACCACTCCACAAAAAACACACTCAAAAAAAAAAAAGAAAGAAAAATAAAGAAAAGCCAGCCCTTTCCCCAAACCTTGGTGCCATGGGGACCAAGGACACAGCCTAGTCCCAGGGGCCCCCGGGGCCTCAGGGCTTTTACCTTCGCAGAAGCTGCTGACTGTCGGAGAGTGCCCGATGAGTAACCACAGAGAAACTATAGCAGGAACCGCAGTGCAGGCGCGATGGGGGGAGGGGCAAGGAGAACGGGGTGGGTCAGAACAGAGGGCGAAACCCACCAGGGAGAGAAGAGGACCCGCAGGGCAGAGGTCTGGGCTCCGTGGGGCTGGGGGCATCTGAGGCACCTGGACGGGCACCGAGGGGGCAGAGGCTCTGCCCGCCCTCTGAGCCTCTCCGTGCCCCTCCAAGAAGCCAGGGGACAGGAGGAAATATGAGAAAAAGGCATATGATCCTGCAGGGAGAAGCCCACCAGCCTCCCACTCTAGAGACAAAGGAGAGACGGAGGGTGGGGAATTCTCCACCCATGGGCTCCAGGGCTGGTGCACATCTATCCTTTGTGCCATTTCTCTGAATGCCCACACCTACCGATGACCTTGAGGCTGGACCTGCTCCCTCTGCCTGCTCCCTGTTAGCAGTAGGAGGTGCAGCGGGGAGGGGGGACCCCATGGTAAACCAAGTCCTGATCAGGCTCTGCTCTGTGACCTCTCACGTGACCCTTCTCTGGGCCTTGCACACACACACCACCCCCTCGCACCCTCCCCCCCCCAGTCAGTACAGGACCAGATGGGAGGGTCCTGGAGGCCCCCGACCCCTCCTAGAAGCCTAGGAAAGCTCTGTCCCGGCTCTGCGGCCAGAGGGACGCGCTGAGGCTGTTGGACAAGGGTGCCTAGACACCAGCCCGGCGCCTGAGACCCCTCCCACCCCATGGAAGCCCTGCCCCCACGTTACCATGGCGACGTCGGCCTGGAAGATCTGCTTGATGAACTTGTTCCTGGAGGAGTGGACCAGCTGGATGATGTCTCCGTGCAGGGTATCCCGGTTCTTCTCCAGGAAGCCTGGGCAGCGGCAAAGAGTGGTCACGCCTCGCGGGCTCCGGCTGCCTCCGCCTGACAAGACTCAGCCCCGCGCCCCCCCCCCCAAATCCAAGGCCAGAGGATCCTCAAAATTCACCCAGTCCACCCACATCCGTGTTTCAGTGGGGACACCGAGGCCGGGAGAGGACAGCCACTGGCCCAAGGTCACAGAGAGAGTGAGGGATCGCCCCAACCACACAGCCCCTCCTCAGCTGGTCAGAGAGAGGGCAGCAGGTGTGTCCCGGGGACGGAGTGGGCACCTCCCTGAGTGAGCCCCAATGCCTCAAATGCCAGCCTCAGTCTTTTAAACAAAGGTGTCAGTCAAAAGCAATGGTAAGTGTCACCTGGGAGAGACTACATGTTGATCTGGTACCAGCTAATAGTACAAAAATTAACTCACAATAGCTTTGCTTTATGTTTTCAACGTCCCCTCACAGCTGCCCCCGCGCCCAGGAGGTGTGGGACAAGCAGGGATTATCTTCTCGTCCCACAAGGGAGTAAATCGAGCTCAGAGCAGCTAAGCCAGTCACAGGCAGAGTTAAGACTCAAACTCAGGACCACCGGCGTGGGCCAAGGAGGCTTCCCTACACCACACAGACCCCAACTGCCGTTCCCAGTTATTGGGGAGTTAGGAGCTGGTTAATGGGGGGGTTGCTGGAGGGGCAGGAGACAGATGCCCAGGGCTGAGGAGGAGGGACACTGCAGAGGGCAGCACCCTCTCCCCACAGGACTCGGGCTGCCGGGCTGGTAGACGGCACAGGGACCAGTGCCGGGCTGCCCTCGGGGCATCTGAGCAGGGGTGAGCTGCAGGAGCACTCGCGGTGGAGGGGTGGGCTCTGGGGTCGGCATGGATCGTGGGGCTCTAACGAACGCGCTGTGACCTGGGAAGGTCCCCTCTGGGCCTCAGCTTCCTCGTCGGTCAGATGGGAGAGACAGTACTCAAAGGCTGTTGCTTCTCTTTAGATCACCCGTCACCATCCATGTCATGAATGAAATGCCGGATTAAAACAGCACTTCGCCAACCAGAAAATGCTGGCAGAATTGCTTACGGCAGCTCAAAACTGGTCAGTGATCTGAGGCAAGTCATTTCACTCTCTGGACCTCAGCTTGCAAATCCATAGAAGTAGATGACCCTCGTGTTCCCTCCAGAGCTAACGTTCTATAATCCTACAGCTTCATGTAAAATTCCCTCCGCCTTCACTTCTGCATCCTCAGCAACACAGGAGGCCTGGCACGTAACAGATGCTCAGTGAGTGTTGGTGGCACTGAACTGAAAACTGCAATCCTCTGTTGCTCCAAACAACAGACCCATTGGTTTGCCCAAGAGTCCTTCTCACATGACGTTGGCGTCCTTCTCTCGACAGCCCGGTGGGAGCTCACATTTCCTATTTTAAGGCGGGCTGAGCAGCCTTCAGAGTCCACCCCTGCAGCATGGCTCATGACACTCTACTGCCTCTGGACCAGCTCAACAAGGACCTGCTAAACCGATGATTATACTTATTTGTTTTGAATTTCAATGGCTTGGGCTGTGGGTGGGACCCTTTGGGGCTGAATGACCGGAGCTCCATGTAGACACATCTCACAATGGAGACCCAGTCAAGGCTGGCCCTTTAGTACAATGGGGCAGGCTAGGACCACCTGCAGGCTTATGGCAGACCCTGTAAGAATTCCGAGTGGAGTAAACTCCACCACTGAGACCCAGTCAAGGCTGGCCCTTTACCAGTACAACGGGGCAGGCTAGGACCACCTGCAGGCCTATGGCAGACCCTGTAAGAATTCCGAGTGGAGTAAACTGGACTGTGTTCTGACCCTCTTCTTGACGTCTAGCTTGAAAATGAACCCAATTGCATGTCCCAGGAGGGAAGAGGAGCATCCCCTTCAAAGCTCACACGTGGTCTTTTTGCTAAAAGAGTCTTGGTGGGTAACTGGGCTGGTTCTAGGCCTGGGTTTGCATCCAATGGGCTACATCTTGTAAGGACCGTGAACCCCCCTTATGAGCCTCAGTTTCTCGTTGTACAGATGAGCACTGAGCCCACCCCAAAGAGCTGAAAGCAGGGACTCAGATACGTGTACACCACGTTCTCAGAGCATTATCTGCAACAGCCACAACATGGAGACGACGCAAACGTCCATCAACAGATGAAACGATAACTAAAGAGGACACGTGCTCCAACAGCCATGCACCTGAGGACCTAATGCTCCGTGAAGTGAGCCAAACACAAAAGGACAAATATTGTAGATTCCACTTCCATGAAGTACTTCAAATGGTCCAATATGTAAGACAGAAAGCAGGATCGAGGGTACCAGAGGCTGGGGGGAGGGCGAGGGGGCGTTATTGTCAGTGGGGTGCAGAGCTCCTATTTGGGGTGACGAATAGGCTCTGGAAACAGATAGTGGTGACGGTCACACTAATAGTGATGATGGTCGCACTATATTGTGAACAACTTAATGCCACTGAATCATAGACGTAACAATAGTAAATTTTATATTACATATTTTACTACAACACTTTTAAATCTCTAAAACAAAACCATAAAAAAAAGCACTGATCCCACCTGGTGTCTCTGTCCTGGGCTGGAGAGGGTGAGGGAGGGAGGGGCCCAGACAAGGAGACAGCCCCGGCCGGCCCGCCTGTACCTTGAGTCTCATAGTAGACGACACCAGCAAAGTGGTTGATGCCGAACTGCGTCTCGTGGTTGTTCTTGGGAGGAATGTAGTTGGAGTTGAGCTTGTGCTGCGAGTTCAGCTTATGCAACATGGTGGCGTCCGTGCCCTGTGGGGACCGAGGGCAGCTGTCGGGCCTCCTCTCCCACGCCCCCCACCTCCACTCCCCCCACTCTCCACCAGGCCCCACTGCCTGTCCTGCCCCACGTCTTTGCACCCCCTCTTCTGTCTTTCTCAAGAGCTTTCCTCCCTTTGCTTATAGCCCATGGAGGAGCTCTCTGAGCCTCCACTTCCCCACCGTGATAGTACATTCCAGTTTAGAAAATCTACTCCCAGGAGTAAAACCCTGGGAACAGTCCCTCCCACTCCAAGGCCTAGGCCGTGTGTGGAGCACCTATTCTGCGCCAGCTGCACACTTAGATCTTCAGCGTTGGGTGCAGGACCCAGATGAATGCACTTGAGTTGGCCCAGAGCCACCCTGAGAGCGGGTGTCATTAGCCCCATTTTGCAGGTGAGGAAAGCAGAGGCTGGGTGTGGAGGATGCGCCCCCCACCACACCACCCAGCCCCCCGCAGGCCCACCTTGGGGAACTTGCTCTCCTCGTCGATGAGGGAGATGATGTTCATGGGCTTGTTGGCGATCATGTCCAGGGCGTCCTGGTTGTCGGTGAACTCGATGTGCAGCCAGTCGATGCTCTCCAGGTCGTACTCCTCCTGCTCCAGCTTGAACACGTGCCGCACGAAGAACTGCTGCAGGTGCTCGTTGGCGAAGTTGATGCAGAGCTGCTCGAAGCTGGGGAGTGGGGGGATGCGCAGGGGACACAGGGACAAGGGGGTGTCGTTCAGGCCCTGCTCCAACGCTCGGGGGCCCAGCTCTGCCTCCACGTCTGAGGGGGGCCGGGACTGCCACATCCAACCCCCTCATGAGCAGGAGGGGACACCAAGGCCCAGAGAGAGCAAAGCATCCCCCCAAGGTGAGTCAGAGGGAGAGCTAAAGCCAGGGCCCGGGGCTCAGGACCCCTCCCCTGCATGACCAGGCCCTGGGGAGGGCGGGCAGGTGGGCTCCAGCCCCAGGCAGAGCGCCTGGGAGGGGCAGAGCCAAGGCTGGGGAGGTGCCCCAGGGGGAGCGGTCCAAAGTGTCAGCGGACTGGGGAGGGGGCTGGTGAGACTTGGAAGCAGAGCCTTGACGGCTGACATCTCTGAACCACCAACTCAGCGCCCTCCTGGTGACACTCCGTGAATTCAATGTGGGCGTTTGGCGGGGTGTGGGGAGGGCTTCGGGACATCCAGACATTACAGGAACTGAGGCGACTTGCCAGGGGTCACGCAGCCAGGAAGTGGGGCAGGGCCGGCTTCCTGCCACCTGGGATCCACCTGGGCCTGTTCCATCCATCTGCCCACACGGCCCCCCAAGAGTGTGGGCCTCCAAGTGTGGCCAAGACCCCCATCTCAACCTTGGCTCAGGCCCAGCCTCACTTGCTTCCAGACACCTGGCAGCTGGGCACAGGCCGATGGGCAGCAGGGCCTGGGGTGTCCTTGATGATATAAGAGCCTCCCCCCTCCCCACCACCACCCCCTCCTGGGGGGCCTCAGCTGACTGGGGACTGGAGGGGATGGGGAGGAAGGGGAGAGGGCCCACAGGGACGACGGGAGTCAAATTTCCCAGCAGCCTGGCAGGGTGTGTGGGGCCGACGAATGTAATCTAAAGGGAGAGACCTGACCTTCCTGTCCGTGTTGTGGAGGAAAAGTCCCGCAGGGCAGAGCCCCACCGTTACCTGTTCACAGCAAAGTTCTCGAACCCAAAGATGTCCAGGAGGCCGATGGACCGGCAAGAGTTCTTCACGTCCTGGGAGGGGGGCTTGTAAATCGCGGCGTTGATCTTGTCTACGATCCACACGAAGAGCCGCCCGTAGATTCCCTGAGAGGCAGGGCGGCTGCATCAGCCCCGGCCCAGCCACAGCCTCCCAGGGAGACAGGCCACGCTCCTGGGCCCTGGAGGCCTCACTCCAGCCCCTTCCGCGGGGTAGCAAGCTCTGAAATCCCACGCCTTTGCTCCAGCTGCCCCCCCTGCCCGGAGCACCCTTTTCTGCTTGGACAACTCCTATTGGTTTTCCAAAGCTCCTCAGGAAACCTTCCCTGACCTCAGAGTGTGGGGAGCCCTCCTTGGGACTCCCATTTCTCCGTCCATCTCTGTCTCCCCATCAGCCCTGGATGCCTTGTGGGTCCCAGAGCCCAGCACAGGGCCTAGAGCAGGCACAGCAAGCGTGTGACTGTGGAAACAGGCAGGATTTGGCACCCTGCCCACCCAGCCCAGCCTTTCTTCATTGTCTTCTTTGAAGAGACCAGAGAGGGTGCCCCTGGGCTGAGAGCAGCACAGCAGAGAGAATGTCCAAAGAACATGCCCCACATGAGGGCCAAGGGGCTGGAGATCAAAGCAGGCCAGGGTGCAGGGCCCCTGGGGGCACAACTCCCAGCCCTTGTGGGACTCAGCCCAAGGCAGCCAGTGGCTGGAGCCTGGGTCCAAGGGCAGGTGGGGGTCATGGCCCAGAGGCCCACCAGCTCTGTGGACCCCTCAGCTCCTGCCCGTCAAAACCTCCGGAGGGTGGGGAGAGCAGGGGCCTCTCCACAAGCCCACCTTGACAAAGGCATCGCGGACATCCAGCGCCTGCTCCCTGCTGAGCGGGGTGGACACCGTCTCGCCGCGGGTGATGAGGGTGCGGCTGGTCAGGCAGTTCATCAGGTCTGGGGGGTTCACCTGGTGGGGCGACACCGGGAGGTCACCCGGCCACCTGCCAGCCAGTCCCTCCCTAGAACTCCCAGCACACCCAGAACCCCTCCCACTTCACAACCAGGCCTCACTCAGACTGCTCCCTCCACTCAGAGCCCCACCGTAAGAATGCAGGACAGAGCCCCACCGTAAGAATGCCCTTCCCAGGCCCTACAGCCAAATCCTCCCCACACCAACCCACCCCAACGCTGCCGGAGGGAACTGCTCTCTGACGGCCCCTGCCTGCCCCCCCCCCCCCCCCCCCCCATATGTCACCTGCCCTTCCCAGGACTGGCTCTTACTCTGACTTTACTCATCGCCGTTTTCCAACCCAGGGCCGAGCCTAGTGTTTGCTAAAGACTGACAGACTGATTCACTTGGTCCCCTAAGTCCCTGCTGCTCCCAGGACCAGCTGGGCGGAGACAGGCTCTGGGCTCTCCTCCCAGGGACCCATGCCCAGCACAGATCCTGTACACCGTGGGTTCTCCGTGTTGAATTTCTAGAACTTTCCCAAGCAGAGGTCCCAGCTCCTTGGGCCCCACACACTCAGCCCCTGGGCCTGAAGTCCAAACTGTCCCTCTGAGAGAAACAAAAACAGCTGAGGGGACAGAAGACCGGGCACTGACCTCGAGCAAGGATGCAGCTGTGGCCAGGGACGGGGAGAAGAGCACCTCGCAGGCATCCAGGTTTTCAAATGTCCTGGCTGTCAGCAGCAAGAGGGCACAGCATCAGGCAGGGGAGGGTGGGCAGGGGGCAAGGGGGCAGTCTAAGGGGACCGGATGCCTGCCCCGTCCACAGAGGACACCACACTCTGATTTAAAGCTTCTCTGGTCAATGTATGTTTGATGAATGTTCTCATCATGAACTATGGGCACCAGCAGCTTAGAAACCGTGTGTATCCAACACCTGGCTCTACGCCTGGCACCCAGGTATCAGACGCTGGCAGTCATGCCTGCCCCTCCCCCAGCCTTCACTCTAGGCTCCCAGAACAACCCGTGGCTCCTCTGAGACAGGTCCTGTGACTTGCTCGGCTTAGTGCCTGATACTCTCTGTCCTTCCCCCAAATGCTTCCTCAGGCCTCAGAGCCTCTGCATGAACTCTCCCTTCTGCCTGGTGTACCCTTTCTTCATCTCTTAGTCTTTTTTTTAAGAATTGATTTTGAGAGAGAGGAACATCAATTTGTTTTCCCACTCATTTATGCATCTCTCAGTCTTTTAAGACTCACTAGACTGTGAGCTTCTTAGAGCTGGGATTATCCATCCATTCACCAAACAGACTTTCCAAGAGCGTCAGTTTCGACTTAAGCTCAGGCTCTTACTCAGTCGTGGGACTGTATTGGGTACCAAGGGCAAGAGCAAAATGGAACTCGGTGCCGGCCTTAGAGGACCGTCTCCCAGCCTGGCACATAGTAGGTGACCAGGGAGTGTTAGATGAGTGAACATATTCTCTTTTCTAGCCTTTCCCCTTTTCTGAAGATGGATATTTAATCACTCATACCTTAGTATGACTTAATTAAAAAATTTACTCCCTCTCTAAGACACCTGACCTTAAAGAAGAAACCAAATTTGGAAGTGGTTTTAAAGGGCCAATAGTGCCCTAGGTGGTTTGGCTCAGTGGATAGAGCATCGGCCTGTGGATTGAAGGGTCCTGGGTTCGATTCCGGTCAAGGGCACATGCCCGGGTTGCGGGCTCGATCCCCAGTAGGAGCAGCACAGCAGAGAGAATGTCCAAAGAATATGCCCAGCATGAGGGCCAAGGGGCTGGAGATCAGAGCAGGCCAGGGTGCAGGGCCTGAGGGGGCGTGCAGGAGGCAGCTGATCAATGATTCTCTCTCATCACTGATGTTTCTATCTCTCTCTCCCTTCCTCTCTGAAATCAATAAAAAAAATATTTTTTAAAATAAAGGGCCAATAGTCATCCTCCATTACACTTTATCCATACATCTCTATGGTGGAATTTCAGCACCTGAGTTAAACCACACCTGAGGCTAGGGGACCTGTTCAAATCTCCCACAGGCACATGCGACAGAAACTGAGACAGAACTGAGCCACCAGCACCCCCTGGACGGCTAGGCGTCATGCTGAGTGTTAGAAGTGAACTCTCAGTACAGGGTTGGGGGAGTGGGGTGCATTGAGGCCCCTCACCCTCGTACTGCAGGTTGCCGAGGTGCAGGATGGAGGCCAGGAGCTTCGAGATCTCCCAGTTCTCTGTGTCAGTGAACATGAGCACCTTCATGGCGGAGCGGATGTTGGCATACTCCTGGCTGTCCTCGCGGCCCTCGCAGGTTATGCAGTTGCCCTGGTGGGCAGGAGGGGGAGAGTGGGTGAAGGAGGGCATGGGGGGCCCTCACTGCCCGGCCAAGCAGCCTGGCTCCGGGCACCGACCTCACCTAACGGGCACCATGACTCTCAGGAAGGCTAGCAAGCTCCCACGTGGGCTGCTCAGGAACACATCTCCTCCATCTGGAAACCCTGGATGCCCCATTTCCCACGAGTAAGAGGCCTGGGTCACTGACGCCAGGCCTGGTCCATCACCCTGCCTGCAGGCGCAGCACCAAGGCCCTGCCATGCTCCCCTCCGCCCAGGGACACCTACCCTCAGGGACTTGAACCCCTCACCGGGTGCAGCCTGGGGTGAGGGAGCATTGGCAGGGCCTGTCCAATTGTGTGTGCCTGTAGACCCGTGTGTGTGTGTGTGTGTGTGTGTGTGTGTGTGCACGTGTTACACCTACAACACACATACATGCACCTTCGTTGTCCCACATCCCTCAGGTGCCATTGCCCACACTTGTGTCCACACGGCTCAGCCCATCTCAGGCAACCAGCCATTGGGTCTCCCCAGGACTAAGGAAGCTGGTGCCCACCAAGCCAGCCTGCTGTGTGGTAGCAATGGCCCTGGGTCCACTTCTCCTTGGTGGCCTGCCAGCAGCAAGAGGCTGGCAGCAGAACCCTGTAATCAGCGAGCCCTCGGGTATGAAGCCACCGTGTCCTGCACCCTGCACTCCTGGGGGCCTGGCAGAGGCCCCAGTCTTCAAGTCTTTACACTACACTAATACAGTATATGTGTACAGGCGGGCTCATGTATGTGTGTGTATGTGTGTGTATGTGTTCCTGGGTCTGGGACGTCTACACACGTTTACGTGTGTCTGTGGGGAGAATTTGCCTAGATGTGTGTGCAAGCGGGTGTGTACTCACATGGGGAACAGGCCTTAGGGCACACACAAGCCCAGGGTGGGCTGGGAGTGGGGCCGGCGAGAGGATGGGAGAAAGCCCACGTGGAAATTCCCACCCACCCGGCCTAGAGCTGGGGAGGGGCTGGGTGGGCTGACCCCGGCCTCACTGGGATGGCTGTCCCCTCCCTGGATGCCCCACCTGGGCCTCACCATAGCCAAGTAGTTGTAGTCGGAGGCCTGGCCCAGGCCCAGCTTCTTCCTCTGGTCCTCGCCCATGCCCTCCAGCATGCAGTAGAACACGTGGTAGTTCCTCTCGTCAGGCGCCTGAAAATGGGGCACAGGTGTTGGGGCAGGAGCACAGGGGGAGGCCGCCAGGAACCAATCAGGAAGCCTGGCCACACGGTTTGCTGTTTGAACAAGTGCCTTCTATGAAAAAGCTCCCATGGTGGTTCCATGGTGGGTTTCGGGCATGCAAGCAGGCAGCCGCCGAGGGACGACTGAGGCTACTCGGACGTGTAAATCCCACGCAGCACTGCGGCTCGGGGCTCTGTGAGGGACAGCTCTGCCCCCGGGCCTGGGCCCACCTGGCGACAGACGCGCGACTTCTCCAGCAGGTACTGCTCGATCTTGGCGCCCTCGATGGCACCCCGCTTGTTGAAGTGGATGTCAATGTACTTCCCGAAGCGGCTTGAGTTGTCGTTGCGAATGGTCTTGGCATTCCCGAAGGCTTCAGGGTGGGTAGAGGGTCACGGGCAAGGTCAGCCCCCACCCAGCCGCCCAGCCCTCCCCTGCGGCCCCTGGCCCTACCTTCCAGGATGGGGGTGGCCTCCAGCACCTGCTGCTCGATCCACGAGTGCTGCCCACTGATGGCGGCCAGGAACTGCAGGATCAGCTTCGTGCTCTCTGTCTTCCCTGCCCCAGACTCCCCACTGCAGCACCCAGACACAGGCAGGGCCTGTCACAGTCTGCGTTGGCCCCCTCCTCTTAGCGCTTCAGCCCAAGCTGCTTCCCCCATGAGCCCTCCCCCGTCTGTGTAATGGGCTGACAATAGAGACCATCCAGGGCTGGGAAGGCTAGAGGAGTTCATTGCTCTGCCACAACGAGAGGGTACTTTCCATCCCCTTCATTCCGACATGCACACCCCTCCCTCCCTACTTGCCATATAGCATGGCACGTATTAGATGCTGGACCGTGCTTTGTCCTTTTACCCTCTGCCCAAGAGAGAACAGGATCCTGAGCTTTCCACTGACCCTAACTTAATAGGAGCCAGCAGTCAATACTAGTAAGGTTGGCCTCAAAAGCTAACATGAGCTTGGGTCGCATTAATAGAGATATCAGACCTGGGAAAGGGGAGGTGATTCTCTATACTACGAGACATTAGCAGGAGCACATAGCTAGTGCTCTCGGGGTTAAGCCTGGACCTCCACCCTGGTGCTGGGCCGCCCACCTGATGATGCAGCACTGGTCACGGCTGTTTCGTTTCATGTTGAAGTAGCAGTTGTCGGCAATGGCAAAGATGTGCGGGGGCATCTCCCCGATCTTCTTGTTGGTGTACTGGCGGATGTGCTCTGGCGAGTAGATGGAGAGCAGCTGGTAGGGGTTCACAGCCACCAGGATGGAGCCCGTGTATGTCTGTGGAAAGCAAGGACCAGGGAGCTCACCGCGGCCCCCGTGGGAGGCTCTGACCCCAGAAGCTCTCAGGTTCTGTCTACTCCCTCCTTCTGGAGGGACAGCACTGGCTTTGGAGCCACGTGGCTCTGGTGTCAGAATCCCGCCTCCCTATGACGTGGAGGCGGGTCTTCAGACAGCACTGGGCCTGGCTCAGAGGAGGTATCAGGGACATTTGATGAAGGAAGGAAGTGAGGGGAGAGGGAGAAAGGGTCTCTGAGCCTTGATTTCTTTATCTTCATCTGTAAAATGGGCATAAATCAACCCTTTATGAAAATGGAAAATTCCTAGCACACTGTAGGTACTCCTCAAATGCTGGCTCCCACCTTTGCCCCGCAGCCCCGCAGCCCGAACTTTTAGAGTGGAATTCTAAACCGGACCTTTCTAGAACAGAGGGAGGGGAACCAGGCCACAGGAGCTGAAGGGGCGAGGGGGTGTGGCTGGGTTGGGTGGGCCTCAGTCCCTGCAGCACTGCCCCTGAGCTTGGGGACAGGGCACCTCCAGACATCTGGGCAGTGCAGGCTCAGGGCCAGGGGCCCCTCCGAGAGCCTCTGTCTGTGGGCTCCCCACTTAGTGCACAGAACGGCCACCTGTGCAAAATGTCCTGCTGTGGGCCTGGCCCTGCCACTCAGGGGACAGCAAGCCCCCAGGACACAGTGAAGCACCCAGGGCTACTCCTCCCTCCTCCTGCCCCTCCCCACCCCACCCCGAAAGTACCAGGCCCAGCCTATAGTTGGCGATAAATGTGTTGACATCTGGGCCTGGACAGGCTGGAGAAAGATGTGACCTCACAGGGAGGTGACAGTCCGCCATCCCCGCCCGCCTAGGCCTCAGTGCCCCCCAGCAGCCTCAGCCCGAGTGGCCATGCAGGAAAGGCACTGCTGCTGGCAGGGAGAACGCCCCCCTCCCCCTGACCCGGGGCCAGGTATGGCCGCTGGGAGCCCTGGGCTGGGAGCCTGACACCCAGGCTCCAGTCCCGGCTCTGCCCGCCCTGGACGGACCTGGCCTGGCAGCACCCTTCTCTGGGGCCCAGAGGACTCCCCTCTCCCTCCAGACTCTTCCTTCAAGCAGCACGAGCCAGAGCGGCTGAGCCTCACCACACTGACCAGCTGACCATGGGCAGGAGCCCCAGCAGGAAGAGACGGGGCAGGACGCAGACGGGGAAGGAGGCTGGAGAGGAGCGGCCAGGCCAAGCAGGCATGGAGAGCTGGGCTGGCTCCGTGCCACACTCACCCGCCCGCACAGCTGGTCTGAAGTTGGAAGGTGGGGAACAGGGAGAGAAGGTCCTTCTCCACCAACAACCCCACCAGCCCAGGGCTGGGCTGACTGCTCAGAGCAGAACCTGCCGACCCGACCCGCAGCCCGGGACCCCCTCAGCCATCCTCCCCACAGCTCAGCCCTGCCCAGCGGTGGGAACCAGCTGGACTCTGGGCCCCGGGGGTGAGTGACCATAAGGAGCATCTCTGGCAGATCACTTCGAGTCTCCAGCCTGCGTTTGCTCATCTGTAAAGGGGGGTGGTTAACATCTACCTCCCAGGCTGTTGTAAAGACCAAAGGGCATAACCTTTGCAGGTGCCTGGTGCAGAGCAGCTGCCCTAAGTGCCCCTTCCTTTCTCCTTATACCCCCTTAAAGAATATGCTCACCCGCCTGGCCCCTGATCACCACGTGACATGAGGCTGGCTCCATGCAGCACTGTCTCTGAGGCATGCGGGGCCGCTGACAGCCCATCCCTGGGGGCCGTGGAGGGAAAGCCTGGGGCTCTGGGAGCTCGAGGACCCCCGTGAATTCCTCGAGGTAGGAGGTGGGGGCGGGGGGCAGGTCTCTCAGTGAGAATCGAGCATGAAAGGGCATGGCATTTGGGAGAAAGGTCGCCCTGCAGCTGTGAGGAGATGGACGCTGCTGCAGAGGCTGCAGGCAGAGACAGTATTTCAGACCTAATTTCAGCCAACAGGGAGCCAGACAGGAGGTCTGAGAGCCGGGTCCGTGACTGAGTGGGGCAGGGGCAGTGCCAGAGGCCCCGGGCTTGCTGAGACCCCAGGAGCACCTTCCTGGGGCTGAGCCCCACCCCTTCCTCCCACCAGGGCTCCATGGCCTCTCCACTGGGCCCTCCTGGGCACCAGGCCCTCAGTCCCCTGCCTCTTGGGTGTCCCCACTGACATCCACCGGCCTGTCGAGACCAGGCCTCCTCTCCCTTCCAAGGGGCTCCTCCTCAGCCTCCCAGCTCGGCCCACATGCCACCACCACCCTTCCCCAGGCAGAGCAGGGCCTGGGAGCTCCCTCCACACCTCTCGCTCCTGCATACAGCCCACCTCTCTCCATCAGCATGGCCACCCCCCTGCTGGCCAAGCACCTCCCTGCTGGGCTCCCGGGTTCCACCCTGTCCACTCCCATCTACCCTCCATTGTGAGCAGGGTCAGCTTTTAAACAACCTGAGCGTGTCATCCCCTCCTGAAAACCCTCAGGCGGCTTCCCACAGCCTCAGAACAAAGTCCATATCCTGTCCCTGCCCACAAGACCCTGAGCCCGGCCCTCACCACCGGCCCTCACCAGCCCCATCCCACAGCCAGAGGCGCCCTCCATATTAAACACGTCAGTTAAAAGCCCCACACTCCATCCCCTGCCCCTTCACTCAGCGAACTCCTTTTCATCCTTCCAGGCCAAGCTGAGAGGGCCTGCGGGAAGCCGCACCTTCCTGTGTCCCCAGCACAGCTCACCCCGGCCCACCTGACTCCACTATAGCTCTGGTTCGCTCTCCCCTACACCCTGCACAGCACGCAGGGCTCTCAGCAAACGCTAACAGAAAGAGTGACTACATTAATGGATGAAGAAAGTCCATGCTGCCCAGGAAAAAGCAGGGAAGGGAGCTCAGGGGACAGGCCTGTCAGCAACACTGAGGCAGCCCTACCTACGCTGATGGGAAGGATGGCCCAGACATGTGGCCAGTGGAAAAGCACGGAACAGTATGGGGGCAATGTTACCATCATAGACAAAAATTTTTAATTGTGTATACACATTATTTTATATCATATATATATGATATATATATATATATATATATATATATATATATATATATATATATATATATATATATATATATATATATATATATATATATATATATATATATATATATATATGGCCCAGTGCACAAAATTCGTGTGCTGTTGGGGGGATCCCTCAGCCTGGCCTGTGCCCTCTCGCAGTCCGGGACCCCTCGGGGGGTGTCCGCCTGCCGGCTTAGGTCCAATCCCTCTTGCAGTCTGCAGTCCAGGGCTCTCGCAGTCCGGGCCCCTTGCTCCTTACCACCCGCCTGCAGTGGAGGCGGGAGAGGCTCCCGCCACTGCCCCTGTGCTCGCTGGGCTTCTGGCTGAGCAGTGCTCCACCTGTGGGAGCGCAATGACCACCAGGGACCAGCTCCTGCATTGAGCATCTGCCCCCTGGTGGTCAGTGCGTGTCATAGCGACTGGTCATTCACCAGTCATTCCGCTGGTCGTTTCACTGTTTGGTCGATTTGCATATTAGGGTTTTATTATATAGGATACAGATATACAGTCAGCCCTCTATATCCACAGATTCCCCATCTATTGATTCAACCAACCATGAGTCAAAAATATTCAGAAAAAGTTACGTTGTTGCTGACATACTATGTAGTTAGGCCAATGATGGTTGGGTCTGAACTGAACATGTATAGACTTTTTTCCTTGTCATTATTCCCTAAACAATAACAACTATTTACATAGCATTTACATTGTATTAGGTACCATTAGAGATGATTTAAAGCAGCGGCTGCCAACCGGTGGTACCACTGGTGGTCCGTGAGGTCTGAACGGTTGGTGACCGCTGATTTAAAGTATACAGGAGGGCGTGCATGGGTTATATGCAAATACCACACCCTTTTATATAAGGGATTTGAGCATCCATGGATTTGGGTATTGACTGGTGGTCCTGGAACCAATCCCCTGTGCACACTGGAGGATCGATTGGAAATTAATGGCAGTGGTGGCAGAAGGAAAATGTTCTAATCTGTAGCACGTATACCCAAAATAAATAAATAATAAAAACAAGGCCTCTTCCTTCGGTGAGAGGACCCGCCCCCGCAGAAGGGCAAGGGCACTCCACCTGACGGGAAGGACCCCGTTGGGCGCAGGACTTCGCAGCTTCCACAGCATCTCCCCTCACCTCCTCAGAAGGCCGCTGAGCAGTGTAGCCACATTCCCTTCTCAGAAGGGAGAATTGCACCTCCAAGAAGGAGAGGGGCTTCGAGATCACACAGCAGATAAGCAGGGAGTGGGATGAGCAAGGGACCTGGGCCCAGAGCCCCAGCTCTCGCTCTCCCACCTGGACTTCCCCAAATCTCAGATGCACCTGCGGGACTGTGGAGCTGGTGGTGGTGGGAGTAGGAGAAGCAAGAGGCTTGCCACTGCCAGCTTGAGACCAGGCCCACCTGCCCCTCTCTGGGCTCGGTGCCCATCCATCCCCTGAGACTCTCAGCACTGCTTCCCGAGCCCTCTGGCCTCTCTCTCCGAGAGCCCACAGTCAGCAGACAGTGACTGCCCACTTGCCCAGCGCAGGCCTCTTGCTCAAGTCTCCAGTAATAAAACCTGCCCTTGGGGCCCTGGGCCAGGCTGGAGGACAGATAAGGATGATTCCCAAGCCCCAACACAGCACACAAGGTCCCTAGGGGCCTCCAGGTCCCCAGGGGAAGATCAGGGGGCCTCCCTGGGGCCAGAGATACCCCCCCACACACACACCCAGGAGATGTGGCAGGAATCCATTTTACCTCAAGCTCCACCTCCTCCAGGAAGCCCTCAGGCCTGCCAGCCTGCAGCCTCTACCTTAGCAGACCCTGAATACCAAAACACATGCTGGGGCACACATACCTCCCCAGAGTCACAGAGGTGCCACCCAAGAGTCTCCTCATTGCACCAGAGGGAAGGCTGTGACCAGAGTGCCAGAGGTTCCCCAAAGGCCGCTTGCCAAGACCGGGTGCAGGCCTCCCAGACCTCTGTTCAACATCAGGAACTCCTGGTCCCTGTCAGCCCTGCCACCTGTTCCCTGCAGAACCCAGGGCAGCCCCTGGCCTCTGGGTCCCCAGTGAGAGATTGCCAGGTGTCCTCCGAGGGCCCTCTCCTATTGGGGTGCCTGGGCCGATTTGTGGCCTGGGTACTGTCTGTCCCTCTGGCTCCTGGGGGCGGGCCAGCTGGAGCAGGCAAGCCCGGGGCAGACAGTCAGGGACAGGGTGTCCCCCCGCTCATGGCTGTGAGCGGTGCGGTAATCTGAGGAAATCCTGGGTGTGCGGGGCTGTGCCCAGGGTAACCCAAGCCATGAAGTGACCAGGGTTGCCATGGTGAGGGACAGGTACGGTTTCTGAGTGGGACAACGGCCCGGCCCAGCTGCTTCTTCAGACCCTGCTCTCCTCCACATCACCCACCCAGTCACAGAACCGTGGAGCCACCAAGTCCAGGAAACTCCCTTGAACCCTACAGCTCTTGAGCACGACTTCCCAAACACCCAGAATCTGAGGCCCATGGACGAGAAGGCTGGGGCCTTCCAGGGACCATGGCTTGGTTTTCTGACCAGAGCCTCGGAATGAAGGCGGCTCCGTCCCCTGTCCCCTCCCTGCCCACTCACCCTCACCCAGAAAAGGGGTCAGAAAGGTTACTAGTGACTCTTCCGATGAGGCAGATGGTGCAGATCCCGGGGTTTCTGGAGAATCTACAAACTCTGAAATGGTTTTCTTTGACCCCTAGTCAGCCTACTGAAGACACAATGTCCAGCCGCTTTCTCCGCCAGCTGCCAGCCAATCACAAGCAGGATTCACTGATCCTGGGACTCTCTGAAGTTCCCCACCCACCGCAGCCCTTCTGAACCCATCTTCGCCTTTTTCCTTGATTCAGTCTACGAACCAACTGCCTCCCACGTGAGCAACCAGTTTGTCTGCAAAATCACTAAACTGTGTAAAATGACCACCTCCAGGCCTCAGAGTGATTCTCAGACACGGTCTGCAGGGTCCACGGAGGAGACACCTCCCACCTCCCTCAGCTCCTCCCTGGGAGGGACCCGGCCTCCTGGCAGGAGGGTGGGTCAGGAAATGGCTCTGGCAGTGACCTCAGGCGGGTGGGCGCCTCCCTGCTGCATCCAGACCCAGTGCCAGCCTCCACTCAGTTTGAGGGAGTGGCCACAGAGAGCCCTGGACCCCGTGGCGTCCACCTGCCACCCAGGGAGAGGAGCAAGGGGGGGGGGGACTGCCAACACTGGGGTGCAGACACCAGTGGGCCCTCAGGGGAATCTCTGGCCTTGACTCAAATCCTAGCCCCACCCCTGTCAGTGCAAAGGGCTCCCTGTGAAAGCCGCTTGCTGTGCATGTGCCAGGGGTGGACGCCAAGGGCCCAGACGCAGCCTCTCCTTGGGAGCCTGAAGCCCCAGAGGCACCCAGCGTGGGAGGGTGGCAGAGGGCCTCCCAGCAGCTCCGGGGCCACAGTGCCAGGGCTTCTGAGGGATGGGCCCCTCGCCCGAAGAGCTCCTTGCTGTGATTCCTCAGGGGCAACCCCTGGCTCCCCTTCACGGTCCTGACAACCAGAGCGACTCCATGGGGCTCACTCACCGCCTCTAGGCATGCAGTGCCCTTCCCTGAATGCCCTCTCTACCAGCCAGCCTCACCCACCTCCAGGAGCCCCACCACTCTCCCGAGCTGGGAGTGACACCTCCCTCCTGCAAATCCCTCGGAACCTTCTCTGCACTTGTCCCAGGCACTTGTCAGCCCACAGCCCCCTGAGCATGCCCTCCATACCAGCCTGCCCAGGGCCTGGGGACTGGCCTCGGGGGCACCCTCCGCTCTCTCCCTGCACACTGCTTTGGGCCTGGCTAAACCTCGTGGAGTGTCAGTCTTCCTGTCTGTAAAATGGGACTACTGGAGTAGATCCGCAGTTGTAAGCGTGGCCCAAAGACCTCTGAGGGTCCCCAGACACTTTTAGAGGGTCCACAAGGTCTTTCTTTTCTGCCTGCATATCAGTGAGGCCAGATTTTTTTCATATACTCTAACTAAAAATCAGCCGGATGCAGAGCAGATATGAGAATCCAGTTGTCTTCTATTAAAGCCAGACATTAAGGATATTTGAAAATATTGTAAAACAATGTCACTCATCTCATTATCTTTTTTTTTTTTGGCAAATATAGTTCTTTTTCATAAAAATATGTTACCTTGTCATGGATTTTTATGGTTATTTTAAAATGAATTAATAAAATGTTTGAAGCTTCCCGGTTTTAATTTCTAATGTGGTAAATATCAATAGACATCACTCACATAAACACACTTTGGGGTCCTCAATATTTTTTTTTTTTTTTTGGTTAATCCTCACCCGAGGATATTTTTCCATTTATTTTTAGGGAGAGTGGAAGAAAGAGAAGACAGAGGGAAACATCGATGTGAGAGAAACACATTGATTGGCTGCTTCCTGCATGAGGCCTGACCAGGGCCTGGGCCGGGGAGGAGCCTGCAACCAAGGTACGTGCCCTTGACCAGAATCGAACCTGGGACCCTTTGGTCCGCAGGCTGACGCTCTATCCACTGAGCCAAACCGGCTATGTCTCCTCAATAATTTTTAAGAGCACAGAGGGTTCCTGGGTCGAAAAGTGTGAGAACCTCTAATTAAATGATCTCCGTGGGCCCTTCTTGTTCTGATGGGCACTGCCCGCCCTCAACGCCCATGGGCCCCTTCTTGGGATCAGCTCAGTCCTGTCTGGGTGAGGCTGTCTTCATTTGTCTTGAGTTTCATGGTAGAGTGTGGGGTGTAATATGGAGGTTTGGGGGAGGGGAGTCAAGGAGCACATTCCCTCCTCCATCCCCTGCCTGAGGATATGGCTCCCGGCCCCTCCTCTCTTGACCTTGTGGACCCAATAGCAGGCCTGACCCCACAGCAGACCCGGGTGGGCGGGGCAGCAGTCCCTGTCTCTGGGCAAAGCACTGAGCCTCTCACCAACTCTGCCCTGGCTTCCCTGTGGTTCCAAGGCCTACGGAGGCACATGAACCTGTGGTACAAACAGCCTCCTTCCCCAGCCACAGACCACACAGGCCACGGCCCCAAAGAGAGGATGAGCCAGCCCCAGGGACACGGGCAGAGGGGTCCCTGGCCGGGGGCCAGCAGCAGGCCTGGCAGTCTCGGGAGGCTGGGCCCCTGGGTGGCACTGGGGCCCGGGGCAGCCGGGCGGGCGGCACTCACATAGATGAGGTGGTCCCGGTAGCGGATGAGCAGGTTGCGCAGGATGCCAGCCTCATTGAGGTCCCCCAGGCGGATCATGTCCTCCACACCGTGGACCGAAGTGGGGTGCATGGGCTTGATGTGCGTGGCCTTCTGCGGGGTGATCCAGTGTTCCTGCGGGAGGCACAGGGGCTTATGTCGGGTTGCGCTCCTGATCCCAGGCTGCGGGAGGATGGGGGAGAGGCCCTGGATGGAAGGGAACCCCCAGTTCGTGCAACCCTGCTAAGGGTTTTGTTCTCTTTGTTCTCTTCCGCAGCCAAACGCCATCCAAACACCATCCCTACTAACAGGTTTGAGTCTATGCCCACCCCCAACCCCCAGGGGCCTCTTCTCCTCCTCCTCTTAGGGATTCTCTCGACAGACCTAAGAGGCAGGCAGGCCAGGGACTGTGGCCCCATAAGGTTGTCATAAAGGGGATGAGGGTCCCCCAGTCACGTTGCGGGATGGGATGGAAAGTGTAATACTTGGAGTTAGCCTTGGCTTCCAATCTAGACTCTGGTAAACAAATGCACAAAAAGTAACTTCAGAGAGTTCCAGGGATAAAGCAACAGGCATAGAGCATGGAGAGCCACCTGGGAGCGACGTTAGACAATGTGGTCAGGGGCCACCTCTCCGAGGAGGTGATAGTTAAGCTCAGACCTGAATGATAAGAAAGAGACCCTGTAAGATGTGGGAGTCCCTTGCCCTGGCCGGTTTGGCTCAGTGGATAAAGCGTCGGCCTGGGGACTGAGAGGACCTGGGTTCGATTCCAGTCAAAGGCATGTACGTTGGTTGCAGGCACATCCCCAGTAGGAGATGTGCAGGAGGCAGCTGATCGATGTTTCTCTCTCATCAATGTTTCTACTCTCTGTCCCTCTCCCTTCCTCTCTGTGGAAAACCAATAAAATATATTAAAATTAAAAAAAAGATGTGGGAGTCCCCACGAGAGGAAATTCCAGGTCCAGGGAAGGGCACACGCACAGGCTGAGGCTGGTGAAGGAGGGCGGCAGCAGTGGAGACGGGGAGAAGTGGACCCATTCGGGGTGTATTTCACGGGTTTGATGCCCGTGGAGCGGGGGCGCTTTCACTACTGAGCTGAAGCAGAAACAGGACAGGTTGCCCTCCGGCTCCCCTCCTCTTCCCCGCAATATTCCCTGCTGCCACCGGGTGGCAGACGGTGGAGCATCTGGCCAACAGCATTGACTCTCAACAAACTTGCAAAGCCCAGGTTTCCTCCCAGCACTGGAAGCCTCTCCCCCCTCTCCCCCGCCCCTCACCTTCCCCCTAGTCTCCAGCACCTTCTCCTCACAATGCCAGCCCTCCAGGGAAGTGAGTCTGACCTGTGCTCTGGGGTGTGGCCACAGCCTGAGTCAAGCCCCCACAGACCTCTGGGGCCCGCTCCCTCCTCCCAAATGCCAGAACCCTGGGAGACTCAGGACCTGGCAGGAACCTGACTTTGGGGTCCCTCTACCACCTTCCAGCTCAAGCCTCTGACTTGCTGAGCAGGTGTGATGGACATGTCATGATTCTCCTCCAGGTCCCCTCCGGGGAACCAGCCCCTGCGGCTAGATGCTAGCAGGAATCTTCTTAGCAGGAATCTGGGCATCGCACACCCCCACCCCCCACCCCCAGCATCCCATCTCACCCCCAATCCAACTAGTCACCACTCCTACCCATTCAATCCTCTAAAGTGCCCTCCTCGCCAACCTCAAGCCCCTACGCTGATCCGGAACACCAGCTCTCACCTGGTCCCTGCCCCCTGCTGTCCTCCACCTCCCCTCCAGCCCTCCCCTCCCACCCCTCACCCCCTGGCGTTTCCTCAGGCACCAGTCTGATCCCACCACTCTGGGGCTTTCAGCGCTTCTCTGACTCCCCCACACACATGCTCTTCAGCCTGGCGTTCAAGGGCCAGCGTGAGCCTGACACCAGGACCGCCAGCCTGTGCTCCAGTTACCTCTGTACTTCCAGGCCAGGGGAGGCTGGTAGTCCCCCTCCCACCCCTCACCCCCTGGCGTTTCCTCAGGCACCAGTCTGATCCCACCACTCTGGGGCTTTCAGCGCTTCTCTGACTCCCCCACACACATGCTCTTCAGCCTGGCGTTCAAGGGCCAGCGTGAGCCTGACACCAGGACCGCCAGCCTGTGCTCCAGTTACCTCTGTACTTCCAGGCCAGGGGAGGCTGGTAGTCATGGCCTCAAACCCTCTGTGACTGGCTCGTGCTGTCCCCTCTCCCTTCTTTCCATCAGCCTTTGAGGCTCAGCTCAGATGTTCCCCAGTTTCCAAAGCCTCCATGACACGGCTGCCCACCCTCACATGCTCCACCTGCGCCCCCCCCTCCCCCACGTCCACCGCAAGCAGGGTCAGGGGCCTCCTCTGGGCCCCCACGTGGCCTGGGTCTCCCACTGTGGGTTGTCACTGTCTGAGTGCAGCTCTGTCCCTGACCCCCCCCAACTTGCCCCAGGCTGGGCGCTCCTGGGGGCCAGGCTCCCTGGCTAGGGTGCCCCTTCCGCGATGCCTCCTACAGGGACCGTGGCAGGGACTCGCTAATGGGCCAGTGGCCAGCTGGCGAGCACGGCGGACCAGGTCTGAATCAGAAGCAGAAGTCCTGGTCACGGGGGACCCCAGAGGTCTCCTATCCCAACCCCTCACTTGGGGTGCCCCTTCCGCGGTGCCTCCTACAGGGACCGTGGCAGGGACTCACTAATGGGCCAGTGGCCAGCTGGCGAGCACGGTGGACCAGGTCTGAATCGGAAGCAGAAGTCCTGGTCACGGGGGGACCCCAGAGGTCTCCTATCCCAACCCCTCACTTCACCTGGGGGACTAGGACCAGAGCAGGGCGGTGGCCTGCACAAGGCCCTCAGAGGCTCAGGCCCAGGCCAGCCAGTGCCCACACCTCCGGTTTCCCTGGCATTTCCAGGCACCTCCTGGGCCAGGAGCAATTCAATCCAGGTCAGGCCCTCACGCAGCTCTCCCCGCGGCATGAATGGGCCGGGCGGTGAGATCGAAGAACGCGCCTGGGCTTTCCAGTCCCAAGCGGAACATTCCTCTCGCCCAGGCTCCCTGTTCCTCATAAAAGCTGACCCAGGTGGAAAATTCCCTCTGCCTGGTCCCCTCTCACTGACTGTGGGCCGGAGAGAGAGGACTCCCGGGCAAGCTGTCTGCCTTCCCCACTCGACCCCAACTCTGGGCCCATAATTACTCCCCGAACCGCTCAGCACAGAGAGAAGAGGCGACTCAGCCCCTGCGTGGCCCTGTAACCCTGTGCACGTCACTGCTTCCCTGAGCCTCCACGACCTCCTACGAAATGGGAATTAGAGCAACATGATAGTTAAGCTCAGACCTGAATGATAAGAAGGAGACCCTGTAAGATGTGGGAGTCCCTTGCCCTGGCCGGTTTGGCTCAGTGGATAAAGCGTCGGCCTGGGGACCGAGAGGTCCTGGGTTCAATTCCAGTCAAGGGCATGTACGTTGGTTGCGGGCACATCCCCAGTAGGAGGTGTGCAGGAGGCAGCTCCTTCTTCTTGGGGATGTTGGGAGGATTCATTGATACAATGAAGGCTGACCTTTGTTTTACTCCTTCGAGATCTACAAAGGAGCCTGGGCATTCCTCAGCCAGTGCTGGGTATTATACTTCCTCGGGACAGAACGACCGGCCGCTGGTTTACAGCGAGGAGTCATGCTCCAGAGGTACAGTGGCCTGTCCAGTCCAACGGCAGTAGGATTCCATGACTGCAACCATGACCTGCCATTCATTCCCTTATTCATTCATTCATTCAGCAGGCCTCTATGGAGAACATTGTCTGGGCAGCACCTTTGTTGAGCTCTGGAGAACTGGATGTGAGTCACCTGGTCCCTACCCTCCAGTTGAAGAAGTCTGTGGGATGACAGGAATAAAAGAGAGGGCCTGGAGGGGTGAGGCGGGCATGAGCGTGAGAAAGGCTGGTGAAAGAGGAGGCCAGAGCCCAGGCACCGATTCCACTGAGGCAAGCCCATCCTCCCCATCCTGCTCCACGTCAGCCAGTCACGCAGCCCCCGCTCTCAGGGCCTCAGTGGGGGCGGCTGGGAGGGGACCTCTGAGATCTGGTGACACAGTTACGGGACACCATCTGACATGCAACATGACCCAGCTGAAACTCAAGCCTGCAGGCAGCGTCCCGGGGCCCCACCCTGAAGGCTGCAGGCAGGTTCGTGGGCCTGTCTGTGCCGCCAGCCCCACTTCTGTGGCTTCCTGGGGCGTCTGAGAACTGGAGCCTCAGGAATGACCCTGCAGGTGCTCCCAAACCCAGGGCACAAAAGGTGGTCAATGAACCTGAGCCCCAAGTTCCCACTGAAATGTTGGGAGGGGAATGGGATGCACAGAGGCCAGAGGGCCTGGGTCCTCAACCCAGCACCGTCACCTGCAGCTGTGTGACTAGTTCCGTGGCCCCTCTCTGTGCGCAGTGTCCCTGGGGCTGCCCACTTGGCCTGTCACAGATGCTGTGAGGACCCAAAGAAGGAACGGGGTCAAAGGGCTGTGCAGACCCTGATGGGGATGTCCCGGGAGCTGCAGGGGTAACAGTGACGCCCCTCTCCCTCCATGTCCACTACAAGGCCTCCAGCATCCTGAGCCCTCCCCTCTCCCCAGCAGAGTCTTCTGCTCCAAGTTGCTGTCCCCTCCTTCTCCCCCGTCAGACTAGGAGGCTAAGACAAGGACTCAGTCCCATCTCTATTGGGCTAGAGATGAGTACAACCCAAATTATGGTGGAACTGAATCTCTCTGAGTCCTTCACGTCCCTGCTAAGCAGCCACCCTGGTGTCTGAAGAGCTCCCAGCCCGGGGGCACCCGCCGCCTCACCGCACATGTGCACACGCCCGCGCAGACACATATCTCTAATACTAGGAAGCATGGACTATGCTTGTGGACATAGAACAGGTAGCCTGGGGCAGAAGAGGAGAACTCCATGGGGGAGGGGGCAGTGAGAGGTGACAGTGAGGGCACAGGACCACCTCTACCCCCTTGAGGGGGGTCACTGCTTGGCGCCTACCTCAGGTCACCTGTCAGCCCGTGTCCTCCCCAGGGCATGGGGATGGGGGGAGATGGGGGGCTACTCACATTGCCCTCATCGTCCACCACCTGGATCTGCCCAGAGTCGCAGAGCTTCACCACCGCCCCGATGGGCACATCGAACTCCTGCCCGGATCTCAGGTCCATCCAGACATAGTCCCCCTGTGGGTGAGAGACATCCCAGGCCAGGTCAGCAGGGATGAGGTTCGGGCACCCCTTCCAAGCAGCCCTGTGCCCCATCCCCACCCCCACCAGAGGCTTCTGTGCCAACCACAGGAGAGGAAAGAAAAGGGTACTTGCACTTGCTGAAAGCCATTTGGTGCCAGGCCCTGGGCTGGGCATTTATGCAATGTCATCACCCCTCCTCTATAGCAGCCATCACTGCCCTGAAGGCAGCGTCCCGGGGCCCCACCCTGAAGGCTGCAGGCAGGTTCATGGGCCTGTCTGTGCCGCCAGCCCCACTTCTGTGGCTTCCTGGGGCGTCTGAGAACTGGAGCCTCAGGAATGACCCTGCAGGTGCTCCCAAACCCAGGGCACAAAAGGTGGTCAATGAACCTGAGCCCCAAGTTCCCACTGAAATGTTGGGAGGGGAATGGGATGCACAGAGGCCAGAGGGCCTGGGTCCTCAACCCAGCACCGTCACCTGCAGCTGTGTGACTAGTTCCGTGGCCCCTCTCTGTGCGCAGTGTCCCTGGGGCTGCCCACTTGGCCTGTCACAGATGCTGTGAGGACCCAAAGAAGGAACGGGGTCAAAGGGCTGTGCAGACCCTGATGGGGATGTCCCGGGAGCTGCAGGGGTAACAGTGACGCCCTCTCCCTCCATGTCCACTACAAGGCCTCCAGCGTCCTGAGCCCTCCTCTCTCCCCAGCAGAGTCTTCTGCTCCAAGTCGCTGTCCCCTCCTTCTCCCCCGTCAGACTAGGAGGCTAAGACAAGGACTCAGTCCCATCTCTATTGGGCTAGAGATGAGTACAACCCAAATTATGGTGGAACTGAATCTCTCTGAGTCCCTCACATCCCTGCTAAGCAGCCACCCTCTTCTCTGCACCACATCTGCATGTCCCCATGCACATACACACGTGCAACACACATGCACACGTGTTCAGAGGCTTCCCCTCTGAGCCCTCATCCAACCGTGCACCTTCCTCACACCTTTCCTTCCCTCCTCAAAGCCCCACTCTCACTACCTACCAACTCACACTTCCCGTGTCCCTCTCCTTCAGGAGATAGAGGAGACACGGGAGATAAAGGGTTAACCCGTCAGGCTGATTCCCAGGGGAAGTCGGGTGGACAATGAATTCACAGGATGCCGTAACCCAATAGAGCAGTGGTTCCCAACCTTCCTAATGCCGTGACCCTTTAATACAGTTCCTCATGTTGTGGTGACCCCCAATTTCATTGTTACAAATTGAACATAATTAAAGCATAGTGATTAATCACAAAAACAATATGTAATTATATATGTGTCTTCCGATGGTCTTAGGCGACCCCTATGAAAGGGTCGTTCGACCCCCAAAGGGGTCACGACCCACAGGTTGAGAACCGCTGT
>NW_005359225.1:806576-809936 GCF_000412655.1 Myotis brandtii
CGCTGTCCCCTCCTTCTCCCCCGTCAGACTAGGAGGCTAAGACAAGGACTCAGTCCCATCTCTATTGGGCTAGAGATGAGTACAACCCAAATTATGGTGGAACTGAATCTCTCTGAGTCCTTCACGTCCCTGCTAAGCAGCCACCCTGGTGTCTGAAGAGCTCCCAGCCCGGGGGCACCCGCCGCCTCACCGCACATGTGCACACGCCCGCGCAGACACATATCTCTAATACTAGGAAGCATGGACTATGCTTGTGGACATAGAACAGGTAGCCTGGGGCAGAAGAGGAGAACTCCATGGGGGAGGGGGCAGTGAGAGGTGACAGTGAGGGCACAGGACCACCTCTACCCCCTTGAGGGGGGTCACTGCTTGGCGCCTACCTCAGGTCACCTGTCAGCCCGTGTCCTCCCCAGGGCATGGGGATGGGGGGAGATGGGGGGCTACTCACATTGCCCTCATCGTCCACCACCTGGATCTGCCCAGAGTCGCAGAGCTTCACCACCGCCCCAATGGGCACATCGAACTCCTGCCCGGATCTCAGGTCCATCCAGACATAGTCCCCCTGTGGGTGAGAGACATCCCAGGCCAGGTCAGCAGGGATGAGGTTCGGGCACCCCTTCCAAGCAGCCCTGTGCCCCATCCCCACCCCCACCAGAGGCTTCTGTGCCAACCACAGGAGAGGGTAGAAAAGGGTACTTGCACTTGCTGAAAGCCATTTGGTGTCAGCCCTGGGCTGGGCATTTATGCAATGTCATCACCCCTCCTCTATAGCAGCCATCACTGCCCTGATTTTACAGATGATAAGCAGAGGCTTGGAGAGAAACCTAACAGCTGATAAAAACTGATTCACAATGAAATTAGCCCATGGGAATGGCCCAGGGAAAGAGCTCTGGGCTATGAGTCAGGAGACTGGGTTGTAGGACCCGCTTGGCCTTGGACCAGTGGCTGACCACTCGGAGCCTCGGTTTCCACATGTCCTGGTGAGAGGTGGGCTCAGTGAGTCCCAAGGTCAACTCATCACCGTTCCAACCCCTTCTATTCGCACTGGAAACAACTATTTTTCAGCCACAGCTGCCACTGTGGGTCTTTGCTTTATGGGAGGTTAGAGCACATGTTAGACAGGCTTCGTCCAAACCCAAGCTTTTTCCCAGAAAAAGTCAACATAATTGGAGAGCCTCTGGGAGGGGAGGACAACTTACGTGTTTACTGAGTATCTACTGTGTGCCCGGCCTGCATGGCTGCTTCCATAAACAGCCCCATGTAACCCCCATGTCTGCTTTAGTCCTGGGCCCAAGCTGAGCTTCCTGAGTGCTAGCCCTGGGGCCACCTGACACCCCAGGCTGTTCTTCACCTGCCCACCACCCACCCGTCTGTCCAGATCCAGCCAAAGAAGGAACGGGGTCAAAGGGCTGTGCAGACCCTGATGGGGATGTCCCGGGAGCTGCAGGGGTAACAGTGACGCCCCTCTCCCTCCATGTCCACTACAAGGCCTCCAGCATCCTGAGCCCTCCCCTCTCCCCAGCAGAGTCTTCTGCTCCAAGTTGCTGTCCCCTCCTTCTCCCCCGTCAGACTAGGAGGCTAAGACAAGGACTCAGTCCCATCTCTATTGGGCTAGAGATGAGTACAACCCAAATTATGGTGGAACTGAATCTCTCTGAGTCCTTCACGTCCCTGCTAAGCAGCCACCCTGGTGTCTGAAGAGCTCCCAGCCCGGGGGCACCCGCCGCCTCACCGCACATGTGCACACGCCCGCGCAGACACATATCTCTAATACTAGGAAGCATGGACTATGCTTGTGGACATAGAACAGGTAGCCTGGGGCAGAAGAGGAGAACTCCATGGGGGAGGGGGCAGTGAGAGGTGACAGTGAGGGCACAGGACCACCTCTACCCCCTTGAGGGGGGTCACTGCTTGGCGCCTACCTCAGGTCACCTGTCAGCCCGTGTCCTCCCCAGGGCATGGGGATGGGGGGAGATGGGGGGCTACTCACATTGCCCTCATCGTCCACCACCTGGATCTGCCCAGAGTCGCAGAGCTTCACCACCGCCCCGATGGGCACATCGAACTCCTGCCCGGATCTCAGGTCCATCCAGACATAGTCCCCCTGTGGGTGAGAGACATCCCAGGCCAGGTCAGCAGGGATGAGGTTCGGGCACCCCTTCCAAGCAGCCCTGTGCCCCATCCCCACCCCCACCAGAGGCTTCTGTGCCAACCACAGGAGAGGGTAGAAAAGGGTACTTGCACTTGCTGAAAGCCATTTGGTGCCAGGCCCTGGGCTGGGCATTTATGCAATGTCATCACCCCTCCTCTATAGCAGCCATCACTGCCCTGATTTTACAGATGATAAGCAGAGGCTTGGAGAGAAACCTAACAGCTGATAAAAACTGATTCACAATGAAATTAGCCCATGGGAATGGCCCAGGGAAAGAGCTCTGGGCTATGAGTCAGGAGACTGGGTTGTAGGACCCGCTTGGCCTTGGACCAGTGGCTGACCACTCGGAGCCTCGGTTTCCACATGTCCTGGTGAGAGGTGGGCTCAGTGAGTCCCAAGGTCAACTCATCACCGTTCCAACCCCTTCTATTCGCACTGGAAACAACTATTTTTCAGCCACAGCTGCCACTGTGGGTCTTTGCTTTATGGGAGGTTAGTGCATGTTAGAGACAGGCTTTGTCCAAACCCAAGCTTTTTCCCAGAAAAAGTCAACATAATTGGAGAGCCTCTGGGAGGGGAGGGGAATTTACGTGTTTACTGAGCATCTACTATGTGCCCGGCCTGCATGGCTGCTTCCATAAATGGCCCCCTGTAACCCCCATGTCTGCTTTAGTCCTGGGCCCAAGCTGAGCTTCCTGAGTGCTAGCCCTGGGGCCACCTGACACCCCAGGCTGTTCTTCACCTGCCCACCACCCACCCGTCTGTCCAGATCCAGAACAAATAGCAACTCTCCTTGGCCCCTCCACACCTCCCTACTTTCCTCCTCCTCCTCCTCCTCCGCAACTCCTGAAGAGTTCATTCATTAATTCAGCACATATTTGCGGAGAGCCAGCTGTGGGCCAGGCCTGGTCCAGGCTCTGGGGACAGAGCAGTGACCCGGCAGAGTGCCTGGGGCAGCAGTGGCAGCCCTGAGCCGGAGCCATCGGAGGGGACCTGAGCAGGCGCCAGGTCCCACGGGCCCTGAAAGCCATGGACAGGCGCTGGGCTTTTAAGTGTGCCGAGAAGCCAGCGGGAGGTTTTAAGCAGGAGAAAGGAGTGACGTTCAGAGCTTCCCCCTGGCTGCTCTGTGGAGAATGAAGGCATCCCTTGGTACAGCCAGCACCAGGCCGGGTCATCACCACCTGAGTCCATCCCCCCCCCCCCCCCTC
>NW_005359225.1:811625-815673 GCF_000412655.1 Myotis brandtii
TGTAACCCCCATGTCTGCTTTAGTCCTGGGCCCAAGCTGAGCTTCCTGAGTGCTAGCCCTGGGGCCACCTGACACCCCAGGCTGTTCTTCACCTGCCCACCACCCACCCGTCTGTCCAGATCCAGAACAAATAGCAACTCTCCTTGGCCCCTCCACACCTCCCTACTTTCCTCCTCCTCCTCCTCCCCAACTCCTGAAGAGTTCATTCATTAATTCAGCACATATTTGCGGAGAGCCAGCTGTGGGCCAGGCCTGGTCCAGGCTCTGGGGACAGAGCAGTGACCCGGCAGAGTGCCTGGGGCAGCAGTGGCAGCCCTGAGCCGGAGCCATCGGAGGGGACCTGAGCAGGCGCCAGGTCCCACGGGCCCTGAAAGCCATGGACAGGCGCTGGGCTTTTAAGTGTGCCGAGAAGCCAGCGGGAGGTTTTAAGCAGGAGAAAGGAGTGACGTTCAGAGCTTCCCCCTGGCTGCTCTGTGGAGAATGAAGGCATCCCTTGGTACAGCCAGCACCAGGCCGGGTCATCACCACCTGAGTCCATCCCCCCCCCCCCCCCCCGTAAGACAAGGACTCAGTCCCATCTCTATTGGGCTAGAGATGAGTACAACCCAAATTATGGTGGAACTGAATCTCTCTGAGTCCTTCACGTCCCTGCTAAGCAGCCACCCTGGTGTCTGAAGAGCTCCCAGCCCGGGGGCACCCGCCGCCTCACCGCACATGTGCACACGCCCGCGCAGACACATATCTCTAATACTAGGAAGCATGGACTATGCTTGTGGACATAGAACAGGTAGCCTGGGGCAGAAGAGGAGAACTCCATGGGGGAGGGGGCAGTGAGAGGTGACAGTGAGGGCACAGGACCACCTCTACCCCCTTGAGGGGGGTCACTGCTTGGCGCCTACCTCAGGTCACCTGTCAGCCCGTGTCCTCCCCAGGGCATGGGGATGGGGGGAGAAGGGGAGCTACTCACATTGCCCTCATCGTCCACCACCTGGATCTGCCCAGAGTCGCAGAGCTTCACCACCGCCCCAATGGGCACATCGAACTCCTGCCCGGATCTCAGGTCCATCCAGACATAGTCCCCCTGTGGGTGAGAGACATCCCAGGCCAGGTCAGCAGGGATGAGGTTCGGGCACCCCTTCCAAGCAGCCCTGTGCCCCATCCCCACCCCCACCAGAGGCTTCTGTGCCAACCACAGGAGAGGGTAGAAAAGGGTACTTGCACTTGCTGAAAGCCATTTGGTGCCAGGCCCTGGGCTGGGCATTTATGCAATGTCATCACCCCTCCTCTGCAGCAGCCATCACTGCCCCGATTTTACAAATGAGTAAGCAGAGGCTTGGAGAGAAGAGCCGAGATCACACAGCTGGGCAGCTTCAAACCCAGGCCTGTCCAAGCCCGGCTCTCTGAGGCTCTATACCTCACACATGTAGAGCAGACTCATTGAGGTTTAGGTAGAAACACCAAGCCACCCAAACCACGTCTCCTCTGTCCTAAAGGAGGCGGCCCCACAGGACACCCGAACAGGCCAATTGTCATGGTTGTAGTTAAGGGTTCCTCACAGTAACAGTGCTCTGGGCCGGGCCCTGTGATATGAGTTCAGTTGCCCCGTCTCCTGGCTTGTGGGTAGAGCCCTGACCCGGAGGGGGGGAGGGGGGGGTCATGTTTGTGTCCTCGGAAGCATCTGCCGTAGGGCCTGGCTCTCAATAGGGCACGTGGAAGCCAAATGTAAAACCCAGAGTCAGAGAAACGGACTTCGAGCCACCACTTTCCGCCACGATGCATTCAACAAGCATGTATGGAGCACCTGCTGAATACAAGGCACCGATTGAGCTAAATGCTGGGATTGAGCAGCGACATGGAGTCTGCACTCTGGTTGGGAGGACACAGAAAACAAAGAGCCGAGCAAGTACGTTAACTCGCACAGGAGAGGTAGAAAAGGGTACTTGCACTTGCTGAAAGCCATTTGGTGCCAGGCCCTGGGCTGGGCATTTATGCAATGTCATCACCCCTCCTCTGCAGCAGCCATCACTGCCCCGATTTTACAAATGAGTAAGCAGAGGCTTGGAGAGAAGAGCCGAGATCACACAGCTGGGCAGCTTCAAACCCAGGCCTGTCCAAGCCCGGCTCTCTGAGGCTCTATACCTCACACATGTAGAGCAGACTCATTGAGGTTTAGGTAGAAACACCAAGCCACCCAAACCACGTCTCCTCTGTCCTAAAGGAGGCGGCCCCACAGGACACCCGAACAGGCCAATTGTCATGGTTGTAGTTAAGGGTTCCTCACAGTAACAGTGCTCTGGGCCGGGCCCTGTGATATGAGTTCAGTTGCCCCGTCTCCTGGCTTGTGGGTAGAGCCCTGACCCGGAGGGGGGGAGGGGGGGGTCATGTTTGTGTCCTCGGAAGCATCTGCCGTAGGGCCTGGCTCTCAATAGGGCACGTGGAAGCCAAATGTAAAACCCAGAGTCAGAGAAACGGACTTCGAGCCACCACTTTCCGCCACGATGCATTCAACAAGCATGTATGGAGCACCTGCTGAATACAAGGCACCGATTGAGCTAAATGCTGGGATTGAGCAGCGACATGGAGTCTGCACTCTGGTTGGGAGGACACAGAAAACAAAGAGCCGAGCAAGTACGTTAACTCGACCACGTTGAATCGTGGTGAGGGCTGTGAGGGAGATACGCACCGCGGTGGAGAATGGCTGAGTGGCCAACCATAGGTGCAGTAGCCAGGGAAGCCGCTCTGTGCAGGAAATCTCCGAGGTGAGACCCAAAAGGCGAGAAGCAGCCAGACAAGGAAAGAACAAGGACAGAAATCTGGGCAGAGAAAATGACACGTGCAAAGGCCCCAAGGCAGGAAGGCCATTGTGTCAGGACCTGAGAGAGGTCAGTCACAGAAGTGGGCACGCTCCAGGGAAGAGGGCCTCTCACTGGCCTGCAAGTGAAAGTTTGGATTTTATTCCAATCCTCATAAGAATATTCTTTTTGGTGGTTCCCAAATTCTCCAGGAGGTAGACATCCTAATAAAAATATAACTTACTATCAAGCAGCAGTTAGAAACCTAACAGCTGATAAAAACTGATTCACAGTGAAATTAGCCCATGGGAATGGCCCAGGGGAAAGAGCTCTGGGCTGTGAGTCAGGAGACTGGGTTGTAGGACCCGCTTGGCCTTGGACCAGTGGCTGACCACTCGGAGCCTCGGTTTCCACATGTCCCAGTGAGAGGTGGGCTCAGTGAGTCCCAAGGACAACTCAGCACCGTTCCAATCCCTTCTATTCGCACTGGAAACAACTATTTTTCAGCCACAGCTGCCACTGTGGGTCTTTGCTTTATGGGAGGTTAGCACATGTTAGAGACAGGCTTCGTCCAAACCCAAGCTTTTTCCCAGAAAAAGTCAACATAATTGGAGAGCCTCTGGGAGGGGAGGACAACTTACGTGTTTACTGAGTATCTACTGTGTGCCCGGCCTGCATGGCTGCTTCCATAAACAGCCCCATGTAACCCCCATGTCTGCTTTAGTCCTGGGCCCAAGCTGAGCTTCCTGAGTGCTAGCCCTGGGGCCACCTGACACCCCAGGCTGTTCTTCACCTGCCCACCACCCACCCGTCTGTCCAGATCCAGAACAAATAGCAACTCTCCTTGGCCCCTCCACACCTCCCTACTTTCCTCCTCCTCCTCCTCCCCAACTCCTGAAGAGTTCATTCATTAATTCAGCACATATTTGCGGAGAGCCAGCTGTGGGCCAGGCCTGGTCCAGGCTCTGGGGACAGAGCAGTGACCCGGCAGAGTGCCTGGGGCAGCAGTGGCAGCCCTGAGCCGGAGCCATCGGAGGGGACCTGAGCAGGCGCCAGGTCCCACGGGCCCTGAAAGCCATGGACAGGCGCTGGGCTTTTAAGTGTGCCGAGAAGCCAGCGGGAGGTTTTAAGCAGGAGAAAGGAGTGACGTTCAGAGCTTCCCCCTGGCTGCTCTGTGGAGAATGAAGGCATCCCTTGGTACAGCCAGCACCAGGCCGGGTCATCACCACCTGAGTCCATCCCCCCCCCCCCCCCTC
>NW_005359225.1:815784-817958 GCF_000412655.1 Myotis brandtii
GGCCTGCGGGGCTGGGGCTGAGTCTTCATCTGTGACTTCCCAGGGTCAAACGCAGAAAAGCAAAATTTGTCTCTCAGAGAGAGAGAGAGAGATAGAAATAGAGAGAGAGGCACACATGAGCATACAAGTGAGAGGGTGTGTGTGTGAGTATGTAAGAGAGAGCATGTGTGAGAGAGGAGGGTGTGTTGTGTGTGTGTGTGTGTGTGTTGGTCTTAGGTGACCCCTGTGAAAGGGTCTTTCGACCCCCAAAGGGGTCGCGACCCACAGGTTGAGAACTGCTGCAATAGAGCGAGACCAAGGGTGTTTTCAAGCTCTCACTTTCCTGGGATGTTCTCCATGTGTGATCTCATTTGTGGGTCAACACCCTGTGACATAGTTCCTGTTATCCCCATTTTACAGAAGAAAACAGTGAGACTCAGGAGGAAAAAAGACTTGGCAAAGCTTGCACAGCTAGTCAGTGGGCGATGGAATATGAACCTAGTCTGTCCAACCCCGAAGCACACTGGTGTCTGAAGAGCTCCCAGCCTGGGGCACCCGCCGCCTCACCGCACATGTGCACATGCCCGCACAGACACAGATCTCTAACACTAGAAAGCATGGACTATGCTTGTGGACATAGAACACGTAGCCTGGGGCAGAAGAGGAGAACTCCATGGGGGAGGGGGCAGTGAGAGGTGACAGTGAGGGCACAGGACCACCTCTACCCCCTTGAGGGGGGTCACTGCTTGGCGCCTACCTCAGGTCACCTGTCAGCCCGTGTCCTCCCCAGGGCATGGGGATGGGGGGAGAAGGGGAGCTACTCACATTGCCCTCATCGTCCACCACCTGGATCTGCCCAGAGTCGCAGAGCTTCACCACCGCCCCAATGGGCACATCGAACTCCTGCCCGGATCTCAGGTCCATCCAGACATAGTCCCCCTGTGGGTGAGAGACATCCCAGGCCAGGTCAGCAGGGATGAGGTTCGGGCACCCCTTCCAAGCAGCCCTGTGCCCCATCCCCACCCCCACCAGAGGCTTCTGTGCCAACCACAGGAGAGGAAAGAAAAGGGTACTTGCACTTGCTGAAAGCCATTTGGTGCCAGGCCCTGGGCTGGGCATTTATGCAATGTCATCACCCCTCCTCTATAGCAGCCATCACTGCCCTGATTTTACAGATGATAAGCAGAGGCTTGGAGAGAAACCTAACAGCTGATAAAAACTGATTCACAATGAAATTAGCCCATGGGAATGGCCCAGGGAAAGAGCTCTGGGCTATGAGTCAGGAGACTGGGTTGTAGGACCCGCTTGGCCTTGGACCAGTGGCTGACCACTCGGAGCCTCGGTTTCCACATGTCCTGGTGAGAGGTGGGCTCAGTGAGTCCCAAGGTCAACTCATCACCGTTCCAACCCCTTCTATTCGCACTGGAAACAACTATTTTTCAGCCACAGCTGCCACTGTGGGTCTTTGCTTTATGGGAGGTTAGTGCATGTTAGAGACAGGCTTTGTCCAAACCCAAGCTTTTTCCCAGAAAAAGTCAACATAATTGGAGAGCCTCTGGGAGGGGAGGGGAATTTACGTGTTTACTGAGCATCTACTATGTGCCCGGCCTGCATGGCTGCTTCCATAAATGGCCCCCTGTAACCCCCATGTCTGCTTTAGTCCTGGGCCCAAGCTGAGCTTCCTGAGTGCTAGCCCTGGGGCCACCTGACACCCCAGGCTGTTCTTCACCTGCCCACCACCCACCCGTCTGTCCAGATCCAGAACAAATAGCAACTCTCCTTGGCCCCTCCACACCTCCCTACTTTCCTCCTCCTCCTCCTCCTCCGCAACTCCTGAAGAGTTCATTCATTAATTCAGCACATATTTGCGGAGAGCCAGCTGTGGGCCAGGCCTGGTCCAGGCTCTGGGGACAGAGCAGTGACCCGGCAGAGTGCCTGGGGCAGCAGTGGCAGCCCTGAGCCGGAGCCATCGGAGGGGACCTGAGCAGGCGCCAGGTCCCACGGGCCCTGAAAGCCATGGACAGGCGCTGGGCTTTTAAGTGTGCCGAGAAGCCAGCGGGAGGTTTTAAGCAGGAGAAAGGAGTGACGTTCAGAGCTTCCCCCTGGCTGCTCTGTGGAGAATGAAGGCATCCCTTGGTACAGCCAGCACCAGGCCGGGTCATCACCACCTGAGTCCATCCCCCCCCCCCCCCCTC
>NW_005359225.1:818775-820853 GCF_000412655.1 Myotis brandtii
TGCTTGGCCAGCCTGGGTGAGGGGCTGATGGCTGTTTGCAGGCTGGTCAAGGCCCCCCCCCCCCCCCCCCCGGGGGGCCCCCCCCCCCCCCCGCCGGCCTGCGGGGCTGGGGCTGAGTCTTCATCTGTGACTTCCCAGGGTCAAACGCAGAAAAGCAAAATTTGTCTCTCAGAGAGAGAGAGAGAGATAGAAATAGAGAGAGGGGCACACATGAGCATACAAGTGAGAGGGTGTGTGTGTGAGTATGTAAGAGAGAGCATGTGTGAGAGAGGAGGGTGTGTTGTGTGTGTGTGTGTGTGTGTGTGTGTGAGAGAGAGAGAGAGAGAGAGAGAGAGAGAGGCTGACTGACTCCTGGAGGCCGGCCGTGGCACCAGGACACTGCTCTGTGCTGACTCACAATGACCCCCACAATGTTTCCCTCAACCTATTTCATGGAACCTCATGATAACCTTTAAGCAGGGGATTCCATCTCCAATTATCTCCACAAGGACGTCAAGAAACGTGCTCCAGTTCACACAGCTGTTTTGTGGCAGAGCCAGAAATGAAGCCTAGCCTGACCGACTCCAAACCCAGCGCTTTCTCCCGACATGTCCTGGGCCCAACCCTGAACCAGCTCTGTGAGCAGAACGCAGAGCACTGATAGGGTCTCTGCCCGGAGACGACTTGTGGGCCCAAAAGGCCAGCTGGAAGCTTGGGCTGGGGGTAGCCAGAGGGCGAGGCTAGCTGAGTCATCTGTACCCCCCAACCCAGCTCAGAGTCTGGCACACAGAAAATGCATTCCCCTCAGGGAACAGAAAACCAAAATGAAAGACCTGGTGTCGGCAGGAGATGGAGGCTCAGAGAGGCTGAGCAAGGAGCGTGGGGCCACACAGCAAAGAGAAGGGACTAGAGCCACCTAACCAAGGCCTGATACCAGGAGGACAGTGACTTAAGTGTCTCTGCTTAGGTCTGAACTTGGGGAAAGAGGCTAAAATGGCAGCTAAGAGGCTTCGGGGAGAATTCTGGGGCCTGAGAACCCTGAGGGGGAAAGGCCCATGGTCCCAGGGAAGGTCCTTGGAGCGTCAGAATAGAAGGGACCCTGAGCCCCAGGTTAACCCCGCCAGACGCTCCCATCCCCGTGGCCAGTCTCCAGGCGTCCCCATGACCGTGTCTGGCCCCATTCCTACCCCCCCCCCAGGAGGGCACCCCACTGGGGACCTCACCTTGAACTGAAAACCCCACTTGCGGGGTGACACACCTCAGTGTGGCTGTGTGACTCAGGACAAGTTCCAGCTTCTCTGCTATGAATACAGGGCTGGAGCAGAGGGTCTCCCAGCCCCAGAGTGGGTACCCCAAAACCCTGGTGGGGCCCCTCAGGGAAGCAGAAGAGAGTGGGTTCAGGTCCCAGTTCTGCCACTGACACCATGTGACTTTGGGTAAGTCTTTCAGACTCTCTGGGCCTCAGTGTACACCAGCCTTAAAATGGGAAGAGGGCAGTGGCATTGAAGATGAGAGAGACATGCAAATGCCAGCTGTGCTGGACGTCTCCCACCTCCCACCCAGGCAGGAGCCCCATTTCTCTTCAAGGGCCTTAGTCCCTTATGCCTCTTCCCTCCTCTGGGGCAGTGCCTGGGGCTCAGTCCCCGTTTGTGGAATGAAAAGGAGTCTGTTTCAGGACATCTCTCCCCCGCCCCCACCCCCACTCCCAATCCTCATAATGGCTCTAGGACACTGGTTTTATTAGCCCCAGTTTTCACAGATGGGAAAGGTGAGCCCACAGACATGTCCAGGTGCCTGCGCGTAAGGAAGTGTCCAGTTGCTAACCTCGCTGATAGAGGAGACTCAGTGGGCCATCCAGTCCCTGAATGTCTACCAAGGCCCTGGGGCACCTGCCAGGACCCTCCTCCGCCCCGGCCATCCCCCTGGGTAAATGCACAGGCTCTCCCCCCAGGGAGGGGCCAACTCACGCTGGGAGGCAGGGACCAAACGCAGCACCACCAGCCCCCCATCCCCATCTGCGTGCACCCGAGGCTTCGCGACCCTGTGGTCCTCCCTGGCGCCTGACAGACAGGGAGGCTGAGGCCGGGCAGGAGGCCCGA
>NW_005359225.1:821199-822267 GCF_000412655.1 Myotis brandtii
GCCGACCCGGCCCCCTCCCCTCTTGGCGGGACCCCGACCACCCCCAAATCGTCGGGGATTCGCAGCCAGCTTCAGAGAAGGGACCGCAGCAGGTGGCCACCGAGCAGCTGGCCTCAGCGCAAATGAGGCACCTGGAACCTCACCTTGACGGCAGTTTTGGAGAAAATCGGTATGTTTGCTACGAAAAGAAACCCGGGGCTGTTACGGAGTAGAATACAATGAACTTCGTGAATTTTTAGGACTAAAGGGAGGCTGGAGTGTCCGGCTCAGTGGTTGAGCGTCGGCCTATGAACCTGGAGGTCACCGTTGGATTCCTCGTCAGGGCACATGCCCAGGTTGCAGGCTCGATCCCCATTGGACGGTGTGCAGGAGGCAGCTGATCAATGATTCTCTCTCATTGTTGGTGTTTCTATCCCTCTCTCCCTCTCTCCCTTCCTCTCTGAAATCAATAAAAATATATTTTTTAAAAGGCTAAAGGGAAAATGCACCAAAGATCTTTCTAGCTCACTGCTGCCTCTGGGAAGTGAGGGCAGATAGAAATCCGGGGCTGTTGCGGGGCAGGGGCTCTGGGGGACATGGAGAAAGTCCCTGAAGAGTCCGTCTCTGGTCCTCACCCAGCCTCTGAGGCCACCAGCCCGTGATCTCCAGCCTGCAGAGGAGGCCCTGAGGCCTGGGGCAGGGAGTCCCCTGGTTCCTGAGTACAGCAAGCAACCCCTAGTGGCTCAGAGCTCACCCACCCTGGGTACCAAGCTGGGCTCCTGTGTCTTAGCAGCGACACAGGACTGGGTACCTGGCTGGGTTCTATGCTGGGCTGTGAGGTAGTGGCCATGGTGCCACCCAGAGGGTGTGGAATGCCCAGGCCCTATGACTCTCCATCCACCCCCACCTCCTCCCCTCTCCCTACTTATCTCTAGCTTCCTCCCTTCTTTCCTCCTTTCTCTTCTCTCTTCAAAGCCTCTTGTTCCCATTTTTGGTCCTTGACCTTGTTTGGAATTCTGGAAGCCCAACTGCTCCCACCACAGATAAGCAAACCATGGTGGGTAGGGAAGGGGGAAAGGAGGAAGGGGG
>NW_005359225.1:823336-840039 GCF_000412655.1 Myotis brandtii
AGGGGGGAGGGGGACTAGCCAGATGGAGACAGTGATGCCCCACAAAGAGCTCAAAGCTGCCCCGCTGGACCCAGGCTTCCTTCCACCTCAAATCCCTGTCCCAGCCCCGGGAACACGGCGCTTTGCCACCCAGCACTAATCGGACTGACTGTCGTGATCCCCACCCACTTCCTGAGCCCTTTCAGGGTCCCTGCTCTCAGGCAGGCTCCTTCTCACAGTCAAGTCCACACATACCCACCTGGGGAGTCCATGGGAACAGGAATCAGACCCTCAGACACAGGGGGCTGCTGGTGGTGGGCTTTCAGGCATCCTTCCATCTGTCCACTTAACCAACTAGGCTCAGACTAAAGCTGAGGGGCCACTGCCCTCAGAGCTCCCAGCCCAGAGGTGAGGGGGTAGGCAGAGTCAGACACAGATAAGAATGGCACCACCAGATAAGGGACGAATTAGCCTGGAGAGACAGGATGGCATGGCCACTAAGAGGTTGGACTCTGGAGACAGACGGCTTAGGTTCAATCCAGGCGAGGCGACTTGTCAGCTGTGTGGCCTTGAGCAAGTTCCTCAACCTCTATGTGCCTTTGTTTCCTCGTATGTGGGATGGCAGGATTAAAGAGGTGAGTGTGCGAACTCACTCAGATTGGTGCCCGCTAAGACAAATGTGCTGTATAAATGTTGGTTATTAACTGAGCAAGTCATGTTAGGGGGTAGCAACTGGATGTTGTGATTTTTTTCTAAGCAGACATGAGGGATAGGGTGATCAGAAGAGGGAAACAGCAAAGCACAGAGAAGCAGAAGGAAGAAGGAAGAGATGGTAAAAACAGGTCTGGGGGGTGGAGAGAGGCCCCCTCAACGAGACCAGCAAAGTGTTGAAAGCCTGGCACCTACCAGACCAGACCCCCTGCTCAGCCCCTCAATCCTCTGCACCCAGGCCACCCTGAGCTGAAGCCTGGAAATAGGCCCCTTGCCTGCAGGTGGCCTGTGTACCAGGTCTGGGAGGCAAGTCTAATGCCCCCATGACCCATTCTGGCATCACACCAGATCCTCTGCCAGAATCAGGGCTCACTGTTGCTCCAGGCTCATCACCCAGGATAGGGCCTTCCACCTTTGCTTATGCTGAGCTTTCTGCCAGGAATGCTTCACCCCACTATCCTCTTCCTGCCCCCACCAAGCCACCAAGGCTGCACTGAGTCATGTGTCCCCTGGTCCCCACACCCCCTCCCCAGTACCTTCCTTTCTGTACTCCCTTGGTGCCTCACACAGACCTCTGGTGCTGCCCTCTTCCCACTCCCCCCATACCTCCATCCAAACCAATTCTGGCCACCCATTTTACAGATGGGGAGACTGAGTTCAGAGGAGGTTCAAGGACCTATGCAAGGATGTATAGTAAGTTGGGACAAAAGCTTTCAGGAAGTAACTGTGCCAACTGTCATCAATAAGTAGTGTCAGCGAAGATGGCAGAGTAGGGAACTCCAAGAACCTCTTTACAGATACAACAAAAAAACATGGCAAAAACTACCAGAATCAACTTTACTGAAACTCTAGAAAATATTCAAAAGTTTACAGTAACAAAATGAGCATTTAATGAAGAGATAGGTGACTGAAATCCAGCAGGAGACCTGTGTGGTGTTTTAACCTACTCACCCCCCACCTACCTACACCTTGCTGGCAATCTTGGTGTGGGTTCTTGGGGCCAGAGGGAGCAGAACAGACCTTGTTATTGAATAATTGTGGTTATTTTAACCTGTCTAGGGGTTCACTGAAGGAATAATGCAAAGGGCTTGCCTTTCGTTTTCTAACTTGAACTCCCTCAGGGCAGACAAGCAGCTATAGAGGGCACTGGTCAAAAATGTCCAAAGGCAAATGAACTACCCACTGCTGCTTGGGGACAAAAATAATAAGTGAAAACAAACAGGAGCCACTCTAGGAAGCCTGGAGGAAAAGCAGGGAGTGAGTTGCTTCAGGGAATAGAGGCTTTAAAAAACTCTGGCATATACTGGGGAATCTAAAAAAACCACATACATGCCCAGGGTTGGACAATGTTCAGAAGAAGATCAAGATCGTAAGCGCTCGCCTCCAGCTGAGCTTCACATTCTACGCAGACAGACAGTGAAGGCTAAGGCAGAGTTGACTGAGCATTGAAGGCATGCCCCAGCCCACACAGAGAGCCCGTCTGCAAAGACCAGGAGGTTTGATTTGTTTTGTTTCGGCTCCAGGGGTGCTAGAGACTGTAGTGACCACACACAACAAAGAATACAGTCTTCACAAAAATAGTTTAGAAAACTCACTACACAAAACTACAACTCACAACAGGCAGCAACAACAAACCCTGGGGAGAGTCTAACTTCCAGAGTTATCACATTACGATATTCAAAACGTCCAGTTTACAACAAAAAATTAAGCGGAATGCAGAGAAAGGATGCCCCATTCACAGGGAAAAAAAGGGGGGACTTAATAGAAACTTTCGCTGAGGACACCCAGACTTTGGACTTAATAGGCAAAAACTTTAATCAACTGTCTTAAATATGATCAAAGAATTGAAGGAAAGGAGAACAACATCTCACCATAAAGAGGATGTCAATAAAGAGACAGAAATTATAAAAAGGGACCAAGTAGAAATTCTGGAATTGAAAAGTACAATAACTAGAGGAGTTCAACAGCAGATATAAAGAGGCAAAATGAAGAATCAGAAAACTTAAAGATAGGTTAATTGAGATTATCCAGTCTGAGGTGCAGAAAGAAAAAAAATTAAGGGAAATGAGCAGAGACTAAGAAACCTTTTGGACACCATCAAATGGACCAACACATGCATAATGGGAGCCCAAAAGGAGAGGGGGAGGGAGGCAGAAAGAATATTTGAAGAAATACTGACACAAAACTGCCCAAACTTGATGAAAGATATGAATCTATACATACAAAAAGCTCAATAAATTCCAAGTAGGATAAACTTAAAAAGATCCACACTGAAACTCATTATAATTAAACTATGAAGACAGAGAGAGAATCTTAAAAGTAGTGAGAGAGAAGTGGCTTGTCTTCAATATGATTAATAGCCAATTTCTCATCAGAAACCATGAAAGCCAGAAGGCAGTAGGGTGACATATTTAAAGTAGTGAAAGGAAAATACTAGTAAGTTGTCAAATAAGAATTCTATATCTGGCAAAATCATTCTTCAAAAATGAAAGACAAACTAAGACATTTCCAGACAAACAAAAGCTGAGTTTGTCATTTGTGGACTTGCCTTACAAGATATGCTAAAAGTAGTCAACTAAAATTAAAGAGCACTAGACAGTCATTCAAAGCCACAAAAAATAAAGAAGCTTGGTAAAAGTAACCACAGAGGTAATTATAAGCCAGATTATTGTTATTTTTGGTTTGTAAATCATCTTTTCCCCATTTTTTTCCTATAGGATTTAAAAGACAAATGCATAAAACAACAATTACAAATCTATGTTAATGGGCACACAGAGATGTAATTTCTGATAATAACAATACAAAGAGAGGGATGGAGCTGTATAGGAGCAAAGTTTTTATATACTATTGAAGCTAAGTTGGTGTTAAGTCCCACTAGATTGTTATAAATGTAAGACATTATTTGCAAAGCCTAAGGTCACCACTAAAAAAAAGTGTATATATACAGAAGAAGAAATGAGAAGAGAATCAAAACAGTACACTGGTGTGGGGGAGATCAATTAAACACAAAAGAAGGCAGTAATAGAGGAACTGAGGGGGAAATGATATGACCTATTAAAAACAGCAAAATGGCAGAAATAGATGGGAAATGAATTAAACTCTCAAGAGGTTGAGGTTAGCAGAATAGGTTTAAAAATAAGATCCATTTATATGCTATCTACAAGAGACTCACTTTCCATCCAAAGATACAAATGTGCTGAAAGTGAAAGGGTAGAAAAAATATATTCTATGCAAATAATAACCAAAGAAGAGCTGGGATGGCTATGCTAATATCAGGCCAAGTGTATTTTAAGTCAAAAGTGTTACACGAGACAAAGGACATTGTATTTTAATAAATGGGTCAATCCAACTGTTATCAACAGCCCACAAATTTATCTTCAAAATCCCCTTTGCCCAGGATGGCAAGCAAAGTACATCCAGTCCCTATGCTGGCCCACCATGGAGCCAGAACTCATATCCCACTGAGGCACAGCAGCCCTCACTGAGGTTCCTGAAGAAGGGGGTCATGTGCACCACGGATCTCTGGGTTCTTGCAAGCACCAGCTGACCTTGCTACCTGGGACTAGTCCCTCCTCCAGACACCTCAGTCCCCTATCTGCATCTGAGGGACTATCACAAAAGCCTTAGAGCCTTCCCCGACATCCCATCACCACCACAGAAAGGGCAGAAGCCTCCCCCACCCCCAGGCACCCTCCCAACCCACTCCACCCCCTGGGACTCCTGCTATCACAGTTCCACTCATAGGCATCCTTGCTGTGCTTCTCCCACTTCAGTCTGGTAACTCCTCGAAGACTGGGAACAGTCAGTTTATCTCTGCATCCCTTGTGCCCAGCCTGGTACAGAGAAGAGGCCTAGTGCCACTTTGCTGGGTGGGTGAGTGAGAACTTGGCTGGAGGAGGTAGCTTTTGGCACGATAGAAATCTCCAGGCACCCCCACCCCATGCCTGAAGCTGTCAACACAACAGGTCTGCCCAGACTGCCCCAGGGCCCCTAGGAAAGAGCCCATGTTCTGAAGATGCCACCTAGCAGGGGCCATCTGACCCCCTTCCTGTGCCTGCTCCTATGTCACCTCCCTGTGCCCTGCATAGCTGCCCCCTCACCATCATGGCTCCCTGGCCTTTGTGGACCTGCACAGTTTATGTCTAAAATACTTGCTCTGGGCACCAGTCTCTTCACCTGTGATAAGCATGCAGCTCCCTACCTCACAGCCCTATGGCAATACAATAGATCCTATGTAGAGAGTGCCTATGGACCAATGTGGGTGCTACTTTTGAAGAATTAGAACTCTCAACGAGTGAAAAGAATCGTTCATGTTTTGGATTATGGAAGCGTCTCCTGTGCCTGGTACCCTGTGGGGTTCAGAAAGGTGTGTGGATCTCTGCAACGGAGTGTCTCCACATGGGGACACTCTACACCTGGGAGAGAAGCATCGTCTCCTTTGAGGTTTCCTGAGATTTTTCTCCTAAATAAAGTGTGAGAGAGAGAAAAGATGGAGAATCCTCACGCACAGGAACACTACCAGTGTGGTTTTATTGGCAGTCGTCACGCAGCTAACCTTTCATGAGCTGTCTAGCATCGGGTGGAGCGGTGTGTGTGCACTATGTCATTTCACTCTCAACATCCCTTTAAAGTAGGTTCCATTGTCTGCCCTAGCCCCTCGGACCAAGTGAGGGTGTAGTGACATTCATTCATTCAGCACAGAGCTCCATCTGTGAGTGGCCGGGCCGGGCTGAGGAGACAGTGGGGAGCAGGAGCCCTCACCACCCCCACCCCATGAGCAGGGGAAGAAGGTGGAGTGACAGGACTACCAAAGGGAGTCATGACCACGGGAAGGGCTGAGGGGAGTCAGCCAGGAAAAGGGGACACAGAGGCCGGTGAAGGAAGCAGCGCTTTGATTGAATCCCTCAGGCATGTTATCTTCCCAACAACCATCCCAGGAAAGGAGGGTTTTGTCCTTGTTTTGCAGATGGGGAAACTGAGGTTCAGGAAGGCTGAAGAACACGCCTGAAATCCGCCCAAGACAGAGCCCGGGTGTGTGGGCTCTGCCTGTGGCACTGTCTGTGTAGCTGGCCGGCTCCTCAGAGTTGGGACCATTTCTAGGACCAAATAAGTATCAGAAATGTACTTTCTGTCTTGCTGTGTGAGGGGTGGGCAAAGCCGGCGTTGGTGAGGTGGGCCAGTGCTCGGAGGGGACAGTCAGCCAGAGGTCTGCCTCAGAGGCTCCCAGAGGGCAAACACCCTTGGAGGGCTGTGGGTGGCCCAAACTCTCCCTCTGGGGGCTGCGTGTGCCCCTACCCACCCAGCCCCAGCTGTAGCACGGGCCCTGGCACACAGCAAATGCTCAGAGACAGCGACTTTCCTTCTTTCATTGGTCCTGGCTGTCCCTGATGGGCCTGTGAACAGACTCTCAGGCCAGGGGACCAAGGGGCTTCAGAGCGGGTCTTCAGTCCCAGGACACAAGACTGTCTCTCCTGGTTCTGCCCTGATGCCTGCTTCTCACACACCCAGCCCACAAGCTCACACAAAAGCACACAGCCTCAGAACAGGCTGCCCGCTGGCCTCTGATGGTCCCAGAGGACAGCCCGCCACCAGCCCTAAGGCCTGGGGCCAGGCCCACCTGGCTCAGGGCCCACATTCCTGGCTCTGGAGACCAGGAGCTCATTAGAGCCTCAGGCCGATCACGGGAAGAGCTAGGGGTCAGGGGCCACTGGAGCCCTGGGAAGGAAGCAGGGTGGAAGGACTCAGCCAGAGAGGAGACAGCACCTCTGCTTCTTCCCCATATTACCCGCGGGGGCTCCAGCTCGGGCCATGGCATCCTCAACTCACAGCTCCCAGTCAGGGTCAAGGTCCTTCCTAGTCTGGCATTCATAAACTTGCTAAGTTCCTCTTCCCTTGCCCCAAGGGCTTTCCCATATTGGACCTTTGCACATGCTGTTCCACTGCCTGGAATGTCTGGCGATTCAGAGATGCATGTAAATAAATAACTTCTACCCAGTGAGAAAGGGAAGTCCCAAAAGACAAATCAGAGGGAGTGATTCTAGACTGGGCCCAACAGGCAGGGAAAGTTTCACAGCTGGGTTTTGAAGCATAGATAGGAGTTTTCTGAAAGCAAGGATTGGGAAGGGTGTGCCACCGTTAAGCATATGCACGAGAGAATATGGGATGGGGTAAGATGAGCCACCCAACAGGGTTATTCCTGGCACAGAAGGATGAAGGCCAATGAGGTGCAGAGAGCACTCACCTGCTGAAGAATCACCATTGTCCTTTGTCAGAGGTGCCTGCTGCCCACCTGGCCAGACACAGTTCTGCAGGGAGAGATCATGTCAAACTTCTGAGCAGCCAGCCGTGTCAGTCTTGCACCTGGCAGGGGTCACCTGGGCTCCTCCCAACGCCACAGCCCCTCCTGCCTCTGGGGAACCCTCCCTGGCTCTCTCCCTCTCGTTGCAGCCCAGGCTGTGTGACCTGAGCCTCAGCCACCATCACAGCTCTATTGTCCAGAGCAGCTGCTGTTATTCAGAGATTCCAAAAGGCTCCTAGAAAGTAGCAAGTCTGCACCCCTCACCTGGACATATGGGCAAAGGGGCCCAGAGAGGGACCAAGACTTGCCTAAGTTCACACAGCTGGACAGGGCAAGTCCAGGATGAGGACTTGGTCTCAGGCCTCCCAGCTGAGGGCTGCCCCCAGAGTGTGAGTGACAGGGGCAGCCTGGCCCAAGGGGAGGGTCATGGGCTGAGCTGCCTAAATCCAACCAGAGCACCCACTGCCATCAGGATGGAGGCTCCATGACCCCAGTCTGGCTTTTAAGGCCCAGCACCATGTGGCTCCTGCTGATGTCTCAGTCATCAGTTTTCTTCCTTCCTCAGCCCTGCACTGGGACCCTCCTCAGCACTCACTATTCCTGAAATGCAGCAGCCCTGTCCATACCTCCTGGCCTTGGCATACACTGGCTCCTCCACCTGGAATTCTGACTAGTAAATTCCTTTGCTCAGTTCAGATGTTACCTCCTCTGGGAAGCCTTCCCTGACCACCCCCAGGCTGCGGAGAGTCCTGATATTTCCCTCTGTCCATCCCTGATTATATGTATTATGTTATCTGGTTGGGGTCTGTCCCTACCTCTGACCCCAAAGTCAGAGAGTTGATCCAGGGCAGGGCATGGGTTCAGCCATCTCCTCACACAGCACAGGGCCAGGCCCGGAGAGGACTCAGGAAGGACTTGTGGGACTGAGTGTGGTGATTCAAGGCAGCCCCAGCCCACAGCCCTGGCACGCGGCCCCCCAGCCCCCCACCTGCCCCCAGGATGAGCATCAATTTTTCACAAGGCCCATTCAGAGGCACTGGGGCATTTGATCCTCTGCCCATGACACTCCTGACACCTGAGCCCTGACCCCTGCCTGGAGCTCTGGGACACAGCGGGCACACAGTCCTCCCGGAGACGGGCACTAGGGAAGGGAATTCAGCAAGGCCACCAGGCAGCCGCCACGGGGGTTAGTCTGAAGAGGAAGCCTGGCTGTGTGCTAGCACCCTGAGCCAGCATAAGCCCGAGAGCCGGGGGCAGAACCAAGGTTTTCATTAAGACTCAGGGCCTTGGATGAGGGCATAGAAGTTAAGGGCCACCCATAAGGAAAATTTATAAGATCAACTTTTTTTTTTTTCTAAAAAAAAGAACTAGTCCATGTTCAAGGTAATTGCTTTGCAGATTGAGAGCAGGGAACACAGAACTATTTCTATGCCATCCCTGGGTTACTTCATCCTCACAGCAACCCTGACTGGTGGCTTCATGGTCCCATTTCACAGATGGGAACTCTGAAGCTCAGAGGAAGGAAGTGACTTACCTGAGGAGAGAGATAAAGAAAGAGATAAAATGTAGCAGAAAGGCCAAAGGAGACAGAGATCGGGACAGAGCTCTCTCTCTCTCTCTCTCTCTCTCTCTCTCTCTCTCTCTCCCCCACCCCCAGCATGGCTGCTCCCTGCCCCAGCCCTGGTCAGAGACAATTCAATGAGCACCATGGCCCTGGCTCTTCCCATTCCAGGGTCCCAGCCTCCATCTCGCCAGGCTCGGGGCAGTTTCATTCAATGGCTGCTGTGGCTGAGCCCCCAAAGGTGGCAGGAGGCCCAGACCGGGAGCAAATGGCTGTGGTCACAGGGGCTCCAGGGTGGTCCAAGCCCAGGACACCCTCCGAAGTCCAGCAAACCCTCCTCCCGATGCCCAGGACAGGGGCAGCCCTTGCTTACCTGGCTCCCAGCTGCCACCCGCACAGAGGGCCCGGGAAGCTGGGGTCAAAGGTCTGGCACAATCTGTAGACACGTCCCCTCTTCCTCTGTCTTGCTCCAAAACTTGCTCTAGGGGCCTCTCTTGGCCTTTCGGTTTTTCACTATGTGACTCCCTCTCCCTCTCAGCCTCTCCCTCTCTTTCCTGCCCAGGTCGGCTGTCCAGCCGCACTGCTGCCCTCTCCTCCCCTCTCCAGAGCCTTCCCCCAGGAGGCGGAGTCCGAGGGGCCTGGAGGCCTGGGTGCCATGACATCAGCGTGGGGGGCGGGCTGTGCCGCCCAGGGCCCTGAGCGGAGCGCTGGCTTCCCAGAGGGAGGCAGGGCAAGGGGTGTCTCTCGCTGTGCTGGGACCAGCTTGGACCCGGGCTATGACCACTCATCCGGCCTCAGGTGCCACCTATCATTCGCAGTAACAACACCTGCTCCCTCAGCACGGGCAGGATTTGCTGAGTCCTGGCCCTGCCTCCCTCCGCCAAGCCTGTTTTCTCCTCCATAAGTGGCTGTTTGAGACTCTGAGAGGAAATGAATGCAAACCCCATGTTCTAGCCCTTTCTCCCTCATCCCTGTGCACACAGGCCCCTCCCTGAGGGCTCCCCTCAGATGTGTCCCCCCAAAGCTCCTCACCTCACCACGCCCCACAGCTGCTGGGAGGAGAGGCAGGAGGTTGTCTGTGATTACGGAGGAAACTTTCTCAGCCCAGCATGAGCCGGGCACATGCAGAGCAAGGTGAACCATGTGATTTTAAAGTGGGGGGACGGAGGAGGGAAAGGGGGCACAGATAAGCAAGGAGGAGCCCAGTGTTCATTGTTAGCACTGGAAAGACAGTAACAGGGACCCCGGCTGAGTCCTGGCACTTCCTCGCCATCACCCTTGGCCTGGAGCCACCCAACAGCTGCCCCCTCAGTGCGGCCTCTTCAGGGGCAGCTCTCGGCCTGGGCAGAGGCAGGGCTCTTTGGATGCCCAACCGCTGTACCTGGGGCAGGCCGGGACCATTCCAAAGCTGGGGTGCCCATCCACCAGGATCCAGTGGTCCAAGTGCGCCACCTGCTGGCACAGGCGTGGCTGCCCATGGCGCCCCTGGGGAGCCAGGCTGAGCATCCAGCTCTGCCTGGAGAAGTGACGGGGACTCAGCCGCTGCAGAGGCCAGGACTTCCTCTGACCCCAGTCCTGGCCCCCGAAGGCCCCGGGGTGCTGAGTGTGCCTGGCCAGGCGGCCCTCGCAGGAACTGCTCTGGAACACGGTCCCCACTCCTAGACTCGGGACCTACCACGCCTCCATCACCTCCCCCCTGAGCCAGGCTGGGCAGGCAAGAGCGTCAGCCCTGCACAGATGGGAAAACTGGGCCCCTAAGGCACACGGTGCGAGCTGTGAGGGGTGGGCGAGGCGCGGTGGGGAGCTGGGGAGGGGTGATCTCCAGATGCTGCAACAGCCTCAATGCATTCAGCACCCTCTAAGCGCCAGGCTGTGCTGAGGTGGGCACAAAATTCATAATGTCCTTTTCTCCATGGCCCATGGGGGAAATCTAGGAATTGGCCTTAATGCATTTGTTTCTCGCTCTTCACCCCAACCCAGCCCAGTGGACTGAGTTCTGTCCACTCTGCCTCCACAATCTGTCCTGTTTCTCCCCACCACCACCACCCCTGGCTTCTTGGCTCAAGCTGCTCGCTCTGGTCTGCCCACATCCACCTGCACCCCCATAAGCCCATCTCCTCTGTCTGAGGCCCTTTATGCGGCTGCTCCTTCCATCTCACAATTGGAGCAGAACTAACCTTCCTTCCCCCCACAACTCCCACACCACCTTACCGGGAATTCTCTGTGGGATGTTGGTCCAGATGAGAGTGTCTCTATTGGTCTTCCCACTAGAGCAGGGGCTGTGGCTGGTCCCCTGCATCCCTAGTGCCTTGGGACAAGACCAGCTGAGGGAATAACTGAATGACCCCAGTGACCTCAGCTCAGAGATGCAACGGACAGGCAGCGGGGTCCAGCCTCGGCTAGAATGCCCAGGTCCTCCCTCATGTTGTCTCTGACCAGAGGACAGGCACCAGGGCCTGATAAATATTCTCTCCATTATCCCTAACCACCAGAGGGACAGACGGACACAGGACGGTCTTTCTGAGATTGTGGTAACGTTTATTATGAGAACAGAACAGGTCTCCCTGGCCCACGGTGGGCCCTGAGGGGAGTGAAGCCTGGATGGGGTGGTGTGGACCCGAGGCCTGGCCCATCTGCAAAAGCACAGGCCCCTGTGGACTGAGGGTGCATCAGGCGCATGGAGCAACGGTTCTCCCCACCCACCCTCCAGGCCCAGCCCTGAACTCCAACCTCACCTGCCCCATCCCCAACCAGGGTCCTCCACACATCCAGGATCCAGCCTGGCCCACCCCGAGGAGCAGAAAGCAAGGGCAGGGCTGGAGCCCACAGGCCTGCCAGTTGGTCCTGGTTCGACCCAGGGCCCAGGTGGATGTAGCTGAGAACAGACCCACGTGGGCTCCTCCGGCCCTTGCTTCTCCACCCTGCCTCAGGAGTGTTCATTGGAAATAGACATTGAGAAGTGATTACAGGAGTGTACAGTGTGCACGCATACAGATACACAGAGAATGGTGTTGCCCTTATCCAGCACTTGTTAGCGAGAGTGCTGGCAAACAGGAGTCAGTGGCCCCGCGTGGCAGAGGGGCAATCGAGGCACAGGAGGGTGAATGGTTTGCTCCTGGTCATCGGGAGGGTCCTGGCCCCGGGCCAGGCTCTCGAGAGGAAGCCGCCGCTTGCCCAGGAGTCTTGTCCTCCTTGTTGTGCAGTTCCTGGCCCTCACGTGGCCCAGGGCCCCGACGCAGGAGCAGAGCTGGCCACAGGGTGAGGAGGCAAAGTCAAGGATCCAGCGCCTCCAGCCAGGACACTGGACCAAAGGGCCAGGACACGGAGCCGGAAATCCAGGCTTCCAAAGGACTTCCCAGCCAGCAAGCCCACAGGAACTCCTGTTCTGGAACAGCTGAACGTTTTCATTTACGTTGCCTGGTCTGGCGCCCGAGAAGGGTTGCAGAGAGACCCTACTCGGGTCACAGCGCCCACACGATTGGTGCCGACTTGCAAAACATCAGAGTACAAACACCCTCTTCTTCATCCACCTCCAGACCCCTTCTGAGAAAGTATGGCTTCTCCTCATCCCTCCCCAAGTGGAATCAAAATAAAATCGGCCGAGCCGGTGTGGCTCAGCGGTCGAGCGTCAGCCCAGGAACCAAGAGGTCACTGGTTCAATTCCTAGTCAGGACACATGCCCAGTTTGCGGGCTTGATCCCCCCAGTAGGGGGCGTGCAGGAGGCAGCCGATCGATGATGTTTCTCTCTCATCGATGTTTCTATCCCTCTATCCCTCTCCCTTCCTCTCTATCTAAAAAAACAAACACAAAAATCAATAAAAACATATAAAAATAAAACCAGAGGACCACAAGAACTGGAGTTGAAGAAGAGAAAAGGGGTGCACAGGCTTTTAAAACCCCTGGTTAAAACTGAGAGTTTTAAAACAGAAAGAATATAAAATGTTGAGGACTGAAAGGAACATTTTGGTCCGGGCAGCAAGAAGAGGGCTGTGGCCTCCCTGGCTGCATTTGGGGGGAATGTTGGCGGAGAGCCTCTGGTCTGGTGATGGGTTTCCCTCTCTCCTGCCAAGCCCTGATGCCAACAACCCAGAGCCCCTTCTCCCAGGAAATCCCAGTGCTTGCAGCAAAGGGGGTCCTGAGAATATGCCCCCCCCAACTTGCGTCCACATGTCCTCCCTACCCGCCTGGCCCTGGCCACCAAACTGGGCACACGCCTTCTGGGACCAGGGCCGTGGAGACAGGAAGATGCTCTTCCTTTCCATGGCTGACAAAACCTCTGTGGGGGGGGGGGGGGGGCCTTAAACCAGAGGCTGGGGAGGAAATCAACACGGGGTGAGACGGTAGCCGCAGCTCTCTGGGCATCCAACCACTTGCCAGAGAGGACCTCGGAGCAGAGCTGCGGCCCAGCATGGACGCCAGGTCTCCCAGAGCTGTGGGCAGGGGCCCAGCTCCCCCTGGGGTCTCATGGGGTCGCTTACTCACTTGGCAAATCTCTTGAAGAAATGAAGGGATGGGCAGGTGGATGGAATTCGAGAATGAACAGATGTCACCTGCATGTTCCCAAATTCCAGCCAGAGCAGGATCCCAGCAGAGGCCACGAGCCCTTTCAAGGTGGCCAGAAAGTCAAGTTTTGGTGACAGAGAAAGCGATGTCCGGGGCACGGGGGCCGTTGCAGGAAAGGAGGGGCAAGAGTGGGGCTCGGGGGTATGGCAGTTTGTGTGTAAACAAGTGGCATCTTGGCACTCCGTGGGCTGACAGCGGGGCCTTGGGGAAACATTCTCAACGGATAGAGTCCCTTAGCCTTGGGAACAGCTGGGGAAGGGCGGGCTATTTAAATCTCAGGCAAGAAGACTTCTCCGTGAGAAAGGAATGCTGTGGGGTCCTCAGGACACTGAGGCCCAGAGAGGGCCAGAGACCCCCACGGTCACACAGCGAGTCAGTGGAAAAGTTGGGAAAAGGACCCCGGTGTCCTAGCTCCCAGGCTAATCCCTGGCAGGGGACATGCAGACGGTGGTGAGAATTGTGGGGGCCAGGTAGGCGGACGGGCATCAGACAGCCGTGAGGGTGGCGCTGCTGAGGATGCGCACGGCAATGGTGCCCGGCAGGTCGCTGGGCTGCCGGCTGTCTCGGTCCCGGAGGTGGAGGGTGTGCAGGGCCTGGAGGTCATCGGGGTCAGCCTTCAGCTGCACCTGGCCCAGGAACTCATCCTTCAGGACTCGGTGGTTCCAGATCTGGGGGAGACAGAGGGACATGGGGGCCATCTCCACGGATAGGTCTGTGGGGGCTGCTGGCAGTTCTGGCAGGGCCTCGATCCCGCCCTTCATTGCCTCTGCCTCCCCATGAAGCCTGCCCTTTCCAGAGCCTCGGCTTCCTCCTCTGTCCAAGCCCCTTCTACATATAATGTTAAGTGTGTTACTATTAGCTCTGCTCTGTGTGACCTTGGAGACTGGGTGACCTTGAAGAGTGATATACTCACACCCTGCCTGTTGGCCCCATCTTTAAAATGAGTGGCCCCGCCCTAAATGGTTTGGCTCAGTGGACAGAGCATCGGCCTGTGGACTCAAGGGTCCCAGGTTCGATTCCAGTCAAGGGCATGTACCTTGGTTGCGGGCACATCCCCAGTAGGGGGTGTGCAGGAGGCAGCTGATCGATGTTTCTCTCTCATCGATGTTTCTAACTCTCTATCCCTCTCCCTTCATCTCTGTAAACATCAATAAAAAATATATATACAAAATGAGTGGCCCCTACGGTCCTTCTTACCCCAACATCTCTAAGTCTGTGTTGGATCGGGGTTAGGAACATTCAGAAAACCTGCAGTGCCTCCCCTGCAGGGGGTGCCTAAGTGTTCATTTTTACAGATGGTTTCTCACCACAGAGATATACAAAATGAGTGGCCCCTACAGTCCTTCTTGCCCCAATATCTCTAGGTCTGTGTTGGATCGGGGTTAGGAATTCGGAAAACCTGCAGTGCCTCCCCTACAGGGGGTGCCTAGTGTTCATTTTTACAGATGGTTTCTCACCACAGAGATGCTGGCCTGAGCCCGGGGGACAGAGGGCTTCCTGCTAATGGGCTCAGAATGGTCATCCACTGGCCACGTTGGCCTGGGAGGACAAGGAAGCCCAGGCACAGGGACTGGCTCTCTGACCCCTGCATCTGACCTGCCATGCGCCACTTCAGTGCCACGTTTCCAGGTGGGCCCCCTGCAGGGGGTTTAAGGAACCACTCCCAAGGCTTTGGGGCGAAGTCGGCAGAGATGACCACTGCCCCTGGCCAGACCCTGCTGGGGCTCAGAATCACAGCAGCTGAGCTAACTCCCCACCCCGCTGAGGGGACTCTGGGGCACCAGGAGGGGCAGGCGAGAGAATTCCCAAGGCCACACTGTGCCGAGGACAGAGTGGGAACCAGCACCGAGCATTCCCGGGTCCCGTCAAAGGCTCTGCCACCCTGGGCTCAGCCCCTCTGAACGGGGAAGTGTCAGGCTAGGGGCACAGGAGGGGCCCCAGGACCCGCGGGCTCACCTGGACAGTGATGGGCTGGCCTGGCTTTTTGCGGTAGAAGATGCCTTTTACATCGTACTCAGGCGTCGAGGTACCCTTCTGCATGGCTGAGTGGACTTTGTGCCCCTCACACTTGATGATCACATAAGAGTTGGCCCCTAGAGAGATGGAGGGGGTGATGGGGTGAGGATGGGGGGCTGGGGCAGGGCCTGGATGGAACAGATATCAGGGGGTGAGGTCCTCTCCCCAGAGCAGAAGCCTGGGCTCATGTATTCAAGAGGAGGCAGACCAGGAGGGGACACACCGGTCATCTCTGGCCTCTAGGCCTTTACCCATGTTGTTCTGTCCAGAGCATCCTTCCGCCCTAGTCCATTTCACCAGGATTCGCACCTTAACACCTCCTCAGCCTGGAGAAAGGCCACTCCCTTCAGGAAGCCCTCCCTCCCAGCAGCCTGTCCCCGAGCCCTGGTGCCCCCCTCACCAGAGGCCTCCCAAGAGTAGGAGGCTGAGTGTCCCTCTCTATGCACCCAGCTTCCTCCCGGGGCTGGGCCTGAGCGGACGTCAGGAAACGTTTGCTCATTCAGTGATCAAGGGCAGGGGAGCTCTGGAGGCTGGGCGTCTTCAGCAGGGGAGGGGAGGAGACCTGGGCAACCTCCCAGGGGAGGAGGGTGGGGGGCTTTCCTCGAGCCAGCGCACCTGTCGGGGAGTCCTTGAGACCAGCCGCCCCCAGGACATGCACCTGGGTCACCAGCTGGGGGTAGCCGCACAGGGAGCTCCAGCAAGAGCGGGGCGGCTCATCCAGGCACAGCTCCCTGGGACAGGGCAGAGGAGAAGAGGCGGGAGGTCACGGAGGGGGGTCAGGAAGATGGAGGACAACGGGGTTCAAGAAGTGGGGAGGGGAGAGGAGCAGTATTTAGTCCAGGTGTTGTTCGTCCTGGGCAAACTCCCTGGGCTTCCTGCTGCTCATTCCCCACCAAGGGTGCCCCATCCGTCCCCAAGGGAAAAGCAATTTACTGAGCACCTACTGTGTGCCAAGCCCTCTGCTGGGATGCTATAGGAATTATTTCTAATCCCCACAAAGCCCTGGAAGGTAGGTGACTATTATGCCTATTTTACAGATTGTGAGGCATCAGGCTCAGCAGGGAAGGGACCTGCCCGCCAGCTGGGGGAGCCCAGGCTGGCAGGACCGAGGCCCACTGGGCCCACCACACGAGCTGGCCCCCGGGCGTGGGATGTGGGCAGGCAGCACCGAATCTGGGCTGCCTACCCCGGTGGAGGGCAGTGTGGGGCCCACAGGGTCTGCACCCCCGCAGGGATGGGACAGCTTAGCAGTCTACCTAGCCCAACTCGAGATCTTGGAAAACATCCCCAACCTCAATCCCCAGTTCTGATCCATAAAACGAAGGGGTCAGGCCTCCTAGTCCGGGTTGGAGAGAAGCAGATGGGACGAGTGAAAGCTTCTTTGTAAACTGTGAAGAGCTATGCTCCGATGAGAAGCTGTGCCATTATGTGGCTGAGAGAGGCTGGAACAAGGTCGCAGGGGAAGGGGGAGGAAGGAGACAGGCGCTGGGGTGGCTGGAGGCCTGGGCTCTATGCTGGGCAGACAATGAGCATCTCCGGGTCAGGTTCTGGGCCAGCCTGCTGTGGACCTCGGC
>NW_005359225.1:840059-840293 GCF_000412655.1 Myotis brandtii
GCGCACCGGCAGTTGGAGGGCACGTCAGTGAAGACTCGGAGCAGGAACTCGCCAGTGTGGCCTGGCTCGAAGGTGGTGGGGATGATGACGTAGCGCCCCGCCCGCTGGTCCGTGCGCAGGAAGACGCTGCGTGAGTTGATGTAGATGGAGCTGGCGGCCCTGTGCTGCAGGCTGTGCATGCGGTACTGGCGGTTCTCCTCCACCTGCAGACAGCGGAGGTCACACAGAGCCCCC
>NW_005359225.1:840381-848104 GCF_000412655.1 Myotis brandtii
ACCCCACCCCACCCCACATCTCACATCTCTCCCTCACCACCGTGCAAGAGAGTAACAGAACCACTCACATGGAATGCCCAGAACAGGCACATCTACAGAGACAGAGCAGACGAGTGTTTGCCTGGGGCTGGGAGGGCTGGGTGCATGGGACTGGCTGATGGTGACTAAAGGGTGTGGGGTGATGAAATTGTTCTAAAATCGAAGTGGTGCTGGTTGCAGAGCTCTATGGACACAACAACATCACTGCACACTTTAAATGGCTGAATGGTATGGGATGTGAGTCGGGGGCAAGAGGAATCCCCGATAACAATGTCTGTGGGGATTCTGGCCATCACTATCCGCCCAGGTCACAGCCGGTGTCCATGAAGGGACATCGCCAGCCAGTAGGACAAGCTAGCCATCGCTGGAATAAGTGCCATTGATAAGCTACAGTCACGTCAGTGAGGGCCGGACACGTCACGTCAAAGTCACAGCACATCAGCACACAGTGAATGGACAACACAACGACACGAACAAAGTGTCATGACCAGCATGTCAAATGCCAGGGACTCGACTCAGACCACGCGCCCAGCATATCCACGGGGTGTCACTAGGCTCTCGGCGTCTGGCTCTACGCTGAGTGTCATCACGCACTGAGCGTCACCCTATGTGGAAGGTACCCGGGTCCAGGGCCAGGAGGAGTGGCCACTGGTGAGCCTGCCTGTCTCTGCTCAGGGTGCCGCCTCCCTGTGCCCAGCAAAGCCTCCAATTCAGCGGGACCCAGAGCCCTGAGGGAGGGGGCAGCAGCGGGCTCCCAGAGCCTGGCCCCACCACCAAAATCCTCCCCTTCCCCAGCCACCAAGCAGCCCAGGCCTATGGGTCTGGGGCCGGAAGAAATCAGGCTGAGTGCCCCCCTGGGAGCCAATCCCAGGCAGGCTGGGCCTCTGTGGGTCCTGCAAACAGGGCCGATGCCACAGCATGCCCCCGGCGTCAGCCAACGTGGTCAGGGTGGCAGGGATGCTGTCGGTGACCAAGGTGCTCTTCCCCTGGTGCAGGCGGCCCCGACGCCAGCTCCCTCCCTCTCCTCACCCAGAGCAGACCTCACCTTGTAGATGTCGAAGCCGATGGCCAGGTTTTCGCCCTTGCCGTCCCGACGGGTGGACTGCTTAGGCCGCTGCTGGATGGAGATCAGCACTTCATCTTCTGCCTTCTTGACATCAAAGATGTACTGCGGGCACGGCGAGGAGGGGAGACACCGGTGAGGCCAGGCTGGTCATGGGCTCGCCGGCTCCCGGAAGCTCAGCCCACAGCCAGGCTCAGCTGTGTGAGCGTGGGCAAGTCACATCACCTCTCTGAGCCTCAGTCCCTCACCTGCAAGATGGGCCTAGAGTGCCTACAGTGCATGAGGGGTGGAGGACTTGATGAGATCACGCATGCTCAGTGCGGAGACGCATGCAGTTGGTGCTCAATAAAGGCACACCTTTGATCCCAGGTTTCAGCACCAAAAAACCAACCAACAAACAAACAAAAGACACACCAAGCACGAGGACTAAGCAGTTGGAGGGGCATGACAGAGGAGGCTGCAGGGGAGAGGTGCCTGTGGAGGAGCGGCCTGGCCAAGCTCCCCCACTGTGTGTTTGGAAATAAGGGGTTTGAGCTCCGGTTCAGCCTCTAAATGTCCCTGTAACTCTGGACAAGACCCTCATCCTCAGAGCCTCTCCCTCGGTTCTGCCAGCTGTGGGTCAGATTGCGAGGTTGGGGTCTACACGACCACCCAGACACGCCATCCAGCCCCCACTGTAGGGATGCGTGTGCTGAGGCCACGGGCGGGGGCGGGGCGCACTGACTACCGAGCTGATGCAGGCGTCCCTGGCACTTGCTCACCTGTGGGTTCTGGAAGAAGGTGTCCTTGTGGTTGATGCAGCCCCCACTGCGGTTCTGCCACGGGTCCTCGTGCCGCGTCCAGGCCCCGCGCAGCCGGGCCTCCTCCCAGGTCTTGTGGATGCTCAGGTAAGACGTGTTGAGCAGGCGGCACTTGATGATGTCGGTGAAGTATTGGCACACGTCCTGGAAGGTCATCCTGGCGTGGCGAGGGGCTGAGTCAGGCAGGTCCCCCATCCGGCCCACCCTCTGCTCGCCCTGCCTGCTCTGCACCGCGACTCACACAACAGTGAGCATGGACATGGCATCACACAGACCCTTCACGTCTCTTTTGGCCTCAGTTTCCCGATTTGTAACTTGGGACTGGATCGAACAACAGCTGCCACCTCACAGAGCTAGTGTAGGAATTGACTAAGGCAACAAAAGCACGTTGTACAACTCCTGGCAGACAGAGGCAATTGCAAAGGCTGGCCGTTACAGTTATTAATAGGATCAATCACTAATGTGGACAGCTCTACAGTTCATAAAGCATGTTCCCATCCATTATCTTCCACGGCTGTTGTGGGGCCTGAACCTGAATTAACTGGCGGCAGGAACCCCTTGGTAAGCGTGCTGCTGTGGCCAGGACGTTGCCATGGTCACTGGGTGCTGCACACACCTCCAGGAGCCTGGGTGGGGGAGGGGAAGTGCCCATCCCCCTTCAAGTAGGCACAAATGAGAACATGCACAGGTAGGCACCATATGTGAACATGTATGAGAAAGGCCTTAGAAAGAAACCCCTTACACTAATGAGGAGTTTCTATTACCATGTTTTAACTCAACTGAGCCCTGAGCCAGACTGGGCAGTGGATCTCATCCATAGGCACTCAGACCAGGGGACCTGGGGGGCCTCCTGCAGGGGCTCCCCTAACACCAGCAGGAGGGGTCCTCACTGGGGTACCACGGTCACTCCATCTACCTCTGGGCCTGCCTGGGGCCCTCACAGCTTCCACTACACACAGGCTGCCCAGGTCCCCTCCAGGAAGTGGCTGAGTCTCTGAGTCAAAGGTCCTGTTGAAGAGTGACGCTAAGTTTGGCACACAGTCAGGACTAAATCCAGGCTGAAGGATGCAGAGGTGAGTGAGTGCAGGATGGGTGGATGCAGGCTGTGTGGATGCAGGATGGGTGGATGCAGGATGAGTGGATGCAGGATGGATGAATACAGGATGAGTGGATGCAGGGTGTGTGGATGCAGGATGAATGGATGCAGGATGGGTGGATGCAGGATGATGGATGCAGGGTGGATGGATGCAGGATGGGTGGATGCAGGATGATGGATGCAGGGTGGATGGATGCAGGATGGGTGGATGCAGGATGATGGATGCAGGATGGATGGATGCAGGATGGGTGGATGCAGGATGGGGGGATGCAGGAGGGTGGATGCAGGATGGTGGATGCAGGATGGGTGGATGCAGGATGGGTGGATGCAGGATGGTGGATGCAGGATGGTGGATGCAGGATGATGGATGCAGGATGGGTGGATGCAGGATGGGTGGATACAGGATGAATGAGTGCAGGATTCATTGGACTCTAAGTGATGCTGCAACCATCTTCCCAGCCCACCCCCACCCCCGTGCCTCCCTAAACTTACTCTTCCAAAAATCTAAGTGCACTCTTGCCTCTGGGACGGGTCTCTCTCCCTGACCAACAATGGCTCCTCTGCTCGCTGAGTCTCAGCTTAGGGGGCAGCTCCTGAGTGGATGCAGGCTGGGTGGATGCAGGATGGGGGATGCAGGATGAGTGGATGCAGGATGAATGAGTGCAGGAATCATTGGACTCTAAGTGATGCTGCAGCCATCTTCCCAGCCCTCCCCCACCCCCGTGCCTCTCTAAACTTACTCTTCCAAAAATCTAAGTGCACTCTTGCCTCTGGGACTGGTCTCTCTCCCTGACCAACAACAGCTCCTCTGCTCGCCGAGTCTCAGCTTAGGAGGCAGCCCCCTCGCTGTGAGGCCTCTCTTCTTCCCTATACGCTCTGGGCAGGCAGGCTGCCAGTGTGCCCCTGCCCTCTGGCCGGTCCCCCACCTACTGGCCTCCTGGTCGAGTTGCTGAGGGCCTCAGCCTGGTGCCCCAGCAGCCTAGGGGCCCTGAGGTGGGGGTCTCTCTCCCTGACCAACAATGGCTCCTCTGCTCGCTGAGTCTCAGCTTAGGGGGCAGCTCCTCCCTGGGAGGCCTCTCTTCTTCCCTATCCGCTCTGGGCAAGCAGGCTGCCAGCATGTCCCTGCCCTCTGGCCGGTCCCCCACCTACTGGCCACAGCCTGGTGCCCCAGCAGCCTAGGGGCCCTGAGGTGGTGGAGGGCACTGAGGAGATGACAGGGCTGCCCAACTCACCTCACAGAGCAGGAAACAGGCCCAGAGGGACGGCGTGACTTGTCCAAGGCCACACGGCAGGTGGAGGGTGTGGCATTTGCTAGAGCCCTGGCTCCTACCTCCCTCGGAGTCCCTGCCCAGCACACGGGAGGTCCTCCCTCAGCCCCAAACCTCCACCCGGGGCAAGAGCACACTCACCAGAACTCGCCATCATCCTGCACAGTCACACCCATCTTCTCCCGCTCACTCTTGCTCACCTTCCGCCACTCCTCTGAGCTGGGGTGCGAGCACAGGGGCGGGAAACAGGAGAGGGTAAGTGGAGGGACCCCACCAGGGCCCCCCGGCAAGGGCAAGGAGGACGAGGGATGTGGGCACCAGGCCTCCATCAGGGTGGGTGTGGGTGGGCACCTGGGGTGTGCCCAGCCCCCCTCTAAGACGCCTGTCTGCCCACTTCCACAGATAACCGTGGGCAGGGCCTGGAGGTCAGGGAGCAGAGCTGCAGGCTGGGGGGGGGGGGGGCAAGACCCTCAATGGAGGGGCTCCTTTACTGGGGGCCTGGTCTCTGTTCACCAAGCACAGAGCGGTCACCCCCATCCTCACCCCCGGTGGCCTCCCTCCCTGCTTTCCTCCCCCCTCACTGGCCAGATTGGTCTCTACGTCCCCACCCCCAGGCCTTTGCGCATGCTGAATCCACCCCCAGGTGCCCACTCTGAAGTAGTCTCCTAAGGCCATCTAACTCCCAGATCCTTCAAGACCCAGCCCTGGACCAGCCTCCTCCAGGAAGCCCACCTGTCCTCGCCCAAGCCCTCACACCAAACCACCCCACCACCGCCCGTGGTCCGCCCCAGGCCTCACGTGTCGCTCCACGGCCCGTTCCACTCTCGCTCGCCCCAGGGGTTGCGCAGGCGGATCATGTCCAGCTTCTCGGACTTGAAAAAGGCCAGCAGGCCGTGGCCCAGGCGCACCTTGCGCACGTCGGTGATGGCATAGGCGTGGCCTTTCACCAGGCCGCAGGCCAGGCGGACCTCCATGTCTGCCGCTGTCACCGCCTGCGGAGGAGGGTGAGGGTGAGGTGGCTCAGGGAGGCAGGGCCCTGTCAGGCTGCAGGTGGAGCCAGGGGCCCAGCGCCCCCTACAGAACGGGGAGAGAATGGCAGCCCCACACCCCTGGGTCAGCCAAACCTGGATTCAAATTCTGCCTTCACTGAGTCCCAGCTTTCCCAATGAAGCATGAGCAGTCAATGGAATGAGACGAAGCGCCCAGGCCTGTGCCAGCAGGCAGCTGGGTCCCTCCCCTCCCCCAGTCACCTCATCGTTTGTGATGCCCCAAATTCTGACTGAGGGACCTCAGATGTATAGACACCATTCGTCCCAATATGAGAGGGCCAGGAAAGAGGGTGCTGGTCAAACAGTGTGGGCAAGGTATTTCATAGTGTAGGGGGCGGGGGCAGGCGGCTTGGGCTGCCCAGCACTGGGGAGGGGCTTGCACCCGCCAACTGCTCCCTTCCCCCATGGGGCGGAGGGTCTGGACTGATGAACCAACCTGGGCAGGGGCTCTGCCTGGGACACCACAGCCACCTCCCACCCGACTAGAGTCGATAAAGGGGAGGGGCCCCCTCTGGGGTCTGGCTCGGTGTTCTCACCTTGATGGAGGCACTGATGAGGCCTCCCCGGCTGTGCACCTTCAGCATGCGCTCAAAGAGTGCGTTCCTCTTGGCCTCATCATTGGCAAAGTCACCCTCGGTGAGGTCGATGGGCTCAGAAACGCCACCTGTGAAGTCCACCAGCGCATCCGCCGTGTTGCCTCCATCCAGGGCCTGGTAACAGCCCGCCAGCCTGGGGAGCAACGTGGAAAGAATTCCCAGCTCAGGCTCCCCAGCCACTCTAAACCCTTCACACTACAGGGGAGATTATGAGACTCAGAGAGGTCAAGCAAACTGCTCCGGTCACACAGCAGCCACAGCAGAGCCAACATGTGTCCCACTGAGCCACACCACCTTATCACTCAAGTGCCCCTTAGACTTAGCAGCCCCTCTTCAGAAATTAGCTGTCCAGAAGTCTATCGATTCTTTTCAAAAGCGTTAAAAGCTCATGTGTCTTTTGACACATCGATTCTGGATGAGTAACATTATTTGTAATAATGTAAAACGAGAAATCACCCAAATGGTCTAACAACAGGGATTTGGTTTTAAAAACTAACGCTGCACCTCTACTCTGGAGCAGTCAGCAGCCACTGAACGAAAGACTACGAAGAGCTCCTGTGGCCGGGAAATGCTATTTGAAAAAACAGTGCAGCCGGGTTCCGATGATGTTTCTGTGCATTCATTTAAAAACGATTGAGCATCTACTATATGCATCCTACCAGGTGCTAGGACACAGCGGTGGCCCTCCTGCCCCAGGCCTGCCATTGTCCTGCAGAGGCCTGGGCAGGTCACTATGCCCCAACAGCTTAGCAAACCCTTGCTCATGCCCGGGCTGGGGACCCAGGGTCTGGCACAGAGCAGGAGGAGGTAGGCAGCAAAGACAGAATGAATGGATGGACAGTCAGTTAGGTAGAAGGATGGATGGACAAGAGGGAGGCTGGTGAGCAGGGAAGGTTCCACAGCCGGCCCAGACTCAGAGACCACATCCCCAACAAGGCCTCCAGGGAGGATCTTAGGGGAAGAACCACCGACCCGAATGTGGGTGCTGGCTCTGCCCCGGCCACTGGCAGGAAACCATCCTGGACCTGTCTTCTCTGGTGTAAGTGGGAGTAACTATTCCTCCCGATGTGGGTTGGTTGTGGGGACTTGACAACCAGGTACCCAGAGGGCCTTCAGTCCAGGCCTCCGCCTCACCCAGCATAGACTCAGCTGGCTGTGCCCTGGGTGCCTGGGCTCTGAGCATGCTGTGTGACTTTGCACCAGCCCCTGCCCTCTCTGTGCCGGGAGCCCTGGCTAAAGGAACCCATGTGGAGCCCAGCAGCAGTGCCACCCCGGCCTGGCCACCTGCCCTCCTGCCCCTGCCGGCACCTACTTGGCATAGGCCTTCTCCACCAGGGCACACCAGAACTCGTTTGGGGAGTTGGAGTGGCAGTAGATGAGCTGGTTGTTGACGGTGGGCAGCCGGTCGTCGATGACCACATCCACCCACTCCCCAAAGCGCCAGAAATGGAAGTGGAAGATGCCCGCGTAGGCATCAGGCTTCTCGGGGTCCCACTCCTGCTCCTTCCAGTCTGGGATGACCTGGAGCGGGGAGACATGATGGGGACACACTGAGGTCACATCTGGCTTCCTGAGGAAATGGGGGGGGGCAGGCTTCCAGATGGGAAGGAATACTGGGTTCGATGCCCATTCTGCCATGAACAATGTGGGACTTGGGCAAATCCTTCCCTTTCTCTGCAGTGGTTGGAGGCTCCCTTAGTCTCCTTCCAGCTGTCATTCTAAGATCCTATGAGCTTTCCCTCCCATCCTCGTGCCTCCATCTGCTCCTCCCCACCCTCCCCCAGAAGCATATATCCACCCCAGTCCCTACCT
>NW_005359225.1:848129-850625 GCF_000412655.1 Myotis brandtii
CCTGCGACAGGAGTTGGCAACCACGCTGGCCTCCTCCCCCTGTCCACCCAATCAGGCCAATCCTAGCTCCTCCATTCTGCTAAAATCCGTCTCCTCCTGTCCTTCCCCCAGCACCCCCTGGTCCAGTCTCCCATCTCCTCGCCCGCCCAGGACACTAACAGCATCAGCAGCCACGTCTGCCTTCACCCCACACAGCAGCGGAGTGAGCTTTCTGATCACCACGTCCCTAGAAAAACACCTAAGGTGCTCCGCCCCCTGCACCACCTCCCAGGCTGGTTTCTCGACCCGACCCCCACCCCGACCCTGCTCCCTGCTCCAGGATCATTCTCTGTTCTTCCTCCAGCTGACTCTCACTTGTCCTTTAGGGTTCACCCTCCTCCTCCAGGAAGCCCTCCTAGACCCTTCAGACTAGGCCAGGACCCCTGTCCATCAGTGTCATGGCTTCTGGTACTTCTCCTCTGAGGTACTTATTCCCGTTATCATTAAACACGTATGTGATGGCATGAACAGGTCTGATACCGTCCCTGGAATGTCAGCTCTCTGAAGGCAGGGACACACCAGTCTTTGGTCAAGGCTGTCCCCCAGCACCTAGCCCAGAGCCTGGTCCAGAGAGGGTGCTTGGTAAACATGTGCTGCCTGAATGAACAAATTCACGGGCGTTACACGGGACTCTAATAACAATTCTCATTATGGAGCATCTTGAAATGTCAGGCAGCAAGCCTGTGAGTGCCATGAGTCATGCCAGTTTCACTCCCACAATAACCCCGTGGGTAGATTACATCTGAATGAACAAATTCACGGACGTTACACGGGACTCTAATAACAATTCTTATCATGGAGCGTCTTGGAATGTCAGGCAGCAAGCCTGTGAGTGAGTGCCATGAGTCATGTCAGTTTCACTCCCACAATAACCCCGTGGGTAGATTACAATGATTCATCCCTACTTTACAGATGAAAAAAAAAATCAAGCCTCAGAGAGGGCAAGTAACTTGTCCAGGGTCACACAGCTAGAAAATATACGTATTCTTCATCAGGGAGAACTGCTCTTTGCCGGGCCCCAGGCTGCCACCGAGGACCCAGATGAATCGGACATGGTCCTGCCCGCAGGAAGCTCCCAGGCTCGTGGGAGAGGCAGGCACACAGGGTGCATTCGGACCTTGGAGAGAAGGGGTGCAGGGCCCGGCCTGGGGGGCAGCGGCAGCAGCAGCTTCTGAGATCGTGTCCTGAGAACTGGCAGTGAATGTCCCCTCACAGACAAGGACAAACAGTGGCAACATGGGCATCAGGAGGTGGGCAGGAAAGGGCAAACCCTTTATCCTGCCGAGGCAGGGGGACCTGCTGGCCCTGCTAACCAGGAGACTAGAGGGGCCGAGCACCATCGGGACCATGTGCAGCTCCTTCTAGAAGAAAACCGCTCCCAGGATCGGGGCGGACACGCAGGCATCCAGGCTGGGGAGCCAGACACGCATCAGGAGGCTGCAAACCCCAGGGCCCGGGCGGGCCTGAGCACAGAGACTTCAGCCAGAAGCCATTCCCCAGCCTCCACACTCATTAAAGATGTTTTTGTTTATACGCCTCATACCATCAGCAGGGATGTTGGGAAAGAGACATGCTCCCTAGTGGGACATTCAAGACCAAGAAAATGAAAATGCTAAGCACAGTGAGAGGCATCACGGTCATGAAGAAGCCCGGGAGGTGGCAGGACTGCGGTGCCAGGCGCAGGGCCGCTGTTTACTCCCTCGCCCTGACCCTCGCTGCTGTCTTCTGGGACAACGTACAGACACTGCTGGCAGAGCCGCCCAGGGGCACGGCGAGGGAGGCAGGACTCACACTCAGGGCTCCGGAGCCTGGCGCAGCGTCTGGAACCCAGCTGCGGCCTGAGACTGGCTGGGCCAATCCCTCCTGCCTCCTTCCTCCCCTCCGAGCCCCTCTGTGTCCTTTCTAAGTAAAAGCTCCAGACTGACCCCCAGCACTCTCTCCTGCTTTACTCTCAGGACAGAAAGTTGTGCACAAAATAGGGCGCATGCAGGGTGGGGTGCCATCCCCACTACACAGGCGGGAAGACTGAGGCCCACCGAGGAGCAAGGGGCTGCCCAAGGGCACAGAGCGATGGGGAGTCCAAAGCTGAGAACACTGGCGTGGCCACTACAGGCTGCTCAGCTCCTCCCCGCTCTGAAAGCCCTGGACTGCATGGGAATGGGGGAGGGGACATGAAGGGGGGAGACGGGGAGGGGGGCTGAGGAGGGAGGAAGAAGAGCCCTCACAGGGCACGGGGAGGGCCTGCTGGGGCGCGGGAGGATCATTAGCCAAAGCCAGGGCTTGGCTCTGAGCCCTCTGCGGCTCAAGAAGCTCTAATAAGGCTCCAGGGCCTAGAGACCTGGAGTGAGAGATCCCCTGGGCCTCCTTCCCCCTTCTGCATCACAGCCATTGGACCAGGCAGGGGTGGGCCCCAGGCCAGCTTTCCAGCCCCCCCCCCCCCCCCCCCCCCCCCCCCCC
>NW_005359225.1:851170-857965 GCF_000412655.1 Myotis brandtii
CCCGCTATCTGCTGGGGTGCCAAGCCAGGGGGATAAGACTGTCGGAGAAGGAGCACTTCACAGACACACAAACTCCACTCCCTTCCTAACAACATCAGATCAAGCCCGAAATCAAGGGAGAAACCAAAGCCCCTGGAGCCACATCAAAGGATTCGGGACCAACTTGAAGAGGCTCCAACGGCCGGCCAATCCGAGCAGCAATAAGGATAACAACTTCGATGGATGAAAACATGTCAAATACATTCACATCCATGAGCTCATGATGAAACACAAACAATTAGTCACTACCAGAGGATGGCAGGGAATCAACTCATGTTTTTGAGCCTGGAACATTAAGGGAAAGAATGGGAGGTTTGTGCCGCCTTTTGCGCACAAACTGTCCCACGGGGGGACCAATAGCACACGAAGGGAGCTTTATATCTGGGGATGAATTCCAGCTAAGAAATGAGAAAGACATGAGAGTTTTAGACGCCCACTATTTTGCAACCACTGGATTCATGAAATCATGGCTTCTAGCATCACAGAACAGAGAGACGACCAGACAGGACGCGCCTCCTGAGCGACCATCGCCTGTGAAGCGATTGTGCCAAAGAGAATTTGAGTCTGAACCTGATCAAGCCATGAAAACAAAGCCAGCAAATCCAGATAGAGGAGCCCCTCCCCGCCTTAGCCTCCTCGCAGGGAGCATTCCAAGACCCCAGTGGATGTCTGACGCCGCAGCTGGTACCAAACCCTATGTATTCTGTTTTTTCCTGTGCACACAGACCTACGATAAAGCTAAAGTTATAAATCAGGCAGAGTGAGATATCAATTTAGGAAAAGTTTATACTTAGTAGCTGTAAACTCTATTGTTCCTGTATCATTTTTTTCCTATACATGCACACCTACGATAAAGCTCAGCTTATACATTAGGCACCGTTAAGAGACAAGCACTTTGATGCTGGGACAGTTGACCTGAAAACCGAGATGGCCGCTAAGCGACTAACAGACAGGCCGCTTACCCCGCGAGGATACACGGGACAAAGGGATGACTCACGTCCAGGCGGGAGGGAGGGGACAGCACAAGAGCTCACCACGCTACTCAGAACAACGTTCAATTTAAAACTGGTGAACTGTTTATTTCTGGAATTTTCCTTTTAATATTTTCGGACCACGGTTGACCATGGGTAACTGAAACGGCAGAAAGCAAAACTGCCGCCAAGGGGGCCCTGCTGCCGCGGGAAACTGCACAGGACGGCGGCTCTTCAGCAAAGAGACTGCAAGGAAAACACTGAAAGGTGAAGGGGGAGCAGCCAGTGCAGTGACGGACCTGGATCTCATTCGAACAAAGGAACTGTAACACACACGTTTATGGCACAGATTGTACATCAGAAGATTTCCTGGGTATTTGATGATATTAAAAAGTTAGTGTAAAATTTAGTTGTGTTATATTATTACTGTGAGGGTTCCCTGTTTTATTTGAAACAAGTCGTTATCATCCAGAAACGCATCCAGAAGTATAATGATACTAGAGGCCCGGTGCACGAATTCGTGCATGGGTGGGTCCCTTGGCCTGGCTGGCGATTGGGGCCTATCTGCAGATTGGGGCAGCCAGAGATAGGGACCGAGGGAGGTTGGCTGGCTGTGGGAGCACACTGACCACCAGGGGGCAGCTCCTGTGTTGAGCGTCTGCCCCCTGGTGGTCAGTGCATGTCATAGCTACTGGCCAGTCGTCTGGTCATAACGGTTGCTTAGGCATTTATACATACAGATGTTTCCTGGGGGGAGGGGGGCAGAGGAAAAGAGATGGGCCGTGAGTTGACAATTGTTGAAATGAAGGGATGGGTACGGGCAGCTCATTAGGCTGCCTCTCTCTTCTTGGCTGTCTTCCCTTGGCCTGGCTGGCGACTGGGGCCGATTTGGGCCAATCGGGGCCAATCAGGGGTAAGGACCGAGGGAGGTTGGCTGGCTGTGGGAGGTTGGCTGTGGGAGCGCACTGACCACCAGGGGGCAGCTCCTGCGTTGAGCATCTGCCCCCTGATGGTCAGTGCACATCATAGCAACTGGTCGACCGGATGTTCTGGTCATTCAGTTGTAATACAGATGTTCCTGGGGGGAGGGGGGGAGAGGAATAGAGATGGGCCGTGAGTTGACAATTGTTGAAGCAGAGGGATGGGTACAGGCAGCTCATTAGGCTGCCTCTCTCTTCTTGGCTGTCTACGGTTGAAATACCCATCACCAGGGACACCGGCTCCCTGGCCAGGCATTCAAAGCCTGTGAGGGGCGGCTGTGCTGACTCTCAACCTCACCCCTGCACACTGCCTCCCTGGGGCCCCACAGAACCCACACCCTGTGAGGCATTAGCCACCTCAGCTATGCATGTGTGGCTCCTGCAGGCACCCGCCCTGCTCCCTGTCCCTCGGGGATAGCTGAGCCGCACCTTGCAGGGCCTCCTGACCTCACACCCCCTTGGGCACCACCGGGCAGCTCCTCCTCCTTCCCTGCCCCCTGAGGGGAGCTCCTGGAGGGCAGGGCGTGTCTCACTCCTGCCAGGATCCCAGCACCCGGGCAGGGCCTGGCCCAGCTCCACAGCCGGCTGTGTCTTCCTGAGAGGGCAATCCTCAGGCTTCTGCGAGGCCCCGGCTGACGGTGACCGGGACACACGGGGACAAGCACCAGCTGCGCTGCCCGGCAGGGACCTGAGTCTGGACTGGACCACCTTTCTGGTGCCCGCACCTACCTGCCCTCCCTCCAGGACTGTTGTGGGCACTAAGGCGGATCATGGCCTGGGAGGTGCTGTATGAACTGTGGAGGGCTGTGCACGCGTGAAGGGTCATTCCTGTTGGTGTACGGAGTGCGTGGTGCACGCACACAATTCACAAACCTCGGGGGTGGGAGGGAGCCGAGGTGACCAGTCAACCACCCCCACAAAGGAGAAAGGCAAACAGCCCCCTGTGCAGATGGGGAAAGGGAGGCCTGAGGGGTCGGGGCACTCACTTGGCCTGACCAGGCGGCGAGGTAGAAGTTGTGTGGGATTTGGAGCCCTCCCCCCTCACACCCAGGGGACCCCATGAACCAGCACTCACTGCAGAGTCACTCAGAGACCTCTGGGCCCCATAATGGGTGCACCACAGCGCCCCCCTGGTGTCCCCGGCCCTTGGATGCTCCCAGGATTTTCCCTGTGGACTCCCACCTCGACCCAAATGGCTGGGCTCAAATCCTGCTGGGCGGGGCTGACCTGGACTCTCGCAGGTGTGTGCCCGAGCTCTGCGGAGGGCTCTGGGTGGACAACAGGCATGTGGGACCTGGCTGGGGGGAGCCTTTCGAAGCAGGGGTTGTTCGAAAGCAAAACCCCCGGTGTGGGCTCTGAAGCAGGGTCTGACCGTGGCCCCTGGGAAGGAACTAGCCTCGCCCGAGACCAAGCCCTCGGGTAGGTGGAGGCATCGCCTCTGCTCATCCCAGAGGGCATGTCATGGAGTCAGAGGCCACAGACCCAGAGCCCAGTCCCCGCCCGCTGTGATGTGGGGCCGGCTGCTGCCTCCTTTAGGCCTCTGTCTCTGCCCCAACAGGGAGTGAGCTAGAGCTGGCAAGGGCCAGAGCTCTGAGGAAGGCTCAGATGGGACACTGGGATGTGAAATATCCGTCTTCTCTGGTCAGCGGGCAGGGCGGAAAGAACTTCACAGGAGCAGCTTGCCCCCTCCAGAGAGGCCGAGGCTGGGAGATGGCTGAGCACAGGCAGCAAATTGGTGAGGAGGTCGGGTGAAACCTGGGCCCAGGCCTAACCCCACCCCCTAGCTATGCCCCTGTCCCATCTGCATCCACCCAGCCGCCTGCCAGGTTCATCCCACCCATCCCCTCAGGGCCCCACCTCCTGAACCAGAAGGTGCCTCCTCATGGCCTCAGCCGGCTCTGCAGGCCCCACACAGAGGCTGGTCTGGGGCCACTGGAGAAAATGCCGTCAGGGGCACTGGTTCCCGGGTGGGTGTCAGGAGACCTGGTTCTAAACTCCTTCCTGCTGCCTGACCATGGGCCAGTCACCTGACCACGCTGGGCCTCATCCCAGGAAGCAGCAGGAGGGGTGTCGGGAGTGTGGGAGGAGCCAGGGGAGGGGTGCTCTGGGCTGTGAGGGGACGGGGCTAAGGCAGAGCTCCTGAGGGGAGGGTGGCTCACGGCGAGAGACTGCACACCACAGAGGCAGGGGCTCACTGGCTTTATTGGGGTCACGCACAGGGCAGGGTGGGGGTACAGGCAGTCAGGCTGCCAAAGAGGGTCCCCAGAGCTGCAGGGAGAGGGCAAGCAAAGACGCAGGGGGCAGGGCCAGCCCCAGGGGCCTGGCCCCCCCCCAATAGTCAGTGGGGAAGCAAAGCAGGCAATGCCAGGACTGTAAGCACATCCCGGACAGGCCAGAGCCGCGTTACAAAGGACCGTAGCCCACACCACAGCCAGTCTCCCACCTGAAGAATTCAGACTTCCACCCACACCTCCAAAGTGGGGGCCCGTCTGCCAGCAGCCCTGGCCAGTGGGGAGGGCTCTGACCTCCACCTCTCAGTGCATCTGTTCCCAGGACCTGCGACCCCCTGAGGGCTCTGCATTGTGAGGGAAATGTCACAGCACGTCCCTGACAGGGCACATCCCTGACAAAAGCCAGGGCTGGCCTGCGGCAGGGTGTTGGGGCACTTCCTGAGGTGCCCTCAGCTGATGCCAGGCGGGCCAGGCCCCTCCTTCAAAGGGGGCTCGCTGGGCCTGTGCAGGGGCGTGAGGCTTGGGGAGCAGAACTGAGTCTGCTGATAACGGTGTCTCGTGTTCCCTGTTCGGCGGGTGGATTGGGCCCAGTGACCCCTGAGGCCGGTGTCCTCCCATCACAGCATGCGGCCCCCTGCAGCCCGCTTCTACCATCGGCCATCACACTGCCCTGGCAGGCCGCCCCCACCCCTCAGCTCCACACAGATGCCAGAGATGGCACACAGGTGGCACACTCACCTCCTCTGGCCAGTGAGCTGGGAAGCTGACGTCCCAACGGGGACATCCAAGGCCCTAGAATCTACCGTCCCAGCTCCCGGGCTCTGGACCCCTCCACCCAGCTCCCCCGGGGCAGAGGGAAACCCCTATACTACACTTTCCCCCTTCACAGTATGAACCTCAGAGCCTCCCAGCTCAGGAAGCCCCGCTCCCTAAGGTCATGCTGACCAAGCCCCTGCTACGGGCCGGGCGTGAGCCAGCTGGGCAATCCTATCATAGATCATCTCAGGTCCGGTCTGACCACAGGGCAGGCATAGACTCTAGAATATATCCATGTGAAGGCAGCGTGCTCTCTCTCAGTGTATATGCATATGTATAGACAGGTCATCTCTCCATGACTTTTATGCTCCCCTTCACGCTCCCTCCTGCAGTCATTCTCAGAAGAGCAAGAAGGTTGGCCCGAAGAGCCTCCAGCGTGCCAGCCAGTCCTCACTGCCCCCGAGGCGCTCACACCAGGCCCAGACCAGGGGCAGCCCCTTCCTGGATGTGGCCGGACGGGCAGCAAATGCCTGTTTGCTGGATTCCCGAGGAGCCGCTCTGCTGTCTCCATCTCTGTCTCCCCGTCTGCAGAGGAAGCTGATGGCTGGTTCTTCGGATCCCTGTCTGTGTCTGTGTCTGTCTCCCTCAGTCTCTCTCCCGACAGTGAGGCACAGAGAAGGCAGTGCCCACGGACGCTCCATCCTCCCGCACTAGCCCGGCCTGGCCTCCGGGTCTACAGCACAAGCAGCTTCTAGACTACAGAGCCTTGGCATCTTCCTCCCTGAGCAGGAGCACCCGCACCAGGAGAGGAGAGGAGGGAGGACACAGGCCTGGGGGTCCCGGCCACGCTGAGCACAGGACAGCAACTAGAAACAGGTCCCCAAATACACACCTGGGGGCGGGGGCAGGGGGCAGGGCAGATGGGCGAGAGCAGGGGGCAGCAGTGGGCAGCTGCCTCAGAGCTGGTTAAAGACCACGGAGGCCTTGAGGTTGGCGGGCTCCATGCCCTCGCCGAAGGTGATGAGGAAGTACATGACCTTGCGGATCTTGGCCAGTTCCGACAGGCGCTCCCCGAACTCCAGGGCGTCGGCCTCGTTCCAATCCACCGCATCCGAGCCTTCCATGCGCCAGAAGATGGCCGCGGGCTCCAGCAGCTGGCGCGTCATGAGGTTGGTGAGGTCGGGCGTCCAGTTCTGGGAGGTGCCCGTGATGGTGACCTTGCCCGGCTTGTCCAGCAGGACGTCCCAGCGCTCAAACTGCAGCTTCTGCTGCTGGATGAAGTCGAGGCGGTACACGAACTCCGCCGGCCGCAGCAGCTTCTCCCCGTCCTGGCGCTTCTCCCCGCGCTGCTTCAGGCTCTCCACGCGCAGCCGCATCTGCTTGGTCAGGGCCTCATCCAGGACCAGCGGCATGCTGATCTGTGGCTGCTTCGGCCCGTCCTCTGCCATGGTCCAGGTGCTGCTGCTGCCTCTGCCGCGGTCCAGGAGCCGAGTGGGCTGGGGCCTCCCCGCCCAGGCAAGAGGCCACCAAGGAGGGGCCCCGCCTACCCTTCCTCCCTCCCCTCTTCCTCTCCCCTCTTGGCCACTGGGCCCTCCCAGCTCCACCCAGTCCTCAAAATGGGGGGTGTATGAGGGCGGGAGTCCCCAAATGCCTCCTCTCCACTCCTTGAACAAGCGGTAATGGAGGCACTGCAGGCAGGCGGGAGGGTGACAGGCTCCTCGGGGACCAGATGGCTGATGTCAACTGCTGTGGCAACCACCCTGACTACCACGGATGGGCTGGGAGCGGCTTGTTTGTGAAGAAGGGAGCACTGAAACC
>NW_005359225.1:858014-863142 GCF_000412655.1 Myotis brandtii
AGGCATGCAAGACAAGCATGGAGACCCCTGGCAGGAGGGGGGCGGGGCAACAGGACCAGAGGGCCTGCTGATTTGAGATCTGAAGTCACCCAAGCCAAACCTAGGAGCCATCCTGGACTCAGCATAGCCCTCACCCTCCACACCCAGTCACCAAGGCCTCTCCATTCTGCCTCCCAGATGGCCCGAGAGCCCCCCACCCATACCCTCTGCCAGGGCCCCGGCCCAGCCACCGTCTCTCACCGAGACCTGTGCCCTCAGACTTTACTGAGCATCAGGGCCACTGTAGGACGTGAGACCGAGTTTCTGATTGAACAGATCTCTGCTGGGGCCTGGGCGTTGGCACGTCTCCCAGCTGCTGCCACTGGTTGGAGCCTGTGCTCGGAGAACCACTGACCTAGACGATTCCTGTGCTCGGGCCCTGCCTCAGCCCTGCACCACCTGGCAGGCACATGCCCAGGTTTCCCTCCTACTAGAATCTCACTTCTTGTTCCACCTGTATTGATCCTCCGTTTCCCCAGGAAGCCTGAGGCAGCGGAAGAATCTGACCAACATCCATACCCCCTGCACCTGAGGTGGAGCCAGGGCCTTGGCCACGACATGTGGGCAAACGGAAGAACTGGAGTATGTGCGTGTAGCTGGGGGTGGGGCGAGGCGAGCTGCTGCCATAACATGCCACACAGAAGACAGAACAGAGGCCTGGGCCCAAGTGGCACACTTGAAAACAATCCGAAGGGTCTAGCAGTGGTCGGCAAACTGCGGCTCGGCAAACCACGGCTCGAGAGCCACATGCGGCTCTTTGGCCCCTTGAGTGTGGCTCTTCCACAAAATACCGGCTTTTCCACAAAATACTGACTTCTGCGCATGGGCCACGAAGTTTCAATCGCACTGTACATGCACGCCCGCACGTGGTATTTTGTGGAAGAGCCACACTCAAGGGGCCAAAGAGCCGCATGTGGCTCTTGAGCCACGGTTTGCCGACCACGAGTCTAAGGGACCACAGGCACATTCCCTTGCTAGATGGAGGCCAAGTCAGTCCGTGGGATCGAGAGCCCCCCACCCATACCCTCTGCCAGGGCCCCGGCCCAGCCACCGTCTCTCACCGAGACCTGTGCCCTCAGACTTTACTGAGCATCAGGGCCACTGTAGGATGTGAGACCGAGTTTCTGATTTGAGATCTGAAGGGACCACAGGCACATTCCCTCAAATCGGTCCCACGAGTCTAATGTGCCTGTGGTCCCTTCAGATCCCAGAGGGCGGGAGGCCTGCCCTCTGCCACCTGAACAACAGAGGACAGAGCACCTGGTCCTGTCAGCCCTGGGGTCTGTTCTGGGAGTTGCTGGCAGCAATTCCCCAAGAGTATCTGAGAGAACCACCGAAGGGAGACGTGAGTCGGCCCGACCCTCACAGCACCTCCTACTTTGCAGCTGGAGGAGTAGAGAAGAAACATGGCTGAGGAGTTACTATGGGGGAGGGGCTTCTCTTTCCTTCATTTCTCTCCTTCCCAGCACTAAACTTGGCTTTTTAGTTGGACATTTGCTTAGTTTTTGTCTCTCTCTCCACTAGACCATAAGCCCCGAGGGGGCAGGGGCCATGTCTGTCTTGTCCATCACTCTAGGCCAGCACCTAGACCAGGGCCCGCCACATAGGAGGCCCTCAGAAAGTGCTGGTTGAATGAATGGACGAACGAATGGATGGATGGATGGTGAGGGAACAGTTGCTGTGATGAACCACAGGGCCCCAAACCAAGGACAACAAAAAAGAGATGGACAGATGGGAAGAGAGTACGTGGTCAAAAGTGTGGTTTAGGGACAGGAGCGCTCGCTAGGGTGGAGGAGTGAGGGGGGTGCCTGGAGAGGAAGGCCAGAGAGATGGATCCTTCCGCTGAAGACCTGCAGGGAGAACAGGTCCAGGCACAGGCTGTGGCCGCCATGGCAACGGGAGATCAAGGGCGCTGATGGCGAAGGCTGATGGACAGGTTATCAAGAACTGAGGCTGGGGTGACGAGGGTGGGGTGTCAGCACAGGGGCACAGTAATCCCGGGGACACAGCAGGACTGTGGGTGGATGGGTGGGAAAGGCTGGGAAATCAGAGGTACCACGGCCTTGGTGCCTGGGCGGGAGGCCACGGTAGCTGGTTGGCAGGGGATGGCGGTAAGGTGGGCTGGGCTGGGGGGAGAGCAAACGGCATGAGCCTGTAGGGGTTTCCATGGGGAGGGTCTGGTCTGGAGGCAGCACTGAGGGCAAAGAATGCCCACCCCTCTCTGAACCTGCAGGGCATGGGGGCAGGTGTTCAGCTTCTACTGATGGGGAACTGCTCATCCAACAGGGGCAGGGGTGGGATGGAAAACATTTAAATGGAACCAAAGACAGCCCGGTCCTGCAACCACTCTCAGACATCAGGCACTCCACTGGGACTGCCCTCACTGCGGCTTCCTATGGCCGGGGCACAGCTGCCTCCTGGGCCCAGGCACCCCATGGCTCAGAGCAGGGACTAGGCCTGCCCTCATGCCCGGGGCTTTGCCAGGCTCTGGGGGAGGTGATGGTACATGCTGCACCCCACTGTCACATCCTGCTTGTGGTCCCCCAGAGTCCATGCCCTGGCCCCAAGGAATGTACAGTCAAGGGTGGGAGGAGAGTCAAGGGATCCCATATGGGGGAGGCTCGCCACCAAGAGTTGTCCTGCAGAACAGAGAAATAGGTGAGAGCCCAGAGGAGGGACAGGGAGGGGGTTCAATGCATGCGAATTGCCCCTTATGCCATGGGCTTGACCTACCCCCCCACCACACACACACACACACACACACACACACACAGGCTCCTTTAATCACCCCACAACCCTGAAGACTGAAAAGGTCAGGTTTTCACTGAGGCCAAGAGAAGGAATGCAACCTGCCCAAGGTCACATGACTAGCAAGGGACCCAGTCGGAACGAAACCCAGGCCTGGCTGGCTTCCAATCATTGTACCTCAGGCTTCATCGAGAACTGAGGTAACGGACCGGCATCCTGGAGAAAGGGCATGTGCGTCGAGGGCGTGGCAAGCCCGCATCGGAGGCTCAGCATCCCCAGAGTGAGGTGGGTGGGGGAAGCATGGGTGCAGGTCAGGCTGAGCGGCCGCCCCCACCCCATTCCGTAGAGAAAACAGGGTGGGGCAGGGGAGGCTCCACAGGGCAACAGGCCCAGAGGTGAGGGGTGACAACAAACAGGGCCCTGTCAGCAGGGACAGGAGGGAGGGAAGGCACAGTAATGAGCTCCCCAGGGCCTCACCTCTCCTCCCCAGACCCAGGGCTGGCCCCACAGCACCAGGAGGCAGAGAGCAATTAGTCCCGAACACCCCACCAGCCACAGCCCTGGGACACGAGGTCCTGGACATCAGCCGCCCGGCCCTCAGCGCCTCCAGCCAGGCCAGGTGCCCCAACCTCTGCAGGAGGAACCTCTGGCCGGAGACAAACACAGGTCTGCACGGTCACACAACATCAAGGACAGGCCACCCTGCAGGTTCTGGGCCCCTTCCCCACTCCTGAGATGAGCAGCTGCACCTGAGCCCGGGGCAGGAGCAAGCTGAGGCTCCTCCCTGCAGATGATCACAGCCCACTCCCCAGGGGGGACACAGCAGGTCAGGCTCCGTCCCCACGGAAGGCCCCAGGATGCCTACAGCAGCAGGACAACTGTGGGGCTGCAGGCCAGTGGCTGGGCCCAACAACGACAGGGCAGGGAGGGAAGTGTGAGGCCAGCACAATCGGAATCCCGTGGGCCACCTCCACCCCCAGACCAGTCCTGCCCGAGCGGAGGGTGGGGCTCAGAGGCAGGGGGGCCTTGTTCTGGGATCAGAAAAGGTGGTTGGAGCCCTGAGGACAGTGCCACCCCGAGAACAGTGCAGGGTCCAACCCTCTCTAGGTCTTGAGGCCCATAAGTGCAACGATCCCACATGTGGCTCTCTGACACCCCAAGAGTACCCATGTCTGTGGGCTGAACCAGTGGCCTTGGCAAGGGCCCTACAGCCCGAAGCCACCCTATCCCCACAGGACCAGCAGGGGCCGGGCTCGGGGATGCCCGCCTGGGGTGGCTGTGAGAAGTCACACTCCATTCAGAAATACGACAGCAGGGCCCCCCCAGTCCCAGCCTCAGCCTCAGCCTCAGCCTCAGGCACAGCTCCCTCTGATGGCTGAGGGACATCGCAGGGGATGAGAACAAACTCACTCTGCTCCTGATTGGATGGGTAACAATTCCCAGATCATCTACGGATAGTAATTGTCCTAACGCGGGTAAGGCAGCCACCGTTCACAGAGCACTGCACAAGGCCTCCAAGTACAGCGTCTCCTCTCACCCTCACGACTCCCCGACAGCAGGGAGCTGGGTAGCCTGACTTTCAGATGAGGGTATTTATAAAGCCAAATGGTGAGCCTGAGGCTCGCACCTGAGCTTGTAAGACTGAGAAGCCCAGTGCTCTGATGCCCTGCCGCTCGCCCCTACAGGAAGAGCGGAAAGGGCAGGGATGAGAGAGAGGCAGTGACTTGTATTTGCTGGCATGGGAACCCAGGACACCTGAGCTTGTAAGACTGAGATGCCCAGTGCTCTTTCTTATGCCCTGCCGCTCACCCCTACAGGAAGAGCGGAAAGGGCAGGGATGAGAGAGAGGCAGTGACTTGTATTTGCTGGCATGGGAACCCAGGATGCAATCCCTGTTGATCATTCTTTAGAGAGCACAAGCCCCGCCTCTCCTCCAGCTTCCAGGCCTCCCCTGGAGAGGAGGCGGACTGAAGGGCTGCACCGCCGACTGCTGCCACCAGAGGGCGAAGCGTAAGGACCAGCGCCCATGTTTTCCAACCTAAACCCTCTGACGCTGGTCCGGAGCATCAGCATCTTGGAACCACGCTCATTTCTCAAGGACATGTTCTGCCAAATGGCCCAGGGACACTGCGGGCCCATAGTGGGGAGGAAACACACCAGAATCCCCGTGGGAGCAGATTCCCAGCAGCTGCCCAGGGACCTTAGGCTGGCAGGTGAGGGGAAGGCGGTCTGACACTCAGCCGACGCTGGAGAGCCCGGCGTCACCTCCCACCCCGCCCCAGGAACAAACCCCATGAAGTCTCACCTGCATGTTCCGGCTGCACCCCCCCGCCACTGCAGG
>NW_005359225.1:863221-867395 GCF_000412655.1 Myotis brandtii
CGCGAGCGACGAAGGCTGCCACAAACCAGCAGTTGCCCACCTGGCCCTGGTGCAGGTCGTGGGAGCTGATGCCGTCCACAAAGAGGCGGGGGTCCTGGCAGATGTCCTGCGGGGAAGCCGAGAGGAGGCCTCAGTGTCAGTGTAAGATTCGCCCGTCTGTCTCCCCTGCAGGCTGGGCCCCCTGCATGGCCAGTGGGTTTCCCCGAACCAGCTCCCCCCAGTGCTCCCTGGAAGGCCCTCTCCCTTCCCCTGGTTGGAGAACTCTTCGCTGCCAAAGGCGCCACAATGAATGGACACTGTGGAAGGACTTCGGGGGCTGGACCCGGGGCCACCACCTTCCTCCTGTCCTGTGTCTTCCCTGACCATCACCGCAGCCTTCACAGGCCCACAGTCATGAAGCCGGGTGAGGGCACAGGGGGAACACACCAAACGTACATGTGATGAGTGCAGAGGGCGGGAGAAGCAGGGGGCGATGTGACGCCCCGTGCCCCCTGTGGGCATACCCTCAGGCTATCTTATCTGACCCTCACTCTGCCTCAGAAGTATGACATTGTCATTCCATTTTATAGGTGAGGAATGAAGGCTCAGAGAGGGGCAGTGACTTGTCAAGGGCACACAGCAAGCAAAGGCCAAACAGAGCTGAGCAGACACCCACAGAGCTCCCAGAGTGCCCACCTCAGGCCCACCCTCCTCACCCATCAGCATCCTCACCCCCACAGGGCTTAAAGGGAGTGCATGCTCCCCAAGGAGGGCTGGCTACAGTGGGGGGGGCGGGGGGTAAACACTAAGACATACCTTCCCGGCGCCAGGCATCCTGCTGGTACTATAATCAGTCCTCCCCTTGATCCTTAGAGGTGGGGATTGTGCTCATTTTACAGATGAGCAAACTGAGGCCCAGAGAAGTGGAACAATGCCCACCACACAGCATGGGCCTGCCTCCACTTCAGCGGGTGAACGCTGGAGCTAGTTCAACCACAACAGAGCTCCCGAGGTCCTACCGACAGCAGCCAGCAGAGGGTTCCAGAGTCAGGAAGTCAGAATTCAAGTTCTTGCTCCCCACTTATTTACCATTGGCTGTGCAACTTTGGGCCAGTGGCTCAACCTCTCTGAGCCCCTGTTTCCTGCCCTGTGCAAAGGAGGTAGGGGAACATGGGCCAAAGGGCTATCCCTTCCCACTAAGGTGTCGGGGAGCCCTGTAGCCACCTCTGCCTGGGGAAGAGCGGAGCTTTGAGGGCCAGATCGAGGGCCATCACTCCTCTGAGGATATGAGTGGCTCCAGATAGGACCTCAGAGTGACCAGTTCAGGGGCCAGCCACAAAGCGGCTTTCCCAGAGCACAGACTGCAGGACTGCTGCCCCAGGTCGTAGGAACCAGTGAGGCAGCCATCAGAAGTCTCACCTCCCTTCCCGCTGCCTCCTTATCTTATCTCCCAGGCCGCACTCTGAGCCCTGCTCCCTGGGGTCCAGAAGGACCAGCAGGATGGGGGTGGGGGGGGCTTCCTATCTGAATGACCGCAGCCACAGCCCACCCGGGGAGAGACAACTGCAGCCTGGTGTCTCCAGGGCCGGCAGCAGAGGTGACTTCCCAGGCGCTCCTCCCCGTCAGATCCTCCCAGCCAGTGCCCTGGACAGAGACACGACCGCCCACTCCACAGAGGAGGACACTGAGGCCCAGGAGACATTGATGCTCAAGTCACGAGCCAAGTAAGTGGACCAATGGGACAGAACCTCGGTCTGCTGGGCTCCCCACCCAGCACTCTCCTCCCCACAGAGCAACAAAGCCTGGCCCTGCCACCCCAGAACAGGGCTCTGGCTCCAGACTTTTCTGGTGGGGGGCTGGGGGGAGAGACAGACAGACAGACTGAGCTCAGGAGTCAGGAGGCCTGGGTTCCAGGCCCAGCATTGCCCTGACTCGCTGTAGCAGAAAATGGGTCTGGGGCAAATCCACAAGCCTGGGAGGGAGCAGAGAGGAGGCGGAGGTCTGGGAGTGTTCCCACTGCTGGGAGAGTTGGGGTTCTGCTGGGAGAGTTGGGGTTCGCCAGCTCTAACCTAGAGAAACCACTTGAAGGTGGCAGCACCTGGGTCCCAGAGGCCATCTCGGGCACCCTGAATGGAACAATCACAGAAAGTGCTCACAATGACTGGGAACCTGCTCAAAACAACCCAGCCAGAGGGTACTGTTAGCATCCCCACTTCACAGATGAGGAAACCAAGGCACAGAGAGGTTAAGTCACTTGTTCAGAGCCACACAGGAAGAGGTGAACTGAGATTCCAACTCAGGCCGTCAGCTCCAGAGCCTGCAGGCGGGCTAGGGTTTACGAGTGTCAGCGCCACCCTTCCTTCACTGGTCCCCCTGCACATGTCCTGAGCCTAGCTTAGGGGGTCTCACTATGTAACAGTGAGACCAAGGGGTCAGGGCAGCCCAGACCCGCCCCCTCACCACCACAGGGCCGGGCTTCCCAAGGCCCATGCTTGTCCTTCCACCTGTCCTGGGCCATCAGCTGGGCACAGGCACAGAGCTGGACAGGGAGGCTCCCAGCCCACAGGCAGGGCCCTTGACGAGGAGAAACCCGACTGTCACCCTCCACATGAGCACAGCTGTGACAGCCGAACACAGAGAAATCAGAGGAGGCTGCCTGGAGGTGGCAACCCCCGCAGAGCAGGCACGGAAAGCACTGGTGGGCAGGGAGGCTCCGGTGGGGAATGAGGATTCCAATTCCCCCCAAACACAATTGTGCCACAGCCTCCAGACAGCCCCCACCTTTGCCACCATCCTCCCCCAGGCTCCCGGCCACCTGTGTTCCCTTCCCTCGCTGGGGCTCAGCAGGAGCCCTGGAGGGAGGGCGTGCAGGACTGGACCGGACAGGCACCTGCTGCGAGCCCTGGGCTAGCCGGGCTCTGTCTGGGGCACCGCCTTCTGCACCTGCGGTTCCCTCTCAGCCCCTCCCAGCACGTTAGACCAGTTCCACCATCACAGGTCACTGCCCATAACCACCTCCCTCAGCGGCGCAGCAAGAACTTCCGGTTTCCAGGCCCCGTGTGCACACAGGAATGCAGCAGGCAGCGGGCCCAGGGCGCCTCCACCTCCCCTCCCTTCCCCTCCACATGCATTCACCTCCCCTAAGAACACAGCAGGAATCAACCCGACAAGTGGGCAACCGGCTGAGGAAGGAAGCAGGACCTCTGCCTGGGGCAGGAAACCAGGGCAGTGTTCTCGGGGGTTATAGCTTGTTCCCCCCCCCCATCCCTGCAACAGACTTGCCTCCCCACCCCACGCTCCCACAGCAATCCCATGCCCCTGTGCCATGAAGGGGGTCGTTCCTGGGCAGGGCAGAGGCCCAGGTGGCTGGGCTTGGTGCAAACCGCCTACTTCGTGGCATAAAGGGACTACTGTTCAGCACGGCGAGGGAGTGGGGTTCTCCAGGTGCTGGTACGATGGGCAGGAGCCCGGGAAGGGGGCTGGGCACCAGCAGGCCACCTTGGGAGAATTCCGGGAGGTTCCAAAACAAATAGCTGCTTGTAGAACCCCTACCAGTGCCCTTCTTGGTCCCACCCAGGTGCCTGCAGGCTTCCCTGCAGAGATGGGGGGGCAGAGTGTTGGCTAGAGAGTGGGGGGCACTCTGCCTCCTCAGGGATGAGAAGGGGTCTCTATTAAAGGCTCTGGGCCTGAGAGAAAGAAGCACACACCCTTCACATGGGGATTCCCCAAGTCACAAGCTGACGGCTCCTTCTCTCCTCTCCCCAGCCCGTCCCCTGGGGGAGGCCAGCAGGTGTTCACTGAACTGGAAGGAACAAAGAAACAATGAACCTGGGAAGAGGAGAAGGAGGAGGAGGAAGATGTGAGCCCAAGGCAGGTGCCCTGGGTGGGGACACCCTGGGTGGGGACTGAAAGGACCAGGCCCCACCTGTAGAGCCCATTAGAGATGGGCCTTTTCGGGCAGGGCCAGGCCTGGGTCCCATCACAGGGCTGGCAGGTGGGGGAGAGGGGAGACAGTTTGTCATCTGCCCCCCCCCCACCCCGTGTCAGACCCCCGTGTCTCACCATCAGTGAGAATTACTCTCCCCGTTTACAGATGAGGCAACTGAGGCCCAGGGAGGGGAAGTGACTGCTCAAGGCAACACCTCCCGTGAGGCCAAGTCCATCTGGCTGAAAACCAGCCTCTTCACTCCGTTCT
>NW_005359225.1:867425-887732 GCF_000412655.1 Myotis brandtii
CAGCTCCTCCAAGAACACAGAGGCCGAGATGCCCACTACGGCAGAGGGGGAGCGGGAGGTGCCTGAGAGTGAAGCAGGGCCTCCCGGGCTGCTGGGAAAGTTGGCGTTTGCTCTGTTTGTAAACAGTCAGGTCACAGGACCAGGAAGTGGGATTCCACAGAAATGCAGCAGCTGCAATGATCTCTCAGGCCAAGGGCCAAGCAGCAGGGAGTTAATGGTCACCCTGCTGGGCCCTCTCACCCCACCCGCCTGAGGCAAGCCTGGCCCAACTTCCTGCTCCACCAAACCCCATCCTGCCAGTGGGGTGAGCCTGCCCGGAACACAGGCCCTGCTGACACACGGAGGGACAGCCCATCACACCCTGGTCCCCGTGGTCTCACCTCCTCCAACACCACTCAGCCGGGCCTGCCTGGAGCTGACCCCCCACCGAGGCCGGGCCTGCTCAGGCACGTCCACACGGACCACCACGTGCCTGCACACCCAGGTGGTTCAGCTCCTTCTCTTCCAGTGTCTGGAAGGGACCAGGCACCAAGCCCAGTGAGGACGGTGGTGAAAGAGGAGGCGGTGTGGCAGGGACGGAAAGAGGCCCAGAGAGGGCAGACACTCCGCTGGGGTCACACAGCAGCGGGTGCTAAGCCTGCCAGCCTGGCATCTCCTCCTCTCTGGGCACCGAGCCCAAACTTCCCCAGCCAGGCCTCACCAGCCTCCTTCACAGCCATGGACCGAAAATGTCCAGGCGACGGCAGGAGGGCAGGAAAGGGTCAGGACGGGGCAGCAAAGGGTGGAGTGAGAGGAGGGCCGAGAGCTCGGGTGTCTCCCCCTCCTCCTCTCACCCAAGGCCTCACAAAGGCCCTTTGAGGCCGGCCTCCTTCCCCAAAACCGGACAAAGGAGAGAGAAAGGCGTGGGAGCGGTGGCCCAAGAGGCAGGAATCTGTGGCCGAGCCAGGAGGCTGCTGGGAGTTCTGGAGATTCTAGTGTGGCTCCTGGGGCTGAGGTCAAAAGCAGCACGGACCCTTTCTCTGTTGTCGGGGGGAGGGGAGGGGGCCGGAAGGCAGGACTTCTGGGTCCCTGCCCAGCTCTGCTGATGGCTCGCTGGACACTCCGGGCACCCACCTTCCCCTCTCAGCCTCAGTTTCTCTTCCTTACTCAGTCTAAGGAAATACACAGGGTTTTTTGGTGTGTTTTTTTTTTTTTTTTTTTGAGTTAGCATGGACTGGAGATCACAGTCTAGCAGAGGAACATGAAAACTAAACTTCATTTCCCCCAACGTGCAGGTGCTCAGAGGGAACTTTCTAGTGCTAATCTGACCCGCACACCCTGCAGAGCACCTCACCTTCGATGGCCCCGCCGCCCCAGAGCACACCGCCCTGAGGACCAGGACCCCAGCCTCGCCTCCCCTCACCGCCCTCCACAAGCCGGCCCCGAGGCACCGCCGCTGTGTCCCAGATGCCCCGGAGGGTCCCAAGCCGTGTCTTCACACTGTGCCTTCGGCCTGCGCAGCCCTTCCTGGCAAACACCTTCTCTGATGATCGGGCAGCGGGAGTCTCCCAGCCCAAGCCCTCCAGCCCGGCTCAGTCTCCTGCACTGGTCCCTCCCGTGGGACCCACGCTCACAGTGACCTCCAGCAGCCGCCCCATCACCTAGGCCCAGAGGGCACCCACCCTCAGACTCAAGAATCGAGGTTAAAGAGGATGAAATCAAGCCAGGAGGCCAAGCACTTCCACGAACCACGTTCTAGCCTCAGCTAGAGGCCAGGACCGGGAGCAGCCGGCCCGATGCCACATAACTCGCCATCCCCAAGAGTGAGGGTAAGAGCCGCCTGGACTGGGAGCCAGGCTCCGAGCCAGGCTCCCAGGCACCGTCTCTTTTACTGCTCACAACAACCCTATGAAGGGCTATTAGTTTTTACTACTGTTATTATTATTGATTAATCATCGTAATAAGTACTTGCCACTTACAGCAAATGACTATTTCAAAGTCATTATGAATATAAGCAGCAAAGTTTATGCCTTGCTCTTGAACGTCACTAAATGGGACTTAAACGTCACTTACGCTTGAATTTCACTAAGAAAGGCCACATCACCTCATTTTTATCCCAACAGGGACCCTGGGAGGGTGACAGGGCAGAGGAAGCTGAGGCCCAGAGAGGGGGTGAGTCCTGGCAGGGCAGTGGGGAGTAGGGCCCATTCTCCTGGCACCCCCTTCCTCCATCCACATCAAACCCCACAGCAGGAGGGCCCAGCATCAGCCCCTCCACTTTCTCGGCCACCTGGGGCCTCAGGATGACCCCCACCCCCACCCCCCTGTGCCCTGCACCCTGGGTGGGTCCTGGCCTGCTGGCCTCAGCTCCAATGCAGACCAGACACTGACCTTGGGCCGCTTCCACCTGACGCCAGGCCCCGGGGTGCCCTTGTAGTACAGCGAGTCGTCGGTGGCTGGGAAGTTGGGGTCTTCAAAGAGCACCTTCCTGCGCCGACAGGCCCGCTTCAGGGCTGAGTAGTTCTGTTCTTCGTAGGGCTTCACGCAGGAGAACATGGTGGCCGCTGCCCAGGGCGGGGAGGCCAAGACAAGCCAGCAGAGGGCTGCGTAGGTGGTGGGTGCGTGGGCAGCCCCTGGGGCACCTGGGAGGACAGAGGTGAGAAGATCATTAGTTTCTGAGGCCTGGAGGCCCTGAGTCAGGTGATCCCCACCTGCCCCTCCCTGCATCCTCACTCCCATTAGCCAGGAATGAAGGCTCAGAGAGGGAGAGAGACCTGCCCAGGGTCACACAGCAAGTACACACAGAGCAGGAAGAGGAGCCAACTGATTTCTGATGCTTAGAGGTGACACCAGACCAGCTGGCCAACAGGCCTAGGGCACAACCACATGGTGCTCTGGGCTGCCAGGCCTCACCCACCCCCACTTCCTGTTTCACCAGCCTTCCCTAGACCTCCCCGGCCGGTGCACACCCGCAGAAAACAGCAGCACTGTCTCCAAGTCCCTCCTCCGGACCCTCGTCCTTGGTCTGGGGCGGCACAATTCTGCCCTGAGGGGGAAACCTCGACCCAGGCCCCATGCAGCCATCATTTACAGTCATTCCCTCTGGCCCCGCCCGCCAGCACTTCTGGAATAAATGTCTTCAGTTATCATTGCTCCTTCATCCCAATGGCTTAATTCCCCTGAAGGCCCCCCACCCCATCGCGTGATCTCCCAGTCCCCAAAGTCTGACCCTCCCAGGACAGCCTCTCAGACCTCAGTGTCTCACACTCCTCCGCAGCCCTTCCCCCTGGGCTTCAGGGCCCCTCCCCCATCTCCGACCTCTCCTCCCCCACTAGGGACCCCAGGGGTCTGCCTGCTCACTCCTGCCTCCCGAGCTAGTGACCCCTGTGTTCAGGCTGGACGCCTTTTCTGGGCCCCCGGCTGGCCCACTCCCTATGAGAGCCAAGGGCCCCTTCCCGGTACCAATCCCAAACCCAACTCCTCATCTCCCCGCACCTCGCCCCGACTCCCCAGCCCAGGGAATAGGCCCACAAGCACCCACGAGACCGGAAGCCTCGGAGGGCAGAGTGCACTTGGTCTGGTCCCCCTGCACGCACAGCCGCTGGCACAGAGCCTGGCACAGGAGGTGGCTGCACACATCATCCTCCCCTCAGCCCCCAGAGTCCAGGCAGACCCAGCCCAGCACCCTGAACCTCGTAGCCATGTCCCAACCAAACACGAGGGACACGGCCTGGACCGACCTGGCAAGGCCTCCGGGAGGGGAGGGCAGGGTGAGGAGCAACAGCCAGCGGGTGGGCCGACACATCAGACACCCTGACAGATGCTCAGAGAGCCGGGCACATAACTGACAGCCCAGGTACGTCCCGGAATCTCAGACTCCATCTGGGCTGCTGGCAGAGCGCTATACTCCCCTCGTCTACCCATCCTGGACCTGCCCAGGGCAACACTGCAGCCCCATGGAGGCACAGCTTCCAACGTCCAGTGCAGCTGAGGGAAACTGAGGCAAGGAAGGCTGGCTTCGGGGGCAACACAACTTTGAGAGCAAGACTGATGTGGGTGCCAGTCCCAATTGTACGACTTGTGCTGCGTGGCTTTAAACAAGTCCCTCAACCTCTCTGAGTCCCCATCTTATTATCTTCACAATGGGAACAATTATTGCTTCAATAATTGGAAGATAAAATTAACCAAAGGCCAAGGAGACTGCTTCGTGGGCCAGGGGGGAGAGGAAGGAGAAGGGAAGTGGGCAGGCCACCTCTCATTTCCGAGAGAGAGCCCCATTCCTCTGGCACCTCCCATGTGCAAACTGCGGGGCCAGAGGTGTGTGCATGGCATTTGCAAACAATGCTGGGCAGGCCTTTTCTGGTTTCCATTTTTCAGACAAGAGAACTGAGGCTCATGAGGGGAGGTGACTTGCCCACGTTCCATGGCGGAGTCTGACTCAAAGCCATATCCTCTGACTTGGTGCCTCCCCCTTGGCCTGGCGACCCCACAAGGCAGGAAGAAGGGCTGAGTTCCAGGCAGGGCAGGGCTCACCCCACACACACCCTGGCTGCGTCAGCCTCCCCAGAAGGGAAAAGGGGATCCACGGGGAAGGGAGAAGCAGGAAGGAAAGGAGGTGAGAATGGGCAATGAGCGTGGAACATGAGGGACAACACGGAGAGCCGGAGGGCCTGTGTCCCAGCTTCCCTGCTTTGGGCTGAGATCTGGTGTGTCCTCTGCACTGGACCCACGGCCATTTCATCTTCTGCCCCCACATCCTACTGGGACGGCTTGCTCCACTGCTGTGACCCCAGGCTGGCCACTTCACCTCTCTGCCACTCCTCTGCCCAGGAAGGCCCATAACTCTGCCGGCTCCCACCCAGCCTCTCAGCCTCGGAGGCCTGAAGGAAAGAGAGGGGGGAGCCTGGGGCGCCAGTCCCTGGGCCTCTGGCACACAGCCACCCAGGAGAGTCATTAGCAACGTGGCTTCCAGTTTCTGCAGGGCCTCTCAGGAAGCAATTTAAGCTGCGAGAATTAGATCAAAGAAGCTGAAAGCAGGAGCCCAGATATCAGCCCTCGCAGTTCCAGTGCTCAGAGCCCAAAGGGCCCAGGGAGCGGGAGCGAGCTGGCTGGGGTCACACAGCCCGGCTGCTGGAGGATGGGGGTTCTGGCGGCCCTCCAGGCTGCACAGCCAACACTGCTGGGAAGGCTTGCTCCTGGGGAGGACAGAAGGGAAGCGGGGAGGTGGGGGAGGGTAGGAAAGGGGAAAGCTCAGCTGGGCCGGGGCCTGGGAGAACCTGGGCCACCCCTGGCTGCTGAGAGTCTGACGAGTCCAGCCACCTCTCCTGCCTCACCCCTGCCAGCCAGGCTGACCCTGGCCTACGTATGCAGGCTCTTCTGGCCCGGCCTCTGCACAGCCTGCACCTCATGCTGACTACCCTCCCGCCCCTGCATTTGCCCCGGGGTCATTTCCCACTCCATCCACTGAGTCAATACTCCTGGGGTCACTGAGCCACCAGCCCCTGAACTTTGCCCTCTCCCTGCAGTTCCAGGCATAAGCACCGAAGGCCACGGATAACCCAGAGTCAGGAAAGCCAGGCCTCCCCTGCCGGACCTGCCGGGGCCACGGCACGGCCTGTCTTCTGTGCGAGCCAGGCACTAGCAGGACAGCCCCAGCTTCCCCGCGGCCCTTCCTCCTGCCCGCCCTCATCCCTCCGCCCTGCCAATCTCACCCACCCTCTGCCACCCCCCACCTACGTACAGCGATGCGAGCTCCTTCCAGCCCCCAGTGCTGTTCACTCAGGGCCTCTGCACACACTGCTCCTGCCACAAGAGCATGCCTGGAGGACCCGTCACCTGAAAGACGCAGCCACGTACCTCCCACCTGCCTCCAACACTGCTCCCCCCTCCGCCATCCTGGAACCCCCGTGACAGGCTCCTTATGTGGGACCCCATCTTTGTATGGCTTGTCCGTCTCTCCAGCCCAGCTTGCGCACCTGCAAGGCAGGGGCCATGCCCAGCTCCTGCCTGTGTCCCAGGGCCCAACATCGCGGGGCATGTTTAGTAACTTTGCACTGAATGAACCAGCATAGGTGCTACAGGAGGAATTCCTTCTCTGACGGGGAAGCAGGCTCACAGGGTGGAGGGACGCCGGGGGATCAGCTTTCCATGCCAGAGCGGCACCAGCTCTCAGGCCTCCTGAAGACAGGGCCCGCCCTCTCCCCGGGCCAGGCCGTTCTCTCTCCTTCCCTCCCCGCCTGATGGCTGGGTGCTCTCAGCGGCGGCCCGGCCTCTCTCCAGCTCCTGATGGAGACAGGGCTTTCGTTCCCCGTGTCCCCATAAGCTGTGGGATCCTGGACAGGCCACATGGCCTCGCTGGCCTGCCTGGTCCTAGTCTGGAAGGAAGAGATAATGTGCCAGGGCCTCTGGGAGGATCAAATGAGACGCGCAGCACGGAAGAGCGCTTTGTACACTTTAAGGCACTGCGCCCCGGGGACGGCAGCATCAATGTCTGGGGACGTCTACAAAGTTCCCAGACTCCGGCAGGAGGGTTACAGCAATTCAGGGTTTCCGCCGCCTACGAACTTCATGAATACAAGCAAAATGAAAAAATGTGTCATTTCAGAAGTTCCAGCAGGAGGGACACAAAGGCCTGGCCCCAGGAGTCAGATGTCCTTTAGGAGAGAACAACTCAGGAGAAGGCTCACGGCCCGGCTGGCGTGGCTCCGTGTTTGAACATCGACTTGTGAACCAGGAGGTCACAGTTCAATTCCAGGTCGGGGCACATGCCCAGGTTGCAGGCTCCATCCCCAGTGTGGGGCATGCAGGAGGCAGCCAATCAATGATTCTCTCTCATCATTGATGTTTCCATTTCTTTCTCCCTCTCCCTCCCTCTCTGAAATCAATAAAAATATATTTTAAAGAGAGAAGAGAGAGAAGGCTCACACAGGAAAGCGCAAAGCCATTCAGACACAGCTAGTGCAGTGGGGCCCTGTGGACCGAGCGCGGGGGAACTGAGCTGGGTCAGAACGAGAGCTTGCCAGGCAGCTCAGAGAACCCCGTCCTCCAGCAGGTCAGTCAGACCTGAGTTCAAGTCCTGCCTACACCACTTAGAGCTGTGTCCTGGGGCAAGTCACTAAGCCCTCTGAGCTGCTATCAGCCCCGCCTGATTCCAGCTTCTCAAGTGGCAGGGTAAGAAGGCGGCATCAGCCACGGGCCTGCCCTGCAGGAGTCTCTGTCCTCGCCGTGGAAACGTGGAGCACCCGCTCCCAGGAGGCTGCAGCCTGTCTGCTCTCCCCTGGATCTGTGGAGGTGTCCACACGGAGGACGGGGCAGAGAGACGGCTCATCTTGCAGCAGGCCACGCTGAGCAGCTGACTCCCAGGAGCCTCCCCTGGACAGTGCAGCGCCAAAGCCAGGAAGAAACAGGAGAGAGGGCTGTAGTCCCGTTTTGTAGATGAGAACGTCCAGAAACGTGTCCAAAACCTGCGGCTCGTCCGTGTTCCCTGTCCAGACCAGCTCCACCACGTCAAAGGTTTCCTTTAAGATCACGCTGACGTCCGCCCCGAGGCTGTGTACAAAGTCCTCGGTGTTCCTGAAAGCACGCCTTTCACAGCAGTCTTCAAAGTCTGCAGTAGAAGAAGGTAAAGTTTCTGCAGCCCCAACTGCAATGATGGAAAAGGAATAAATCCGCCAGAGATGGCTGGACATGTTTTCCTAAAGCATGGCTCAGACGGCAAATCATGCCTAAAGATCGTGTTGGAAGTTGTTCATATCTGCTACTTGGAAGACAGGATTACCTGTCAAAATAAATATTGGTCTTGGTGTTGTAAAACGGAAACCAGGCATTTAAAACTATGAAAACACCAATACTTGGTGAAATAGTGGACGGTGACTGTCGGTCCCTTCTCGTTCTTCCCACATTTCATGTGAAGAGGGAACGCGTATGCATGGAAGGCATGCACCGTGTCCCCAGAAGATGCCGTCTTTCATTGCTACGTCACGGCACGCACGGCCAGTTCATCGGCGTAAATGGATCATCCACCTGTGTTTTATTACTGGAGGACGCTTCTGATAATCCTCTCTGAGAACATTTGGAAAATGTATTGAATCTCCCTATTTGCCTGTAAGTTAAAATTGTAACAGGATTGTGGATTATTCACAGTTTGCTTGACAGCATCTGACTTGCAGACTCAAAAACAGTTGAATTCTTCATTATATTTCATTTATGATACAGGATATAGACATATCAATGCATACTTAACTGTCTTAACTTTTTATCCCATAGGTGTGTTTTTTTAAGTTTCAAGCATCATGTGTTCATATAAAATTTAATTTGGTATCAAGGAGCCCCAAATTAAATTTTTAGATTTAGCGCTTATGTGTAAAATTGATATTCCCCACCAAAGAGCTTTAACGATGACCTTGCAGAATCCGATACTTGCAATGGTAAGAACCGAAGATGAAGTAGAGGCGCCCCTTGCTGAGCTATGCATTCCTTTACCCGTCTCTTTTCAATACAGCCTTTAAAATGGGAATTCTCAAGAAACGTTATTTTTTTGAGAATAATATTTCTAAATCGCATTCAGGAAGAGAGTATTGTAAAGAAGATGGGAAGTTCACACCAGCGCTCAAGGAAATGCTCATTGGAATTGCCGGTTAACTGCACTCACTGAGGGCCCAACATTTAAGGAAGCGTTAAGATTAGCTAAGTGAATGAGAAGCCAGGGAAGGGAAGATGGGAAGCCCAGGTGACCAGGCTTCTGGTAAGAAGCAAAGAAACAGAAAACAACAGCGAAGGGGAGCAGCAAGCTGTAGCAAAGTATCACAGGAAAAGCCAGCCAGCCAGACAATGCGCGGAGGCTGCTGGGGGAGTGGACGGGGATGCTTGGTGTTGTCAGGAGCACAAGGCAATCGGAGCAAAGTCCCCGCTCAACATGCAGGTTTCAAAATTCCCCCCATGAGAACCTAAAGAACGATGTGCATAAGGGATGTTTTCTTTGCCCTCACAGAGGACATCCATATCTATGCAAATCTTTACAAATGCAATGAAGGCTCAGAGTGGCTTGGAACCAGGGCTCGATCTGCCCTGTTCGAGATGGTGAGCTCTCTGGGGCAGGCCTCGTGTCTGTCCTGCTCTTCCTAGACCTGGAAATGTCGCAGGCTTTCAAAAAACACTTGCTGAATTATTTATGAATAAAGTATTTCTGAGAGCAATTTTTATCTAAGCATGTTTCAGTAACTTTCCTATCACCGGCCCTACATTCATCACGAGGGGATGGGGGGTGGGGGTGGGGGAGTAAATGGAAATGCAACAAAACCATAATCTGAAGGGTGACACTGGTAGTTTAAGAAACTAACCAGGTATTGTTCATATATTTGAAAAATGAACAGCAGAATTCTAAATTGTAAAAAGGGGAAAAAATCTTTGCTGAGGTAGGAAGGCATACTTCTGATGTTTGGGGAAGTTTTTATTTTTAAATATATTTTTATTGATTTCAGAGAGGAAGGAAGAGGGAGAGATAGAAACATCAATGATGAGAGAGAATCGATTGGCTGCCTCCTGCATACCCCCTACTGGGGATCAAGCCCACAACCCAGGCATGTGCCCTTGACTGGAATTGAACCCGGGACCCTTCAGTCCAATAGGCCAACGCTCTATCCACTGAGCCAAACTGGCTAGGGCGAAGTTTTTATTTTTATAAACAAAATTTGATGCTCGCCAAAACCGGTTTGGCTCAGTAAATAGAGCGTCGGCCTGCGGACTGAAAGGTCCCAGGTTCGATTCCGGTCAAGGGCATGTACCTGGGTTGTGGGCACATCCCCAGTAGGAGATGTGCAGGAGGCAGCTGATCGATGTTTCTCTCTCATCGATGTTTCTAACTCTCTATCTCTCTCCCTTCCTCTCTGTAAAAAATCAATAAAATATATTTAAAAAAAAATTTGATGCTCAAAGACCCCTCTTTAACAGTATGAAGCCTCAGTTAACCAGAAATGTAGCCCACTCCCTGGACTTATTTTGTTTGACTTAGCCTCCTCTCTTCCGTTTCTAACACACAACCTGCCTGCTGTGTTACAGAAACAAGTTTATGGCGTCCTGTCCCATAAAGTCATTTGTTCAATATTTTAATGAATACAAAAATATTATTTTAATTTCTGGTTTTGAAAATTTCATTGTAGTTATGTTCTTAAAAGCATGTTCTTAAAGGACTAGATGTTGTGTTATTAAATAAATAGGATCTGTAAGTTCTTTGTGCAGAATGTCTTGAGGTGTTTAAATGCATGATTGGCCCATAATATCTTATGAAAACACATTTCGTTATACCATACACCATATTTTCTACTCTTATTTTATTATGAAAACTTTTAATCAGCACACATAAAAAAAAATCTGTGGCTTGTTAGCTGGATCCCAACTTCCAGGCTCCGTATCACACCAGGGCTTCCCGAAGTAGGGCCTGCGTTAATACTGTTACCATTTAGGGCGAACACGGCAATAAAGGTGTCAGAAAGTGGTTCCTCTGCCAGCTCTCTCTCAAGGAGAGCTCAGTGTGGTCCAGCAGGTCTTTAGCCCCACACAGCCCCTGCCCACCTCCTCTAACAAGGGAGAAGCCAGCCTCAGACTCAGAGCCACAGCACCTGCCTGGAAAGGGGTGGATTTTTCTATTGTTTTTACTTGATTTTTAAGATTCTTCCAGTACTGGAGAGTAACGCTGACTTTCCATTTACAGTAGACACCGTTTCCTTTAAGAAATAAGGAAAAAGGAAGTTGATTTTTAAAAAAACTATTGAATTCCTAGTGGTGTAGGCGGGAACTTTAGCATTACAGCAAGCGTCAGAGGGCAGGGCGCTGTGGAGTAAGGGCTGTGTGGCAGGGGCAAGTCAGCTGACCTCTCTGAGCCTTGGGAATCTCCTCTAAGAGGTGGGATAATGGAGCCAGCACACAGAGCACCATGAGTCACCAAGACCATTTGAAGAACAGCTGGAGGACTCACACTAACAGTTAACCAGACCTACCACAAAGCTCTGGTAATGGACACAGTGTGAAACTGGCGAAGGGTAGGGAACAGAACAGAAAGCCCAGACGGAGGCCACTAGGACACAGACACCTGACTTATGACAAAGGTGACACCACAGGGCATTGGGGGAAAGATGGTCTTTTCAATGAAAGGTGCTGGGTCAAGTGGCTATCCATATGGGAAAAGCTTCCCCTTGACCCCTACCTCACACCATACACAAAACAACTCCACAGAGAGTATGAATCCAACTGAAAAGTAAAACAATGAAGCTTTCTGAAGAAAGAAAAAGAGCATGTTCAGATGGCCAATAAGTGAAAACATGTTTGATTTCACTAATCATCAAGAAAATAAATACACATGAAAAATGCAATGAGAGACCAGGCTTACAACCAGGGCAGCAATGAGCAGCAGCAGTTCATCCCAGACAAACTCCCTGAACCTGTCCCCTAGGCCCCTTTGTTCTGACTTCTTAGTGAACCAAAGCAGAGCAGCCTGGGCTCATTTCCCCAGCCTTCCTTGTTTCATTGTCCTCAACTTTAATAAACATCCTCTAAGATAAAAATTTTAAAAATGCGATAAGATACCATTACATCCCCCGCCTAGAATGGCTAAAATGAAAGACAGCACGCGCGGGCGTGCACGCGCACACACACACACACACACACTCCCAAACAGATCTACATTGGTGGTGAGAGTGTACGTTGGTACAACCACTTTGCAAAAGCGTCTGACCATATCTACCAAAGCTGAACAAACACATACTCTATCATTCAGCGAGTCTACTCCTATGTGCATATTGAACAGAAATGCATGCACGTATTCACCAGAATACATGTACAAGAATTTTATCACAGTAGTATTTGTTACACCTGAAATTGGCGAACAGCCCAACAGTGCAAGAGAAGAAAGGCTACATATGCTGTTATCATGGAATATTATACAGTAACAAAAATAAACGAACTATTGTATGAAACTCCATGGATGGATCTCACGAGCACAATATTAAAAAAGAAGCTAAACTAGGATTCCATTTGTACAAAATTGACAAGCAGGCCGAACCCAGCTCCGGTGAAGAGAAGGCAGGGAATAGCCACCTCTGGGGGCAGCGACTAAAAGGGAATGAGAGGGCTTCTGGGCTCTGGGACCAAGGCTCCTTGATCTGGGAGGTGGCCTCACGGGCGTGTCACTGAGCTGCGCACCTGTGGTGTGTGAATTGTTCTTTATGCTTCAATGAAACGTTTTTGAAAAGTCAGAGCAGTGGCCCTGGACAGAAAGCTTGGCTGAACCTGGAGACCCGACGTCACCAGCTCTGGCCGGACATTACACACCCGGAGGGAAGGAGCCCTGGCCTGGGTCAGAGCACTGGCCTGGCCTTGGCACACACAGGCTGTGGGACCTTCTGCAAGTCGCCTCCATCTCTCAGAACACCACAGCTTTCACCCTCGGAGCACTCACGTCCCAGAGAGGGTCCCACAGGTGAAGGGGGTGCCCCCTCACCCCACCCAGGCACCTGCCTCTTTCCAAGAGTTCCTCTGCCTCTGAGAGGGGGTGCCAGCCACCCAGGGACCATCCCCAGAGACACTCTCAGCCCTGAGAGGAGCTGAGCTGTCAGAGTAGAGGTGGGGTAGGGAGGTACACAGGGTCCCAGTCAGAGATCCTGGGGTGTGGGCACAAGAATAGAGCCCGGTCCCAAGGGGACGGAGAGCTGGGAAGGTGCTGAGCAGGAGAGGGACTTGGGAAGCCCCTGCTGCCACATGGAGAATGCACTAGAAAAGGAAAGACTAGAGCGGAAAGGTGGGAGGAAGGCTGTAGAGCTGGCACTGGGAGGCTCACGTGCGAGTGGTGAGCAGACACGGTCCAGGGCTCTGTGGGCGGGAGACTCGCCCCTGCTTGTGGCCTGCCCTTGTGGGAATGAAAGGGAGAAGGAAGCAAGGCCTGCCTCCTCTGGACCGCAATTCCCCACCCCCACAGCGGTGCCCGCTGTCCAGCACGGGACCAGCAGAGTGGGTACCAGCCAGCAACAGTGGGGGAGCCGGTGATGCCCCACACCAATGCCTGGCAATCCACTCCACTGCACCCCACTCCAGGGCACAGGACCCCTCTCTTTGCCACATGACAAGGGAAGGGCCGAGTAGCTGTGTCTTATGATTCAGGGGGCACGTCTTCACTGACACCCATTCTAGGCTGGCCCCGAGCCGACAAGGGGTCAGGTCCTTAAGGGTCAAGTCCCAGGAGGGGAGGAGCCCAGCGTGACAGACACGGACCAGTGGTCAGTGCTCCGAGGAGGAAGGCATGTGGCAGGCAGGTTAGAGCGGCGGGGAGAGGGGGTGGCCTTGAAGATGGAACCTGAGCGGGCTTGAAGGCTGCACCAGGGTCCCCGGGGGAGCAGGCAGGGGACACAATGGACGGAGGGGAGGAGGCAGAGCCCTGCGTAACAGCCGGGAAGGCGAGGTGCCAGGGGTGGGGGCCTGGAGAGGGCAGACCCCGGAGTTCTCTGACTTCCTGGGTATTTGGGTGTTTGTGTTTTTGTCAATGTACTCATTCTCTTTGATCCCACCCTCCTCTTGTCCCACCAGCCACCATTTCAATAACAAGCTTAATGTGTACCTCTCTTCTAGGTTGGGTACATTTTGGCCTCCCAGGACCCCACTCACTGTGTACCGAGGGAGGAATGGCAGGGTTGGGGAGGAGAATGTGGAGGGAGAGCAGGGCTGGAGCCACCGGGTTCCGGGTTCCAGATTCCGGGTTCCAGGCGCTGGGAGGGAGGGATGGCAGGGTTGGGGAGGAGAATGTGGAGGGAGAGCGGGGCTGGGGCCACCGGGTTCCGGGTTCCGGGTTCCAGATTCCGGGTTCCAGGCGCTGGGCTCCGGGCTCCGCCAGCAGAGCTAGGGGCCAGGCCCAGTGAGTCAGTCCAGCCTACGCGGAGCAGGCTGGCACCAGGGCTGGGAAATCCTGTCTTTCTTCTACCTCCCCTCCCCTTATCACTTCTGTCTGCGTCCAATCTGTTCTCCACCCAGCTGCAGTCAACTTTCTCGCACAGAAACGGCCAGCAGCTCCCCTGCTGGGAGACGCAAAGGGCCTGGAGGGCGGGCCAGGGGTTGGGGGTGCAGGGTCCCTCACTGGTGCTGGGGGCAGTGGTCCTGAGACACTGGTGTCCCCCTGGCAGCGCTTGGAGGGAAAACCCGGCCTCCGGCTCAGCTTGCTGTGTGGCCAGGCCGAGTCCCTAGGCTTCGGCCCCACAGCTGTTCTTCATTGGGATTCGGGTCCCACCCCAGCGTGTTGGGGAGGCGGGGGAAGCGGGGGAGTACCTGAGAGACAGACCTCCACAAGCACGCTCCAGTGAAGGCAGGAAAAAGCAGGGAACTTGGCCGTGTTCCTGGGGGCTGGGGCTTCCCTGCTCAGGGGATGGCTAAGGCTCAGCCCCGCGGGGTGGGGTGAGCAGCCCGTCTGGCTGGTGTGGGCACTGAAAGTCCCCACACCTGGGTGTCACAGAAACCCAGGGCAGCGATCGCCTGCCGCAGGGCGCCCAGCCCACCACCACATCCTGCGGAGAATGTGCCAAGGGAGGGGCAGGGGCAGCTGAGCGCCTCCAGCGGGGGCTTTTCTCAGTCTCACGGACAGTGGTCGGAGCACAGAGCTTCAGGTGCAGGTGTTGCTACTCCCACAGGGAAAACAAACCCACACAATGAGACTTGATCAGGTCACCCCATTGTGCTGTGTGACTCCAGGCAGCCTCCTACCCTCTCTGGCCGGTAGGTTCTCACCATGGAACTGTGAGGAAGGGAACACGTCCAGCTCTTTTCCCATCTGCAGGGGTTGTCACCAGGACAGCCTCTTTTCCTGCTTCCCGCATGGGCAGTCTCTGCCCCTGGCACCACCTGCCTCTAAGTCTCAAGGTTGGAAATCTAGCGAAAGGGTGCCCATTTCTCAGGCTGGGAAACTGAGGCTTGATTCCTAGGCCACGCCCCTGCACAACCTCAGAAAGGAGCTGTACTGTTCTCACGGCACAGATGAGATCCGGCGGCTCAGAGACGGAAAAGGTGCATCAAGGCCAGAACCAGGAGCCGATCTCATGTCAGACCTCTGCTCTGCCAGGCCCGCCACTCACGCAGACAGTCGTGCACTAGCCAGCCCCTGGGAGTCCTGCTCCTTCACTCACGCCTGCTCCGGGGCAGCGAGGAGTCAGACTGGGCTCTGCCCCGAGGCCAGCCTGGCAGAGGAGAGCGATCTGCTCTCAGAGGGGAGCGATTCATTCAAATGGGGCAGGGGAGGCTGCACGGAGGAGATGGCATCTAAGCGGGATCTCAAAAGGATGGACTGCGATTTCAGGAGATGAACGGAACATTCCGGAAGGAAGAAACCACTTCTGCAAGGCTGGGGGGCAGGGGAGAGAGAAGGAAGAGGGGGCTATCCCAGAAACACTGCCACAGCGGGTTCCGGCAGCCTGAGAGCCAGGCTAAGGACTGGGGACTGTGCGGGAGTGTTTGCTGCGCTACTGGGCGGTCCTCGTGAAGGTGGGATGGAGAGGAGGCCAGGCCGCAGGCCGAGAGACCCGGCTGTAAAAATGGCCCCTGAAAGAGAGGCAGGGCTCCATGCATGGCCTCGGTCATGGGGAGGTAATGCAGACCCACAGGGCAGGATCTGCTGCTTGCAAGCCAGGGGCTCTTTGCAAGTTGGGCTGGAGGTTCTTCCTCGGCGGCCCCAGGAGGCTCGTCACCTGCCAGGATGGCAACCACGTCTCCGTGCAAGGGTGTGCTGGCCGAGCTCCCAGGCGCTGGCCCTGTTCGGCGACGTCCTCCTCCTGCCTGGAGTGGCCTTCATGCCGATGCCACCTCTCCCCGAGCCCAGGCAGCTCAGAGCTTCAGAATGGCCACTCCCAGGCGCTGGCCCTGCTCGGCGTCACATCCTCCTCCTGCCCGGGGTGGCCTTCATGCCAATGCCGCCCCTCCCCGAGCCCAGGCAGCTCAGAGCTTCAGAATGGCCCACCCACATCCTCACCCCCAGAGGGGGACACAGGCCCTGGGTGAGGCAGAACCGTAACCGTGTGCCTCAGACTTCTCATCTGTAAAATGAAGGTCTTCCCTCGACTTTCCCAGCCTGCCCCCCGCCTTGGTCCCTCACACACCTCTGCCAGGGCAGAACTTAGCTTCCATCAGCCTCCGATCTACAAAAAGGGGCTCCCGGCCGGCTGGCCAGTCAAGCCTCATAGGGTGATCTCCCCTGTCCAGCACTGGGCTTATAGAATGAATGGATGAAATGGGCTGTGCTCATTAAAGGCCTAACTGTCAAATGCGAGGCTGGGTCTGGTCACTGGGGCAGCCCATGGAGACATTCCTCTCTTCCGAATATCCCTGAGCTCTGGCTACCACAGTCTCAGGCTGGGCTCTGGGGCCGAGGTGCAGCAGGCCCAGGCCCTGCCCACAGTAGCTCCCAGGCTGGGGGGAGGCAGACACAGAGAGTGACCTCATGGGGAAGAAGCCAGCGGCTGCGGGTCCCTGTGGAAGGAGCCTGCAATGACACTGCGGTTGGGTCCTGTGGCGGGTACAATAAGGGCCCCCAAAGTTATAAACATCCTAATCCCGGAACAGCGAATGTTACCTTATATGGCCAAAGGGGCCTTGCAGATGTCATTAAGGATTCTGAGATGGGCAGCTAATCCTGGATTACCCAGGTGGGCCCTCAATGTAGTCACAAGTGTTCTTATCAGAAGGAGGCACAGGGAGATTTGACTCCACAAGAGGGAAGTGTGTGTGTGGGGAGGGGGGGGATGAGGTCGCGGGGCTGCCAGCAGCCACCAGAAGCTGGGAGAGGCGAGGAGCAGCTCTCCCCGGAGCCTCCAGGAGGAACAGCCTGCGACACCTTGATTTTAGCCCCGTAAGACCCATTTCGGACTTCTGCGGGAGAGGCGAGGAGCAGCTCTCCCCGGAGCCTCCAGAAGGAACAGCCTGCGACACCTTGATCTTGATTTTAGCCCCGTAAGACCCATTTCGGACTTCTGACCCCCAGGACTGTAAGAGGATGCGCGTGCGTTGTTTCAGAACCACTCAGTCTGTGTTGATTTGTCAGAGCAGCAACGGAGAACGCCACTGTCCGTGAGGAAGGGTGGGTGGGAGCGCGGCCTCACTCCTCCCTCCTGCTCAAGGAAGTGGGTGAGCGAGTGAGGATGAAGTTATTACACCTGGAACTGCTCCAGTGCAAAACAAAGTCACCCCAAAGTTCAGTGTCTTAGTTGCTATTATTAGTAACAAACTGGTTGGGTCCCACTCACCTGACTGGCAGAAGTTACACAGCGGGCGGGGCGCAGGGGTGGCGACTGGGGCAGGGGCAGGCAGAGCAGGCCTCTGCCTGTTGTCCCCCAGGCCTCAAGGTCCTGTGGCCATTACTGGGCACACCCTGATGCCGGACAGGGGTGGCCACCGGGTACCAATGCTGGGATTTGTCTGCTCTGGCCACCAGCCCCTCTTCCCACAACTGACCATAGGCCACGCACACAGGCCACCATAGCCTCAGCCACGGGCACCCTCACACCCCTTGCCCCGGGGAAAGCGAACCCTAGAAACACATCACTGAGCAATCAGAATGGGAAGCAGTAACTCGGGTCACTGCAAATGCTCGCCTTCTACATCTTCCCCAGCCCAAGCCTGAGGCTGGCTCCTGAAAACCTCCTGGGTTAGAACCCCAGAGGGACGTGGCCCGTCTGCCTTTAGGGAGCAGGGAAAGGCAAGGCCTGAGGCCAAAGGGAAGTCGGCAGCTTGGCCAGAACCAAAGCAAGACAAGCCCAGGTGTCACATCAAGCCAGAGAGGAGAAGTGGGGGAGGGGGGCGGCAAGAAGAGGCAGAGGCAGGAAAGACCACTGCCAGCCAAGGCATGTTTTGAGCAGGAAAGGTGAGCCATGGAGAAAGGAAGAGGTCTCGGGGGCGGGGGCGGGGGGGCCTCCTAAAGGTGCTCACAACACTTGAGGAGATGGGGGCACGAAAGGCAGGGGGCCAGTTGAGAAGACCAGCTATAGACAGACAGACAGACTGACTTCCCCATCTGCCCAGGCCCCAGACAGCAGGGGAGCAGAAGGGGGCTGGGAGGTCTGCAGACCTGCCCCCTGCCGCCGGGGAGCCAAGCCTGATGCTGAGCTTTATGTTGACATTTAGGGGTCAGGAGCTTTAGGGAGGCGCAGGCGCTTGGTCAGGCAGATAGAGAGACCGTCCACTCGAGGGGTCTGAGGGGGTCACACCCACTGACACCAAGAGGGGCTTCCACTTCAATGGGGGACCCCATTTCCTTTCACCCTTCTTCTCCCAAATGCGGCCCCTCCTCCTCTGCACCGCCCCGCCTCCCGGAAGAAGAGACTGCGTGATGCTGATTGTTACTTCTGATTAATTATAATGGCTACCAAACACCATGTCCTGGTAAAGCACTTTAGGGACACTTTTTTTAAAGGATATTTTTTCCATTGATTTTTCAGAGTGGAAGGTGGGGGGGGGGGGGGGGGGGGGTGAGAGAGACACATCAATTGGCTGCCTCCTACACGCACCCCAACCAGGGCCAGGGATCAGACCCGCAACTGAGGTATGTGCCTTTGACAAGAATCGAACCCACGCCCCTTCAGTCCATGAGCCGATGCTCTAACCACTGAGCAAATCAGCCAGGGCTTCAGTGACACTTTTTTAAATATATGTTTTTATTGACTTTCAGAGAGGAAGGGAGAGGGAGAAAGAGATAGAAGCATCAGTGAGGAGATAGAATCATTGGTCAGCTGCCTTCTGCACACCCCACGCTGGGGATCAAGCCAGCAGCCCAGGCACGTGCCCTGACTGTAAATTGAACTGTCGACGCTCAACCACTGAGCCATGCAGGCTGGGCCCTAGTGACACTTTTAAACTTAATCGTCATTCCCTGAACCCCTGCAACTACGCAGCATTTATTCCCATTTCGCACATGAAGAAACTGGGACTCACAGGGAAGTCCCCTGCCTCCAGGTCATGCTCGGAGCCAGTTTCCGCAAGGAGTAACTTAGACACAGGTAGGAGGGGTCACGCAGAGGGGCTTCCCTGTGCCCTCTGGGACCAGAGCATCGGGGCTGTCCTGACAGCCCTCGGGAAAAGCAGAGGCAGAAGCAGCCAGAGCAGCACTGGTCTGGGAGCAGTGTCTGGGTGTCACCCCCAAAAGCCCGCAGGCCTCTCACAACCACAGTGTCTAACATCTCCCAGGCCTACTCCATCTCAGACAGGGCTCCCCCACCCACCCTTCCCCAAGCTGGGGACAGGTGCAGTCCCTGAGCGACCCCCTTCACCCCACCCGTTCCGGAACCCGTAGCAGATGCCCACCAGTGGGGAAGTGGGGGTGGGGAGTTAGGGAGCTCTGTCCTCCATAGCGACCCACCCACCACAGCAGCCAAAGACGACCTTTCTCAGACACACATCTGACTGCTAATGCCCTCCCCGCAGACTACCATTCAGTTTCACACCTCCAGGCCCTTACCCATCTGCCCCCTGGGCCTGCAGTGTCCTGCCCTCTCTTCTGCTTGGTGAACTTTTCATCCCTGGAGACCAACACCCAGGTATCTAAAGGGAAATCTCCCCCAGCACCCAGGCAGGGGCTGGCCTCCCACCTTGGCTCCCAGCAAGGATGGAACTCTGGGCAAGGGCTTATCTGTAGCCCCATCTGACTCACTCGTCAGTAGAGCTGCTCCTCAGGGCATAACCCCGCCTCAGCACCTTTGTCCTGGCACCCAGCTCTGGCCTGAAGCAGCAGCAGCTGGGTCCACCCTACTCCGCCCAGTCCCTCTGCCGGGGACAGCAGCCAGGCCTCCACCCCCACCCCAGGACTTTGGGGACTGGAGCAAGTACCAGGCCCAAGGACCCTGGGGGGGCGGGGGGTGTTCATCTTTGCAGCTGAACACAGTAGCTCCCCCGGGAGGCCTCACTCTCCAAGCGAGGCTGAACCCCACCCTCCAACCCCGCCTCCCAGGAAGTCCACTCAGATGTCTCCATCCCCAGGATCCCAGGAGGAGTTGCCCCAGGCACTTCTCTCTCCACCGTGGCAGGTGCAGGGAGGAGATTCTGGCTCGAGAGCCAGGCGACCCCGGTTCAAATTCTGGCTCAGCAACCCCTGAGAGCGGCTCACCTCACCCCTCCGGTGCCCTCTCTCCCCATTCCTGTGGGGTGAGGTGTGTGTGTGGAGGGGGAGGGGAGATCCCTCCACATGGAAGGAAGCCTGGAGAGAACTTGGCACCTGCTAACGATCTACCCTTCTTCATCTCTGGACCCCAGGCGGGTCTCCTCAGACCCCCAAACCTGAAGGGCCCAGGCAGGACCAGAGAAGCCCACGATCCACTC
>NW_005359225.1:897609-898016 GCF_000412655.1 Myotis brandtii
CCAGCCCCCCCCGCCCCTCCCCCGCCCCTCACACCACACCCAAACCCAGCAGCGGGGGGAGGGGGCAGAAGGCCCCAGTTCCACAAGCGAAGGAGGGTCGGGAGGAGAAGCTACTCTGCCCCCTTTCCCAAGCCTCCCAGGACGGGGGGCGGGAGGGAGGGCGGGCGCCCCGGAGGGTTGTGGCATGGATGGGTGGAGGGCTGAAAGGAGAATTGGAGGAAGGGATGGTCAAGCCCCCGGTTCAACCCCAGAGCGTCATGCACACCCCCACCGACCGGGGCTCACAGGGCACGCACTGGCCGGCACTGCACCCGAAGCACACACCCCAATGGAGCACACGCACCCGAAGCACACACCCCAATGGAGCACACACAGGAACACGCGCGCGCTCGCACACGCCTCCCTCT
>NW_005359225.1:898512-906194 GCF_000412655.1 Myotis brandtii
CAGTGGTCTCCAAAGGGGCGGGGGGACCCTGCCTGCTGCGCATGCGAACTGGCGCCGCGCTGTGGGGCGAACCCGCTGGGAGGAGGCTGCAGAGCTCCCGCTGGGAAATATGAAGGGGTGTGGGGGCCGGTGCGGCTCAGCCTCACCCCTCTGGGCTCGATCGGGCCCCGTTCTCTCGTCTTCCCTTCCAGCCTCGCTCTGTCTGCGGTGGAATATCGTCGGGAGCCTCCCGGGGCCGAGCCCAGGTCGGCAGGTGGCCGAGGATTCCGTGCCAGCCCCGCAGAAGGCACCCAGGCCGCCGGGCGCTGGGCACGCATCTGGCATCTCGTACAGTGAGCCCCGCAAGGACCACGGCAGGGGGCTGGCACAGAAAGACTCAAGAGGCGAGCGCCCATCTCCATGTCCATCTCCATCCCCAAGGCTGGGGTGGAGGAGGGCTTACCCAGACCCCTGGAGGCGCTCAGAGGGACTTGTCTGATGGGGAAAACTGGTTCCAGGCCCGCACGCACGGAGCATTTTCGGTCCAGTGATAGGACGGCGATAGGAGGGTCTTGTTTCAGGAATAAGGCTGAAAAGGTTTCTGAGTGGCCCATTCTGGCACACAGTAGGGACTCAGGTATTCCTCCTCACTGCTCTGGGACCACAGGGCAGACACGCTAGGATCTGCTCATCCGAGGCAGATGGAGACACTCAGGCCCACTCATCTCCCCCTCAGTGCTCCCAGTCTGGGCTCATGATGTCATCCACCTCCCAGTCACTCAGAGTAAGGGGCCACTCCACCACCTTCCCGAGCTGCTCTCAAGCACTGGGGTCCCCCACCCTCAGACCTTGCTGGTGGGCCTGCCCCTGTCTGAAGGCTGTTCTTTCCCTCTCCACACACACATCCTGGTATCAGGCCGCAGCTCTCATGCCAGCTCTCCCCCTCCAGCCCCACCACACCTTCAGCCTTCCCACCTGGCCGCTGTGTCTCTTCCCGGGCCCTACACTCCTGCTGCCTCGGGAGTTGGTGGCAGTCCCCGGGAGGGCCAGGCTGAGGTTGGTTCTGGGGGAGACAGTGCTTGGAGACGCCAGGCAGCTCTGGGCTCCAGCCTCACTCTGCCAGTGACTGGCTGTGTAATCCTGGCAAGTCCTCTTCCTTTCCAAGCCTTAGCTTTGTTGGCTGTAAAATGGGCTTCTAGCCGAAGTGTGTGATGATCAGTAGAGGCAGGTCGTGAGGCCCAGGAAAGCCCCATCATATAGGTGTTGAGCAGCGTTGCCTCTGGGCTGGGCAATTCCCATGTGTTCAAAGTGAAGCTAGGGTCGTGTCTGCGAAAACGTGTGCCTCCGCCCCCCAGATGGTAGAGTTCAGGGGGTGCTCAGGCCCCTTTTGTATTTCAGAGTGTTGGAGCCTCAGGATGCTGGAGCCTCAGGATGCTGGAGCCTCAGGGTGTTGGAGCCTCAGGGTGTTGGAGCCTCAGGAGGGGTGACATGTGCTGGTTGCAAGCATGGGCTCTGGACTCACTGCCTGGGCTCACATTAGCCGTGAGAGCGTGGGCAAGTGACCCAACCTGTCCGTTCCCCGGCACCTCACGTGTAAAACCAGTGTCAGTACCACACCATGGGGCTGTGGACGAAAGGGGCCCCATACTGGCCTGACAAGCTCAGGGGAGGCTGCATGGCAGTCTTGCAAACTCAGAGACCTAAAGTCACCGCAAAGGATGGTCTGAAATTAAACTTTAACTAAAGCAGTTATGGTGGGCAGTCACCTCCTAGGCCATATCTTCTCTGGCAAGGTCAACCTTTACCTTCACTGAACCTATCTGTCTTTTTGCATCTATGGTAACATATCCTTGAAATGTCAGGGTAACTTGTAACTTCCCTTTTTCAGGACCCCTTGGGGCACAGCCTAATGTGCTGGACTCCCGGATAGATACCACAAATTCCTTCATTATCCTGTTAATTGTTTCTGCACCCACCTAAGTATGTGTCCATCATTTTACTTTTATCCAATCCCAGGGGTTGCCCCCCCCCCCTTTGCTTTCCCCCGCCTCTCTAGTCTATCCCCAATGGATTTCCATCTACCTATGTAACCCACCTATGTCCCTTCCTTTGATTGTAATGTAAAAATCTAGATGTAGCCCGCCATTCTCTGGAGCATTATCTCAATCCGTTGAGGTTCTGCTTCCGGACGATTGTCCACAGTTTGGCTCAAATAAATTCACAAAAATTCTTCACAGGTTTGAATGTTTTTATGTGAACAGGGTCCTTGTGGGGTCACGTAAAGCCCTAGCGCACTCCCTGGTTCTGACTCGGTGTTGAGCATCCCTTAGCCAATGTTATTTGGATCTAGCCCAACCCCCTCATTTTGTGAAGACACTGGGTCCCCAGTAGCAGAGACGTGTACATGTGGCTATGTGGGTGCCCAGGCATCCCAGCATGTTAGAACTGGAAGGTTCCACACAGAGCCCAGCCCTGACAGATGAAGAGAGAGGCCTAGAACGAGACAGTGACCTGTCCAGGGCACCCAGCCTGGTGTGTGTGTGGGGGGGTGGGGTAGGGGTGGTGGCATTGGCTCTGCTCTAGTTTCCAGGGATGGGGAGGTTTCCAGACAGTCAGGGAGAGCCTGGCCTCCTGACAAGAGTGGGGAAGGGAGGGGCTCCCTTGAAGCTCTGGCCCCAGGACCCTGCTGCTGGCCTCATACACGGAGTCATCTAATGGTGCCACCACTGCAGGTGCTTTCCCGCCCTCGGCAGGAGCCTCATTGGCCCTGTTTTGTTGATATCAGCATTGAGCCTCGGGGAGATGCCCTGGGGCACACAATTAGGAAGGGGCAGAACTGGGATCCATGCTGCCCTGTCTCACTCCATCCTTGCGCCCTTCCCCTCCCTTCTTCTCTTCCTCTCCCCTCCCCCAGGGAAAAGACACCTCTGTGGGGTCCTTGACTGGCTGTCCAACCTGCATTCCCTCCCAGGGCAGCCCTTTCCACTCCACGGGGGTGGGGAGGCCTTTTGTCACTAGACCTGGCCCATCCCCTCTTCCTGGTTCTGCAGGAGACAGAATCTTCTCTGCTCCAGGCCTGAAACCCCTGTCTCCACGCTCCTGTAGGTAACCCGGCTGCCCCTGTGAAATTCTTAAAATAATAATTTCCTTCAAGACCCCAGCAGATCTAATTGTCCATCTCTTGTTTGAGAACTCTAAGAACACCTGAGGCCAGGTGTCTGGGTGGAATATTCAAGTGACCACGCGGACCAGTCCCCCACCCCCATCTAGACCGTCTAGAGGAGGCCAGTCCGACACACAGAACTTTAGGTTGGAGGGGTTGCTATGTATTCTCCTGAGAGTTCAGAAATGGGAGGGTCCCATGGCACTGGAGCTTTCTAACTTTTATTTGTCTATAAGTGTAGCTATCTCTCTTTTAAAAAAATGGATTGATTTTAGAGAGAGAAGAATGGCGAGAGAGAGAGAGAGAGAGAGAGAGAGAGAGAGAGAGAGATTTGTTGTTCCACCTATCCATTTACTCACCGGTTGATTCTTGTATGTGCCCTGACCAAGGATCAAACCTACAACCTTGGCGTATCAGGACAACTGCTCTAACCAACTGAGGTACCCAGCTAGAAGCTATCTCCTTGTTTTAATTTTGTTGTTGTTGTTTTTGTGATCATTAATTATTTAGAAGACCTCCTCATGTGCTGTTAAATTTCAGAGTTTCCTCTTCTGTACTTGGCTGCTCCTCTTTTGCCCACTTTCCTGCTGGGTTTTGTTGTTGCTATTGTTATTAATCCTCACCTGACATTTTTTCCATTAATTTTTAGAGAGAGTGGAAGAAAGGGGGAGAGAGAGAAAGAGAAAGAAAGAGAGAGAGAGAAACACTGATGGGGCCTTGACTGGAATCAAACCCAAAGACCCTCAGTCTGTGGGCCAATGCTCTAACCACTGAGTCAAACTGGCTAGGCCTCTTATGTTATTTTTATAGGTGTACACATCAAATTTAGGACTCTAACCAGAGAGAGTTCATTTTTAAATGCAGCATTAAGTAAAGACCCAGTTGACTGAGGCATAGAGTGAGACCCACCACCAGCTGCATATCCACATCTGTCCCCCGCGTTAGGTCCCAGGGCTGCCTCTGAACTGGCGCCTCTTTATCAGTCTGTCCCAGCACCGTGCTGTTTGTATCACCATGGCTTTGTGGTCATTGCATTAAGGCAAAGGTCATCTCTAACTCTTAATTCTTAAGTGACTTAGCTATTTGTTTACATTTTAGCTTATTGAGTTCCTTAAAAAAATCCAGCTGGAATTTTGATGAGGGCTGCATTGAGGTTAAAGATTAATTTGGGAAGACTTGACATCTTTCTAATATTATGTACTAGTAGTTCCATACAAGAACATCTTTCTATTCAGGTCATTGTCTATGTTCTTTATTAGAGTTTAATGTTTTCTCCATGGAGGCCTTGTACTTAATTTCTAGATACTTTATAATTTTTTTTGCTATTGTAAGTGGTATTTTATCCCAACTTTTTTTTTATGTCAAACTGAGAGAAAAGTGGAAAGAATGAACATTCTTATACCTTTTATTTGAATTCTCTAGTTTTTAATATTGGTGAATTCTCTCTTTCATGTTCATTCACACATACACTTTTTTCCCCTCTGAACCACCGGAAAGTAAGTTCTAGCCATCATACAAAACATTCCACCTTTTATGAAAATGACATTTCCCAGCTGGTTATGCCTGGTGTGGAGAAATGTTGTTGGTTTTTGTATGTTGATTTTGAATCTGGCACCTTGTTGTTAAGGGCTGCTGCCATTTTTTAAAAAACCACAACCACAATTAGAATCACATTTTATATCATGATCCTCTATCTTTACTGTGTGTGATTCACTCCATATTTGTATTTTGTTCTCTTTAAATTTTTCAAATGTGGGTTTCAGACTCTGAATTGATTTCATGACCCACTTATGAGTCTCAGTTCACGATTTGAACAGCGGCTCCAGACCAGGTTGGGGGCCCTTCTTCTGTGGCCCACAGTACGGGCTCTGATCAGACTGCAGCGTCATTCCCGGTGCAGGTGAACGCAGCCCTGTCTGACTGAACTCAGGGGTCCAGGGCCCAACAGTCTCCCCAGGGCTGGATGCTGGGCTGGCCACCGTTCCTCTCTGAGCCCACTTCCCCAATCACTGGGGTGGGGGCGAGGAGGGCATCATCCCTCAGGGCTCTCCAGGCTCAGACTTCCTGTCTCTCCACAGGCACTATTTACTCTCTTCTGGGTTTGAGGGAGAGGGTGGGTAGGGAATTGAGGTGGAAATGTTGAGGTGGGGGCCTTACCTTTAGCTTCACCCTTACCTCCTGCCTCAAGTGCCACTGAGATGGATGGGGCTGAAGGCATGAATTGTAGTGTGTGTGTGTGTGTGTGTGTGTGTGTGTGTGTGTGTGTGGCTACATCCAAATTGCTATCTGCCTCCTTCTCTCAGGAGCCCAGAGGCCTGATCTCTGGCCTTGTTCAGCTGCATCCTTTGGACTCCACATGTGGTGGACATCAGGCCTGGTGGGAGGGCAGGGGTCAGGGCCCAGGCATGGCTGGGAGAAGGCCTGGGCCCAAAAGACTCGTGTGGCCTACGGCAGAACACTCTCCTGAGCCTCAGCCTCCACATTTGGCCAATGGTTATGAGCATAATCCCTGTTCCCTGGTTGGGGCGCGGATCCAAGAAAGTCAGGCGCTTAAAAGGTACCTTATTAACACAATATCACTCTACATTAATGTATATGTTTAAAATAATATCTTTAAATATTTTTTTATTATTTTCTCGCATATCATTTAGATTCAGTCTTAGGTACCTTTTTATTTCTATGTAGACTAATGGTCTTCAGTGAGGTGTGCTGCCCCCTAGTGAGAGATTTGGACATTTGTAAGAAAGTATTTTGTGCCCAAGAATTAACACATCAAAATTCATATTATTTTGTTTTTAAGTATTTTTCTTTTATTCATATTTTATATTATGATTAAAGAACTATATTCATTTTTTGAAAATATACATGTGGACATTTTATATTATCTAAGATTCATTTGTTAGAGAAAGGGGAAATTTGGATCTGACAGGATTGCAAACCTGTAAGGTTTTGTTAGTTTTCTTTTTTTTCAGGTCATATTTTTTGAATCTTGCCTTGCTGTGCTCTCAAGGCCTGGACAATGTGAACAGAAGTGGTGAACATCTAGTTTTGTTTCAAATCTTAAAGGAAATCCTTTCAAATGTTTTTTTTCACCATTTACTAAGATTTTTTTAAAAATCATAAATGGGTATTGAATTCTATTAAAAAATTTTTTCCCACATCTGAGATACTCAAATTTCTCTCGATGTGATGTGCCACCCTGACAGATTTTCATATATTCTGATTGCTTTTCTAATGCTAAACTCACCTGGAATTTCTGGGATGAACTCATCAAGATGCTGACGCATTATTCTTTTTACATATTGCCACATTCCATCTTCCGTCTGCTGGCATTTGGTAGGATTTTGCGCTTGCGTTTGAGTGAGACAAGCCCATCATTTTCCTTGCTCATGAGGCCCTGGTCAGTTACACTGGCCGCTGGCCGGGAAAGGGAGGAGGACATACAGGCTCCCTGAGCTCAGATTTACACCGACCAGGGAACCCGCCCCTGGCCTTCGCTTGGAAACTGTGTGAGAGGCGCGCCCCCTGGCGGTCACAGGGCATAACAGCCCGATGAGCTGGACCGGGTGAGCACAGCAGGGCCAGGCAGGGGAAGCCAGGTGACACCAAGAGGTAAGGCTAACAGGGCAGCAGCCCAGCTTCAGAGACGGGTGACCAGGACCAACAATGATGCAACACGCCTATAACTGCGCCGTTCTGATCCTTTTGAGCTGTGAGGTTCCTGAATCATAATCTTTTTGTCTACAGAGTTGGGGATAATCCACCTGCCTGTCAAATGGGAAGTTGTCAAAGTGCAGAACTCAGACTTTCCGGATGACATGGAGGTGTCCTCTCCTGGCCTCAGCATTCTTGTTTTCTTGTCTATTACAAGCACTTGAGAAATGGCAGCTAGGGCACAGGGAATTCGGGGCTAATAATTCTCCGTTATCCAGAATGAGAGTCCACATCAGAGAGGGCTGTGTTCATTCATTAATGCGTGTCCTTCATTTTATTACTAGAGGCCCGGTGCATGAAATTCGTGCGGTGGGGGGGGGGTGTCCCTCAGCCCGGCCTGCATCCTCTTGCAATCTGGGACCCCTCAGGGGATGTTGGGCCTAAACTGGCAGTCAGACATCCCTCTTGCAATCCAGGATGCTGCATGCACCAGTGACCATACTTTTCATACAGGTGAGAGGCATCTTGCTGTTGTATGGGCAGCTACATTTTTTTTGCCCTGATTATAAAAAGTAGTACATAACATGATCCTTCTGAGGCAGTAGTACCATTTTCCCCATCTTATGGGTGGAAAAACTGAAGCGGAGAGAAGTTAAGTAATTGGCTTTATCACACAGTTATAAGTGTCAGAATCAGGGCTGACCACAAAATGTGCAAGCCAGAGTCCATACATGTCTTTGCTGCATCATCCTGTTTTTTCAGTGTTAGAGTAGCCTTGCCAGGTTTTAATTTTTAAATCTGAGACTGTTCCCAATATATAGGGTAGGGTCCCTAGGCCTGGCCGGTGATCAGGGCCATCTGTGGGACGACTGGCAGGTGGGGCAAT
>NW_005359225.1:907966-912938 GCF_000412655.1 Myotis brandtii
GAGACTGTTCCCAATATATAGGGTAGGGTCCCTAGGCCTGGCCGGTGATCAGGGCCATCTGTGGGACAACTGGCAGGTGGGGCGATCAGGAGCCCCCCCCTCCCCCCCTGGCAGCCTGGGGCCACCTGCTGGCTGGCCCTGCCCCCCAATCACTGCCGCCTCCGATTGCCTCCCTCTAGGGGGAGGAGGGAGGCAGACGCTCAACACAGGCATTGAGCGTCTGCCCCCTGGTGATAAGTGTGCCAGTCATTCTGCCATTCAGTCGATTTGCATATTAGGGTTTTATTATATGAGATTGTTCATTCATTGAACAAATACTCATTGGACATTGTTGCAGACAGAATAATGGCCTCCAAAAGATATCCACACCATAGTCCCTGGATTTATGACATGCTAGGTTACACGGGGAAGGGGAGTTAAGGTTATGGATGGAATGAAGGCTGCTGATCAGCTGACCGTAAGAAGGAAGATAATCCTAGATCACCTTGGCGGGCTCACTGTGATCACAAGGGTCCTTAAAAATGCAGCTACAGTCAGCCAATGTGTAAGCTGGGAGCTTCCAATGTGTAAGCATGTCGCTTCTATCACATCCTGCTGGTTTAAGCAAGTCACAAGACCAGCCCAGAAGCAACAGGTGAGGAGGAGCTCCAGAAACGTGTGGCCATCTGTAGCCTACCACATGGGCTTTAAGGAGGTACGTTGTCCCCGCAGGCAAGGAGGGGTGCAGAGGCGGGGGGCACTCTGGGACTAAATAGGACAGGTCTGGGATACATTCTAGGTTTAATGTGGTTGGAGGGGGAAATATTGGGAGTTGAAGGTGCAAAGATAAATTAGAGGTACCCTGACAAGGGCCTTGAATGCCATACCTGGTGGTATAAATGCTGGAGAGGGCAAGACTGGAGGCAGGGGGCCCAGAGCTGGTGGGACAAGGATCCGCGGGAGAGAGGCGAGGCCCAGGCCTGAGCAGGACAGGGGCTGCTGAAATATAGGGATGGTACCTTCCTGGGTATTCTATGAGACTGTTCACCTCTCAGGCTCTTCATCCTTCTTGCTAATTCAGATGAGCCTGGGGTGGGGGATGTTTGGATGAGAGAGTGAGGAATAAGAATGAGAAGGGAAGTGAATAGTGGGAAGATGAATGACTGAAAGAGGATGAAAGCACCAATTAGAACTGGGCAAATAGGTGCAGCCCCAGGGAGGGACCTGACCATATTCCTCCCCAGCCTGGGCAGCCCTGTCCCCCCTCACACCTTGGCAGGCAGGTACCTGTCCAGGCCAGCAGGATGACATGGTCAAGCCCCCTAAAAACTCACCTGTTCTCCTTAGCAGAGAGGTCTTTTGAGAGTTTTAGGGATGAACTGAAGTGGGAAGAAAGTTAATGGGATAAGTTTATTGGAGTAAAATGAACAGATGTTAGGACAGACAGCTATGACCTCTCTAGGAAGGTTCTGGAATGGCCAGGGAGGAACTTAGTGAGATGAATGTAGTGGGGGTGTGGCAGGGTGGCGTTAGAAAGGTGTGCACTGTTCAGAGGTGGAAATAAAGCAAGTCTAACTCCTTTTCAGCCCTCCCCTGAACAGCGGGCAGGTGTTCTAATGTGTGAAAGGTCTCGGTCTGGTCAGGGCTTATTCTGCCACACCCTTGTCTGAAAAACTGTGGGTGGGGTCACACCGAGGAACCTGTCCCCACCCCAAGATAAACAGGTTCCGTGGCGACCAGGAAAGGGGTGGAGAGTTGGGTGGCCCCGTGCTCCCGAGGGAACTGGTCAGAGGGGGAGGGATGGAGGAGCGAGGGAACTGGTCAGAGAGGGAGGGATGGAGGAGTGGGGTTGACTCCTCAGGTTTGCCCAGAAGCGCTGAGGGACCCAGGCAGGCCCTGAGCAGGCACGCCTACCCTCACAGGAAGGTCCTCTTCGGAACACCCATTCTAAGGAGATTCACACTGTGCCAGGTGCTCACCCCGAACACAAGCCTACATTTTGCTGATGTAGAATTCAACATTTACAGTGAAGTGACTTGGCCACTATCCCAGTTTTTCAGTGGCGAACCAGCACCCTAAGCCAGGTCTTTAGACACCAACAAGGACTTAAGGAAGGCAGCACCGGTTAGGACTCTCGCCAATGGGCTCCAGCGAGGAGCCTGCTGCCTCAGTGCAGTGTTGGGTCAGGTGACTGCCCTCCACTCCCCAGGCCACCTGAAGGGCCCTGCCAACAGCCACAGCCTGTCCAGCCCACCGCTGGCTTCCGCTGGCTCCATAGGCCTAGTGCTTCTCCTTGGTGGGAGGTGCCCTTGCCCTTCAACATTCCTCTACTTAACTAGGACTCAGTCAGAGACCCCCTTCTTCCCTGATCTCACCCACTCCCATGGCTTCCACTATTATGTTTACTTTGATTCTCAAATTTGTATCTTCAGCCCGATCTCTTAGCTGAGCTCCAGATCCAGAGTTTTATTATCCTTAAGCTCTCCGCCAGGACACAGCAAGTCCTCACTGAACAAAGGGTTCTTAGAAACTGCAAACTTATGTGAAGCAATGTATAATGAAACCAATGTCGCCACAGGCTGGTTGATAGAAACAAGAGTTAAGTTCCTACGGCCTATTTCTGGTCACAAAAACATCACCAAGCTTCTAAGTAAAGGCCCCAAACACTTCTAATATGAAAGTTGAAATAAATGTGAGCTATACATACATTTAAGAAAGATGAATAAAAATAAGAAAGATCATTCTTTCCCGACCAGCTTATTCCAGTTCAGGGTTATGGTGCCTGGAGCCTCTCCTGGCAGCTCAGGGCACAGGGCAGGGACCAACCCTGGACGGGATGCCCTTCCATCACAAGGTAAAAAAAAATCAGACCCGCACAACACAGACACGCTAGTTCATCTCCCGAGCTCGTCTTTGGGATGTGGGTGTGCACAGGTATAGATGGGAACAAAACCAACTCTACCTCCGTGTCCTGGATTTCAATTCATTTCTGTTTCATGCTGTGACCTTTGACCAACCTCACTGTCCTTAGAAAGCACATCAAAGCCTTCCAGTCGATGATTATCTGTGTTCCTTAAATACTTTTGTTAGTAACTAATGCCTGGAATGGCATGAAACCGAGATACATATCAACCTGGTGATAGTATTGATTGTAAGCAGTCGGCTCTCACAAGACCACCAGGAGGCATGACCCGAGTTACACTATAAAAAGTGTTATAGCTGGGCCCTGGGGCGGAGAATAATCCGGCAGAACTGTTGGGTGTGCGTCCTCTCTGACCCTACATTCCGTAAGGAAATCGCCTTAGAGCACATCTGCTGTAGTCTGTGGAGTTGCTCTTCCTTTGCTGGTCTGCAGACACCTCGTCACTGTGGCCACTACCCCTTTGCCTCGCCGTCAGAAGGGAGGAGAGCAGAGACGGGAGGACGCCCACACAGACGTGCGGAGAGGTGGATTCCACACAGAGTGGCCCAGACTGGAAATCATGTTTTTCTCTCTCATCAAACTTACAACAAAAAAACATTGAACAAAATGATGTTATTCGAGGACCTTCTGTATATAACTCAGACTTCAAACTCAACAAATTCTAAAATTCATAACTCACCCCAAATCTGCTTCTTCCACATAAGTCATATATTTCTCAGTGTCATGCTCCACCATGACCTCTCCTTGGACCACTGCATTCTCCTTCCAGCTGGTATCCCTCCAGCCACACTAGCTCCCTTTAACCCACTCTCCACCCTTTCAACAGCTTTCCAAATCCAAGTTCTCACAGCGGCTTTCAAAGCCCTGTGGGACCTACTCCCGCCCATGTCTCCAGACACGCGCCTCCTGCTCCCTCTGCTGCAATCAGCCTTTTTCCTTTCCCCAACTCCTCTCATTCTCCAGGTCTTTGAGTCATGTTCACCTTCAAGGAAGTCTTCCCTCCTCCAGTTCCCCAGAGCGCATGATACCCTTCCTCCGTGACACTCATCCCAAATGTGAGACCTGGACTGTGAGTGCCACCGGGCAGGGTGTCTCTCCTGTTTGCCACTATACTTGGGGCACCTAACCTGACACCGCATCTAACGTTTGTTGAATGGGTGGCACGGTGCCAGCTAGTCCCCACATAGTAGGGCTCAAGAAATGAACCCTTCCTCTTTTTATGCTTTCTCCACATTTTCCTTTGAGAATCAAGCCCTGTTTGGGGACGAGGCCACCCTACTGAGAGAGGTCCTTTTCTCTCTCTCCCCTAGGTAGAACCAGTCTACATTCCAGTCCAGGGCCGAAGCAAGAGGAAAAGGTGAAAAAAAAAAACCTCAGACATGCCAGAGCCACGCCCAGAGTGAAGAACAATAAAATTCACTGCACCCAATAATGCCCGCCCGTGTAGGGAGTGTGTGAGAGGACACCTTTACAAAGGCGTGTCCGGTTCACAGGTGGAAGTAAAGCAATCCTGACTCCTCTGCGGTCATCCCATTTACAAAGCACAATTCCAAATGCTTTGCAAATTCACTTGTGTTCTCTGTCAGGCCAGGGTTGATCCAGGCAAGGCTGCCCCTCTCTGAATCACCAAGGAGGGACTAGTTGAAGAAGCTACCATATGGTCAGCAGTGACAGAGACTACCCATTCCAGCAGGCTTGGCTAGAACTCATATTTAAAAGCTGTGGTTTGGGCCTGGCCAGCGTGACTCAGTGTTTGAGCATTGACCTATGAACCAGGAGGTCAGTTTGGGTTGCAGGTTGATCCCCAGTGTGGGGCATGCAGGAGGCAGCCAATTGATGATTCTTATTATCGATGTTTCTATCACTCTCAAACCAATAAAAATGTATTTTAAAAAAATAAAATAAAAGCTGTGGTTTGGGTGAAGAGGGGAGTGCTCCACCCAGAAAGATGGCATCTGTGGTGTGACTCAGCACAGGGGTCCTGGCGGCTGTCCCTTCAGCTCTCTCCCCACAGCCACAAACTCCAGTCTCTCCTCACATGACTCTAGTCTGCTCCGCCCACACCGCCCG
>NW_005359225.1:912961-966615 GCF_000412655.1 Myotis brandtii
GGCTCAAGGTGCACATGGGTGCACATGGTGAGGCTAAATCGCCTTCCTTTTCTTAATCACAGATCAACATCTAGAGGACCTGTGGATAAACACCCAGTGGAGACAAATGTATCTGTTCAGTTTCGCTGGGCTGATCAGAGAAGAGAATAAAAGGACAATCAGTTCTCTATAAGAAGCTGCTGTGGCACAACCATACACAAGGCTTCAGAGGCTCAGAGGAGAGTGACTGGATGACCATCTCCCAGGAAATTGGCCAAGTTGACAGCAGCCACTGGCTCCATCCAAAGCAGCCAGAAGCACAGACCAAGGGACAGGTCTTAACGTTGCCGCTCCAAGAACCCTGGGCCACAGCTTGAAAGATACAGCTTTGCACTGGCAAATAATCATTCTCTCAGCTCTTGCAAAGTGAAAATTCTCTAGACGTACATTGATTTGCTCAGTGACATCTTTCCTCCCATCCCAAGGCCATAGTCCTTTCACAGCAGCACTGCAATAACCCTCTCTAACTGGGACAACTCCTCCGGACTTTAGATACTCTGAACTGGAGATCTTTTTATTCTTGTCTGATTTTATCTCTTGCCTTCTATCCCAGATTGTCTCTTGCCAATAGACTCAATGAACCACCTGTCCTTTTGTTTTAATTCGACTTCTCCGCAGGAACCTGCCCAAGCTCCCTCTTGGACCTACAGATTTCACATTGAGGGCAAACAGTGAATGGAAACTTCTATTGCACACACAGTGCCTTTCTCCTGGGACAATGCGTCAGACAAGAACCACCAGCAGTTTCTCACCTGGACTTCTGACTGCTCCAGACCTGGGAATGAACCACACCCACGCCTCCGGTGCCGCTGCAGGAAAGCCGCCACCACATTTCCACTATGAAGCTTGTGTGCTGAAGGTCTAAAGAAGGGAGGCAAACTCCCAGGACCAGAGAGTGAACCTCTGAGGCTTTGCAGGTCATATCCATCTCTTGCACATTCTTCTTCTTCTTTCTGTTGTTAACCTTGTAAATTCCCCAGGCACGGGGTCCACAGGTACCCCTGTATAGTTTAAGACGAATGACAAAAAATCCTAGCATAATGACTAAACATCCTTTCCCATGCACAGGACCACTGCTGGCCTGTATGGCTCCCTTCCCTTGGAAATTGGAATAAGGTGTGTCCTGTGATAGAACCCTACTAAGGCGCTTACCTTGACCAGCTGAGCAGAGGCTAGATTTCAGCCTCCATGACCTCCCGCCCCCAACAGAGCGCCTTTGTGCAGTACACAAACTGTGCAACTAACCATGGTGGCCCTGCCTTTATAGAAATGCATAGATATATTACATATAAACCAGGGATAAAACATTACCAGAAGTTTTATTCAAAACAGTATCACTTATACTGTCACCCATAGAAGGGTAATTTAATGCCGAAATATAGCCTAGATTATAGCAGATTAGATAAATATACATAATTCCACTATCTTCTAGAAAAATTATTGTGGACTGGCAAATCAAATGGAAAAAGTGAATAAGCAGATCCAAGATCACCTGAAAATGGTTAGTTTCTTATAGAGATTCAGTACAACCTATGTTTATTAAATAATTGCTAGCAGACCACACCAAAATGAAACTAGGAAACCATATATTAACTTAAATAGTTTATCAGTTGGTCACATTGATAAATGACTTAGAAATATTAAAAGTATGGTAATGCTTGACAGTAAACAATGCCCAATCAGTACATTAAACAGAAATTGATGATAATATCTATTTCTTAAAATAGTCTCATGTATTAATTGGTGTTAAACAATTTAGCGCTACAAAGAGGAACCAAAAAGAAACAAGGACTAATTGTGGAAAGGACTTTGAACTTTTCCTTCTGAAAAAAAAAAGTATACATGACTACGATATAGCTTATTAGTTCCTTTCTCATTTTATATCACATGAGAAAAAAGATGATCTAAAGATCTCAACTTTCTGGAAGTCAACTCAAAAGATGAATGAAACTAGTATTTTTGGACTTTATAGTATGGAACAGAACTCCCTTTATAATAAAAACAAAATCATAATTTTTTCAAAGGTTCAGGCACTTTGCAGCAAACTGCTGCCATTCTAGAAAAACTGAAATGAAGAAATATTTTTATAGTGTAAATATTTAAACACAAATCTTATAATTACACTCAACAAAGAAGTGAGAGGTGTCTTACATGTATAAAATATTTCATTCTGACAAACGCACACTGAATCACCTTGCAGAGAAGGCAGTCAGAAGGGCTGCGGGGCTTCCATGACGGGGCTCATTGGTTGGTCTCCCAGAGCCAGAGCGGGAAACTTGGAGGCTTCGCAGGTCTTTTCTCTTTGCACTGTTACCATGTAAAAGCCATTCTTACTTTGCAGCCCATACAACCTGGCTTTGGCTTTGGGCTGTAGTGTTTATTTTTGTTTGGTTTTTTGTTTGTTTGTTTTTAAATATATTTTTAATGATTTCAGAGAGGGAAGGAGAGGGAGAGAGAGATACAAACATCAATGATGAGCGAGAACCATTTATCAGCTGCCTCCTGCACATCCCCTTCTGGGGATTGAGCCCACAACCCAGTCATGTGCCCTTGACTGGAATCGAACCGAGGACCTTTCAGTCTGCAGGCTGACGCTCAATCCACTGAGCCAAACCAACTAGGGCAGAGCTGTAGTTTTGCCTACCCCTGATCTACAGCCATTTGATATCATACAACATTTTGTAAATCATTTTCTTTTAGGTGCAGATGATCTCAGAATGAGTATCTGTAGGGACCCATATATGTGCTTAAAGACTTCTGTAATAAACGTGCCCTGCCACAACCTTAGAGTTACCTCTGCAAACTCCGTTTAAAAGTGATGACCTGCAGATCTGACACGCCAGAAGTTTGAGAAGCTTTATGACAACTCTGTGACTATCTGAATTACCAATGACTGAATCTAGTTTATTGTGCTCTTTAAAGCAATGAAGAGGTCTTGTTAATGAGGGTTGAAAGGAACCATGAGCAGAGCAAACTGTGATCTGTGGGTGGTATTGGAATATTGCTAGCTGCTGAGCTAACCAGAGTGGGGCGATTGTAGGTCACTCACATGCCTGTAATTGAGTTTCTTGAGTCAGGTTTTAGGGTTTTTCTAGTAGGAGATATTCCTGTGATAATTTTCCACACCAGTTACCAATCAAAACAGGTAGTACTTTGAAGGTCTTGTGAAAAAATACTAGATATTTGAAGTGTATTAGAATGGAAGTCAGTATTGCTTCTCCAAACGGCTGTGTGCACCAACAGCAGAAATTCTGTTTAAATTCTTTAGTGATCTGCCTTCTCAGCTGCTCTGACTGCCCACTAGATAAATGCTGATGTTTGATGAAACCTGTTACCCCTTATGTTATCCACTTTCCCGCAATGATGTCAAGGTTTCATTCCCCAAAGTTAAAGTTTATGGTCCAAAGCAGATGAAAGCCCTCAGGACAGAGGACCCAGTGCATGCTCTTTCTCTCTCCTGAGCGCGCCCTGGCCTTCCCCACCCCGTCCTTTCCCCAGGGGGCTCCCTCTCTCTGGAGCAGCAGTCGCCAACCTTTCAGACCTCATGGACCACTGGTGGTCGGCTGCTCTGGTGCACACCCTAGCCTTTCTCCCTCTTTTTCTTCCAGGCACATTTTCTCTGCCTTTCTTTTTCTCAAGCTCCAACGGCCCTTCTTTTGCTTCTATAACTTGTTTCCTGAACCATGCAGGGCAGATGGCTCACTTCTTCTACCTCTGTGACTTTCTAAATAAACTTTTGCTTATATTTGAGTCTTGGCCCTGAGCTTTTTCTTAGCCAGAAATGAAGTTTGGCCACTAACGCTATAAAGAAACTGCGGTGCTGTATTAATAAATGTACTGGTCTACTCAGAGTGCTGATCTGTGCCAGTTTACAATTGTCTACCTCTTCGTTTTTGCTGGAAATTAAGGTTACTAAGGGTTAAGAATTCTACTCAATGTAAGTAAATTAAAATACTAGAAACAATAAAGAGGGGCAGCAATCTTGAAAGGTCTGAAAGGAATGAAAGATATGCTTTTGTTAAAGAAAAAAGGAGAGTGATTTTGTCCCAAAGTAGCTGCTTAGAGGCTGTTTAAAGGTCGCTCCAGATGAGAAAGGGGACATTGAAGACAAAAACTTGGATGGCTACACAAAGTGGTAAAGGGTCTGTAAGGTGGGGAAGGGGGCCGAAGGGGTGGTGAGAGGGGAGAATATCTTATTCATGTGGTCAGGCTGGCTAAGATTGAATGCATTTACATATTTTTTATTTATTTAAATGAGCTCAATAGTGTATGGATGCAAAACTAGAAATTGAAATTCTCGATTAAAAGAACAAAGTTGCTTTTGGTCTGTTGGTCTGTTCTTAATAAGAAACTATAATTATTGTCATTTTGGTTACATGGGTAATAAAGCATTGTTTCACAGTGACCTGTGACCTTATTTAATTAAGAGTTCAAATCTTTTGACAACTTCCCCAAATCAAATTATAAATGAGTCATTTTTTACTTCTGACTGAGATTTCCCAGAGAGTCCCTGAAAAATCTCCAAAAATCTGTTCTTTTATGTGTAAAAAGAGCAATGCTAAACTTTAGGTTTATTTGATATGTTAAATTACATAGAAAGCACTGTCAAATAAGAAGTGATGCTTAACCTTCCTTAGCCTATATTTGTATGGGTATATATTATTAATATAAGTTGTTCAGAAATTGTATGAAATTTCTAGAACCTTTTCATTGTCATAGCTGTCCATGACATAGCCTGGCATAATGTGATCAGTCATGACCCTAGTTATCTTAAAATGCTGAATGTCACGGAAACAACCAAATTTCTTGGTCAAGCCAGGCCAGCATGGCTCAGTGGTTGAGCAACGACCCATGAACCAAGAGGTCAAAGTTCAGTTCCTGGTCAGGGCACATGCCTGGGTTGCAGGCTTGATCCCCAGTAGGGGGCATGCAGGAATCAGTCAATCAATGATTCTCTCTCATCATTGATGTTTCTAACTCTCTCTCCCTTCCTCTCTCTGAAATCAATAAAATTAAATTTTAAAAAAACCTTTTCTTGTCAATTATGTTATAATGAACTCTCATCAGATCTTTAACTACGGTCATTTTAAACCTTTTGTCATTCACAGATATTATTTTTACTCTGATATTTTTTCTGAAAACTTATAATCAGCTATAGCAGTGGTTCCCAAACTTATTTGGCCTACTGCCCCCTTTCCAGAAAAAATATTACTCAGTACCCCCTGGAAATTAATTTTTTTTAAATTTTAATAGCAATTAAACAGAAAGATATATGTATTAATGTTTCTACCTTTTTTGTAAAATAAAGGTGTAAATTAGAAACATTGAAGTTTGAAATTATGAAACTATTTATTGAACTCAGAATAGAAAGGTAATACAAAAAAAGTTAAAACAAATGCACCTGTGGCCATCACCGCCCCCCTGGATCGCTGCAGCGCCCACCAGGGGGCGGTAGCGCCCACTTTGGGAATCACTGGTCTAGGTCATGCACTCATTCCTGAGTTGGAAGAGACTTCTAATCAAGGGTGAGAAAGAAATGGTTACCCAAACTATTTATGAACTCAGAATAGAAAGGTAATACAAAAAAAGTTAAAACAAATGCACCTGTGGCCATCACCGCCCCCCTGGATCGCTGCAGCGCCCACCAGGGGGCGGCAGCGCCCACTTTGGGAATCACTGAGCTACAGGCTTCATCTTCAACAAAAAAAGTTCAGACTATAGCAGGTATGCTGGGGTACAGGCTTCTGATGTCATTGCTCGTGTAACTTTGAGATCACACCGCTAGCCTGAATAATGATTTCTAGAACTAATGGAGAAGCTCATGGGTTCATAAATCTGCTAACCCCAAATTAAGAAAGACCTGGATTTATCACATGAGACTGAGTAGACTGATAAGGAATACTTATGATTTCTTCTATGAGTTTTGCTGGGAGTGCTGCTGGTTCTTTAATGTCCTATTTTCCAGATTTAAAGAACCCTTTTACTCTTAAGCTACCTTAACTTACAGAATTTAGATTATATCTTTGTAAACAAAAATGAAACATTTATTTTTTCTCCTTGTCTGATTCCCTCCAAAATTTGGAAACTTTTATTGAATATTCTTATTTTTATGGCAATATAGTTATTTGAATATGTTCAGTAAGAATTGATTCTCCTTGTAACAGGACACAATCGGAAACACTGGTGATATTGCCAAGGCTTTGACTAGAATATCATATTTGAGAAGATGTGCAGAGAAGAGGCTATAACTAGTTTTAAGGAACTAAGGTTCCTTTCAAAGCTCTCCTAGAAAATTGGCCTGGCACCCTTACAGGGCTCCCACCCTTACAGGTGAGTAAGGAAGGCCACTTCATGGCCGGCCCAGGAAGCTCAGAATATTTTGGGGACCCTGAGAAAGAGGAATTAATCTAAATCTGCAGGTACTTGCATGTGAAGTGTGATGGTGAGTTCTTGGCTTGGCTTCCTAGTCTTGAGGCTTTAAAAATTCCAATCTGAGATTCCCAATAAAAATTCCAGCAAAACAAACTTTAAAAGGCTTATTTCATCAATTATTATTCTTGTTGCACTTAAATAAACAATCAGGCCAAGTTTGGTGAGACTAGACTTGTTTTGCAAACAAAAACAGTCTTACCCTGATTATCTCTGATAAAAATGAGGGTGATCATAGAGAAACTGTGTTTCAGTGGGACGCTAGATTCTAGCCCTGTTCATTCTCTTTGAGTTGTTTCCACCTGTTTGTGAGCTGGATCTTACCATCTTGCGCATTTTGTCAGTAATTAACATTTCTAATTTTCTTCTTGACTTGGCATTACTAACAACTAAAATTGCCTTTTTCCTGAAGCCCTGCAAGCTGAAGCTGGACGACTTGCTATAACTTTAAAGGATTTATGACTGCAAAGGTCCACACCACTCAGGACGTTCACCAGGACATGGTTCTGTGAGCTCCAGGAAATAACCATGTGAGACTGCCACTACCATGTTATCCCACCATCTAAAGACACTTCAAGACCAACATCTAGAAATCCTTTGGACTACCCCTCTGGACTCAAAAACTGAGTTTATAATCTGCTCCAACTACTAATTTTTGTTTTTCCTTTTGTTTCTCTGTAAATCTATGTCTTTTCCTTTGCAGATCTCTAACCTCCCAACCTCTAACACAGATCGCTCCACAGCCACCAACTCAGCTGCTGGTCTGTTAAACTTCTTGGGAGGTTTTAGACGGGAAGAGAAGGGGTACAGACTACACCACTGTGGCATAGGAATTATTTTGAGCTGAAGGCATTTGGGAATCAGTAGATGTAGGAAGAAGTCCTTTTTTCTGATGTTCCTTCATCTAACTATAACTAGAACCTTCCAAAAGAACTCAACTGTCATAAATCCTCTCATTTCGTACCACGCCTGAACAGACATTGCCACAAAACTATCTTGACTCCATCTATTCTCCTAAGGGCCCATTATCTTTCCTAAAAGTTATTTGTTTTCCTATAAGTGCCGTTTCTCCCCCTCCCCTTTCCTTATTAAGTCCCAAATTCTGCCTGGAGTCACATTTTTCTCTTAACTTCCCTGTAGGTATGTGAACAAGAGCCTGCCTTTCCACTCTCCAGCAGGAGGAACTGAGACCAGTGGCCTGCTCACATAACTTCAGCACTACTGGCAACTTATTCCCATCCAGCAACCACAGTTAAACATTAAAATTAACGTTTCCTTCTTGAAGAAAGTGTAACAATTTAAAAAGCAGCATTGAATTTTTCCAGTTAGATAGTTCATAACCATTCTTTTTTCTTTTTCTTCTCCATTTTATAACTCCCCCCCTTCCCCCACCCCATGGGCTTAACTACTTTTAGCCAAATTGTGGTCATTATTTCCAAATGTTTACAGCATAGTGAACAAGCTGTAATTTTAGACACTAAAAACAAAAACAAAAACAAAAAAACCAACACAAAGTGATCAAACTAATTATATTATGGCACTGATATGATGTAAGATGTAAGACAGAGGTAGATCTGCAAATCACCGTATAGCTGCAAATTCCGATATAACTGGTTCTCCTCGAAACTTCAGTTTTACACAAATGTTTATCCAGTGGCACATCATAATCCATGGGTTAAAGGAGTTTCTTCAGTCATGTAAATGTGGAATTGAGAGCTAAAACTGCACACTTAGCAACCAGTAATTTTTTTTCAAGAGCAAAGTAATATGGAACCCATAAAACTCACAAGAAAACCTTAAAGTAAATTATTAGACACTTTTAGGGGCACTGGTTAAATTCAGAAGGTGTTTGCATTAAAATAGAACTTCGTTTCTGCAGGCATTTAAAGACTTTCATGTATGTACTGTATACCTGAAATTTGGGTCTTTTGATTTTCATTGACTCACACCTCTTCTTCTTAGTATTACTAAGAAAAACCTTTTAGTGTAGGGAAAGGCCAGATTAACAGTCCTGGAAATTTTGCAGGAAGGTTTTTTTTAAATAGAATTCTGCTAAACCAAATACCACTGTTTGGGGTCCTCATTTGTAGATTATTCACACAAGTGTTTTTCCAGTTAATGATCAATTTATATAATATCACAAAGATTAAAGAGATCACTTCAGGTGGTGGCAATGTTTCATGAAAGTACCAAGGTGGGGAGGAGTAGGCAGAATGACCAATCTGATGAACACAACCACCTTTCACCTAGTTTTCCCTTAGAAAAAAAAAGTCTAATTGCTTTCAATTTTCTGAAGTGAAAATGGCAGCATAAGAAAAATATTAAAATGTGCAAGCAAACTGCCTCTTTCACATCCTCATAAAATATTGTTTTCTAAAATATAATGTGCTGTAGGGCTCACAGATGAGCACCTTTCGCATCAGGTGATATGCAAACAAACCATTGTTTGCTCAGTAGGAAACAGGTTTGTTTTTGTTGCTTTTTGTACACTCTAGTTAACAGGAAGTCTTCTAAGAAAATAAAGGGAAGGGAGCAGGGTAGTAAGCCAACCCTGTAATGCCCACCCAGAATCCTAGAAGGAAAAAGCCATTGACATAAAGACGATTTAGCAAATATCCTGAAGGTCAGCAGTATTTCCAAATACTATCTGTGGCACAGATACAATGCCTTGGGTATGCTAATACTTAGGCTGCTAAAAAGAGAGCCATGTGGGGCAAAAACTAACTAGGAAAATGAAAGAGACTGGATTTAGTCCCCTTTTGCTAAACACATGTGAAATATTTCACAGCTGTCTTCACAACAGAAACAAAGGTCTTTGAAAAATTGGCCATAATGTCACAAGTCGCCCACTGGTGTGCTTCTCCAATGAGGTGCTGGACAACTTTAGTCAACAACTGATGGTTGAAACGCTCATTCAACAAACTGCTCTGAAGGGCCCCTCTCAGGGTGTGCTCCCGATAACCTTAATCTGACCTTAATACTGCAGCACCTCCATCTCCCAGTGTTTAGCAGCATCATCATTAAGGATGTGCCTCTGTTTCTATATAGATTCTTTATGCAGAAGTATATCTTGAAGGAAAAGTACAAAAGGCAATAGTGTGGAACAAATGGAAGTCATTAAAAAAATGTAAGATGGTTGACAGCCTAGGTAGCTGCACATGAAATGTAGCCAGAAGTCAGAATCTTGTGGGAAAAGAAATAACAGTCTATGGGCTGTGTGTTGGAACTGTTGAGTTTCATGTTTTCCTAAGGCACGACCACAGTTGTGTTACATTTATGTTTTGGCAAGTGTTTTTCTAGCTAGAGGGTCATAAAAGTAGGTGGAATCATCTGCCTAATGGCATGATAAGGATGATAGCATTTGGACTAAAACTAAGGCCAGTAGGTGAAGAAAAAGGATAAAATTTGCATTGGTTTTAAATTTGTACTAAGGCTACTTACTGAATACTGGAAAAATGACAGAAGTGTTTAATACCTTTGCATAAGAAAATGTTTCCTTTTGAAGCTGTAGCTCAGGATTTCATCTGGGATAATGAAACCATGTGGTAAAAACACTCTGGAATTTATAATAATGAATAAGCAAGAAGAAGTCATAAAAATGCTAAATGGTGTAGACTACAAATATGGTGATATATGAATAAAGGGGATCAAATAGAATTTTAAAATCCAGACAGGTGTTATGTTTGTGAAAAGTGATACAATTTGTTATAATTCAAATCTAAATTAGAACTGGCTGCTTTACAATGAGATCACTGCTGTTTTTCAGCACTTTAACTTTAGGGAGTTCTGTTACAAGTTCAAGTAAGTTAGAGCTGTTCTCAAACCTGAAATGAAGGAGCAGGTATTCTAATAAGCTTTATGTAAATAGGATCCTGGTCGTTTGGCTCTAGGTAACCCAACACATTTCTCTGGGTGTAACCATGACCTCTCTGAAAACTGGAAAATATTGCATAATCTAAAAAGTCAGAGTATAATGACATTCACTGGTAACTTCACATAAATTATGCTAGGAGGATGGAATACGGGTAGACCAGACCACCAATCATGTTTGCCTAGCCATAAAAACAGTAACAAACTTAAAGATCTGCAAAGATCAAAGGAAACTGAACAACCACCTTTAACTGTCTGGGGATACAACATTGTATAGGTGTCCTCAGAGCCTTCATAAAGGTTGCAAGATGACCCTCCTACTCTGACTGACTGTGGCTAAACACAGACAAGCCAGAGCTGGGATGTGATAACCCAATGGCAGGTCTGAGCTTGCTCATGACACACTCTGAGTAGCACAGAGGCAGCAGTGAAAAACTACCAGAATCCCACTGATAGCTCTTTTTCTTCCTTTTTTTAACCTTGGAAAACCATCCATGAGGCTACTTTGACAAAAATATAAATCAAGGCTGACACAGCTAAGGGCTGGCTTATAGCTGGCCATCTGGACATGGGGTTTGCCAGTCTAGCTGTTTTCATTATTTAACCAAATATTATGAAAAGTATAGTTCACATGCAACCCTTGTCAAAAAAGAGGAAATGGTAAATTTCCTGTTATAAGCACAAACTGTTAACCTGTTATGAAAATCGCAATTTTTCTGGCATTCAAGTATATATAGATATATCATGTATGTTTCTTTTTAAACATCTTAGGGTGAGGAGGAGGACGAATGAGATAATGACATAAGCTAAACATCCAACAAGCCCCATTCCTCATTCTCTGTGTGGCTGACAATGTCAGTCAGAAAGCCACTTGTTTGCCGTGATAGTCCTGATATATTTGAACATGTAGATCTTTAAGGATTTCCTTATTCATTTGGCTGGGCCTATGGTAGGTGCTTTTTTGTTTTCTTGGTGGAATAATTCATCAGTGCTTTCTGAGAGGCTCAAACAGGATCACTGGCCAGATTCCGAAGAGAAACTGTTTGGAAACAAGTTGGAACAAAATGAAAGAAGATAAAAGTGTTCCATATATATCATCCCTGAAAAATGAGAAAGAACCCGTGGGCTGTGACTGCAGTGCTTGGTAGGTTTGCTCCTTATTGTCCTGGTAGTAGTACCTGAGCACAGCATACATTTTCCAGGCTTGCAACAGATCTCAGAAACTATGTTCTTTTAATGTATTTAAATGTATTAAACATCTACTTTGTCAAGCATGGAGCTGGGCATTAAAATCATCTCAGATCCTTAAAACAACTTTCCAATGTAGCTATTAACAGGTCCATTTTATTGTTGAAGAACTAAGTCTTTTAAAGGGAAGAATCTTGCCCAAGGTCACAGAGCAGTAAGTGGGAGAGTTAAAATTCAAGAGCATCTGGTTCCAAAACCTGTACTCACTCCATGACCTATCCATCCCACCCACTTCCTCCATCCCATCTTCTCAATATCCCCCCTCTCCCAACACACTCACGCTATGAAGTAGACTTACCTTCACTTTTGGCCTATATCTCAGGTAAAGTGTTCTTGTATATATACTGAAAGAAAAGGGGAGGGAGAAAGCTCTTCAGACTGATTTTTAATCCATGCAAACTGGCATACTGACAAATTTAACCATAGTGCCTATGTATATATAAAGAACAAGCAACATTGGTATATTTTTTGTTCTCTTAGCAACCATTTTTTTGAGCACCTACTCTGTGCAGAGCACTTGGCAAGATGCTAGGAGGGGAAACAGAGAAATGATCAGCTCTCAGACTGTGACTGTAGAATGTTTGCAGTTTAATAGGGAGCATTTCATTCATGCTTTATAGGATTCATATCACAATTGCCAGTGTCATCTTTGAAGATATATGGTAGCAAGTGTTAAAGTAGAGTATTCTTTTTTTGTTGTTTTGTTCATTCTTACCTGAGGATATTTTTTCCATTGATTTTTAGAGAGAGTGGAAGGGATGGAGGGAGGGGGAGAGAGAGAGAGAGAGAGAGAGAAACATTGATGTAAGGGAGACACATTGATTGGTTGCCTCCTGCACCCACCCCAACCAGGACAAGGGATTGAACCTGCAACCCAGGTACATGCCCTTGACTGGGAATTGTACCCGAGACCCTTTGGTGGGCAGGTCGACATGCTAACCACTGAGCAAACTGGCCAGGGCTAACGTAGAGTATTCTTATAATATTTTGAAAATGGTTATATCAGCTCTACAGGTTTCCAATATAGGTATAAAATAAACAGGAAGGCAATGGAGCCCTTTTCATAGTATCCTTTAAAATGAGTCACCTCTGAAGATATCAGAGTCTAAAATCAGTAAATACAGCAAAGGTAAAGTTAAATTTACCCCTAAAAATTTCATTGAACTTTCCATAACATACAGCATACATAGTTTTTTGTATAGTACACTATTTAAATGTATTTCAATAGTAATATACAGACTATCATGTGTGCATATGCAAGCCATAATTTTATAGTATGAAAAATTTTATCTTTAAACAAGGGAAGAAAAGGTGAAAGAGCATGTATAGTTGAATTTGTGTAATTTAATGTGGCTATAGTGTCACTGTACCCCAAGCCAGAACTGTAAAGAGGAACATCAAATATTATGAAGAATACTCTACTGTCTTAAAATATAACCCCTCTGACAGTTTTTCGGATGTTAATCTCTAAAAGAAAGCTGCCACCTTTTCCCTTTTCTTTAGGAAAGAGTCCTGGACTGAGGCAGAGAAGCCCTGGATTCCAACCCTTGCTCTTACCTCACCACTGCCAACTTTTATGTAGCTACACTAGTGGGGCAAGCACTGGACCCAGAGCTTTCTACACATTTCATCCTTAAACAACCTACTAGGTGGGCATTATTATTCCTGTTTTGCATATGAGAAATGATCTCAGAAAGGTCAAATATTCCTTTCAATGTGCCACAGCTAGTAAATGCTAGAAATGGGACTTGAATTCAGGTTCTGTCTAACTGTTAGCCAATATATTATATTCTAACTGGCCAGTGACCTTGACCTTGAGCAAATGACCTTGCTGCCTCAGTATGCTTCACCATCAAATGAAGAAGTTAAATTAGATGCTTTCCAAGGTTTCCTAGGTTGTTTTGTGGAGACAAAAACTCTGGGCTCAAATCCAGGCAATGACACTAAGATCATGTGTGAAGTACTTGACTTTTCTGAGCTTGTCTTTCCTCAAGTATAAAATAATACGTGTCTTATAGCACTGTCATAAGGATTAAAGGAAGTAATATACACCAAGTGCCTAGCCCAGATGAGGTTCTGAGCTTAAAATTCAAACTTTTTATTATGGAAAATTTAAACCATAAACAAAAGTACCTATTACATTAAGTTGTTAAAAAATCTTATCTTCTCATATTTGCAGCATCTGTAATGATGTTTCCTTTTATACTCCTGATACTGGTTATTTATGGTTTTCCTCTTTTCTTCTTGTTGAATCTTACCAGCTATATCACTTATTAAGTTATTATACCTCAGCTCCAAATCCACCCTTCTATATTCTGTTTGTGATTCAGGAGCTGAGACTACAAACCGTACTTCTGCATTGACAATTGTTCCCTCATAGGCTCTGCTAAAAGGGCATTCAAGAGAGATTGCAAAGCCGGAGGAGAAAGAAGGGACTTCTTCCATCCTGTTTTATTTTGATGAGGGGCTGTTGACTTGTGGTTCCTGTGAACAGCATCCCAACAACACTTCCTCACTGTGGCAGCAGGACTTTGTAGCAGCAGTCCCTTCTTCAGAGGCCTGGGGTCCAGCCTGGGGTCTCTCCTCTGAGCTCAGAAACCAGCACCAGCTGAGAAGTGTCTCCTCTTCAGACTTGAGTTTGGAGACCAGAAATTCTTCAATACTCCTCCCCTCAAGAGATAGGATCTATGTCCCTCCTATTTAAATCTGTGACTTTGACCAGCAGAGTAAGGTGGAAATGAGACCATATGAACTCTGAGACTAGGTTATGAAAGGCCCTGCTACTTTTGTCTGATTCTCTTGAGATGTTCCCTCTGGGAGAAGTCTTCTGCCAGGTATGAAGGCTGATTACACTGAGGATGAAGTCGCCCGCCCATGAGGGCAGCTCTAGTTTATAGCCACAGCTCCAAGGTAACAGCCAATATCAAATGACACCCCAATATAAGTGAGCCCTCTTGTACTTCTATTCCAGCGGGAGCCTTCAGATGTCTGCAGCCTGAACTGACATCTGACACCAACCCTATGAGAGACTCCACGTGAGGACTGCCTAGCTGAGCCCTTCCAAGTTCAAGACCCAAATTCAAGACAATTGTGAGCAAAATACACTGGTTTATTTTAAACTGGTAAGTTTGGGGTTGTTGTGTAACATTAGTAACTGAAATATGCTGCTCCCCCTCCCTACTTTTTTTTTCTGGAACTCCAATTAAACATATGTTAGACCCTCTCACTTCATCTTCCATTTCTCTTAACCTCAATTCCATATTTTTTGTCTCTGCTGGATTTAAGTAATTTTTTCCTGATCTGTTTTCCACTTTACTAATTCTTTCTTCAATTGAGTTTAATCTGTTATTAGTTCTGTACAGTGAGTTTAGCATTTTGGTTAGTATAGTTTTCATTTCTAGAGATTCTATTTGGTTCTTTAAAAATTTGTTTGAAAAAGTTTCTTTTTCCTTGAACTTATTTTTAAGTTTGATTTATTTCTTCAAGCACAGAAATTGCATTATTTTTATAATCATTGATAATTCTAATATGTGATATTTTTACTGGTCTCTTAAAAATATTTTTTAAATCTTTACCCAAGGATATGTTTATTGATTTTGAGAGAGAGAGAGAGAGAGAGAGAGAGAGAGAGAGAGATGAAGAGAATGCAACCTAGGTAGGTACCCTGGTTTGGAATTAAACCCACAACCTTTTGGTGCATGGGACAATGCCCAACCAAATGAGCCACCTTGGGATTTCTTGTGCAGTGTTAAGGTGCTAGTTTTTTAATTATTGGGTTCACTTTATTTTTTTTCCCCCAGGAATTTTCTAGAATGTTTACCCTTTATTGGGGTCCAACCCCAGCAGGTCCAGGGATCCCCAAAGGTGTGGATGGAGTCGGCGAAGAAGGAATGACACAGAGACAGCGTTCAGTTAATCAGCACCCTAGCCAGGATCTCTAGCCATGATCTCCAGCCAAGTTCTGTCTTCTCTATTGGGTTCACTTTATAGTTATTCTTGTTTTTCCTTTTCTATCACGTCAATTTCCCCAAGCATTTTCTTCCATATCCCTTCCCTTTTAAATTAGATATTTCCCATGTGCTATGGACTAAGAATCCAAATAACCAATGCAGTAAGAAGTTGCAAAAAGTAAAATAAACATACTTGGAGACAGAGTTTAAAGAGCTCTTCCATGATTAAGCTCTTCACAGCATGAATTCAACGTTCCTATTTAGCTACTCAGAAGTCTTTTTTTAAAATATATAATTCTCAGGTAGTTAAATTTTAGATAATTCAGGTTATCTAAACAAGGTGACCTCCAGATAGGTGAAATGCAAATGTTATTTTGAAGAGATATTCTAAAAGTTTCACTTAAGTAAATTTTCACATTGGTTTAAAGAAAAAATTTCTTCCCCTGCCTACAAATATTTCAGCTCTCTCAATTCTTGAGAAGAATTTGAAATTAAACATAGCCTGATCCACTGGTAAAGAGACCAATATATACATAATCATTAATTAAACCAATTAACAATATATACTATGTGGCAGGCATCATTCTATCCATTTAGGAGAGTTGCAGTGAATAAGATAAAGTCCCAGCTGCTCTCAAAGAATTAACAGTCTAGTTGGGGGAGGTAAACAACTAAATAAACATATAACTGGTTATAAATACTTTAAAGGTTATAAACACAACCTGATAAGGGGACTGAGAGTGATATGGAAGTATTATTTGGATAGGGTGATCAGAGAGAATTCTGATGCCATTGTTGTTGTTAATGGCTGACCTCCGATAGACTCTTTATTAGGAGAGCAGGGAAAGCAAAGTGGCAACCAATTTATTTAAGCAGGGGACTTCAGGTACTCACTTTTCCAGTCCCCTACTCAAGGGATCTGGGTGCTTTTCTTTCAAAGTTTATTTTTTAATGCTGATCAGTAAGAAATTGAAATATTTATATACTACTAGTACTAAAAAAAGTTTATATCCTACTTGCATTAAAATGTAAATCATGCATCCGAGGTTAGTTAATACAACTGTCTTACTTTAAGGATGAGAAAACTGAGCTTTAGAAGGGGAGGGACTTGCTTAAGGTCACCCACCCAGTGGGAGAGGCAAAGCTGGAACAAAAGTTCCTGATTCTGTCTCCAACATTTTATATATACACCATCATATTTAAAGAATACAGAAAAAACACTCCAAAACTAGGTTTTAAAAGTCTATTTCCTACCTGAAAAGGATGTGAAGATAAGAACCAAGGCCAGTTAAAATATGCCACCATGCATGAAACTGTGTGGTAACACCTACGATAGGTGGTACCTTCTTTCGAAAGTTCCTGTGAGGAGAGGGGGGGGGAAATCACCATGTTAATTTTTAAAAATATTTAGCAACTAATGCTGACAGTTTTAGAGCATTTTGAAATGCCATTCTCAAAAATGGCAGTTACTTAATTTCCTCAAGTCTGCTGCAGTCTGCCATACTATTTTGCAAAGTGTATTTTCAGGAATAGTATTCCTTGCAAAAGTCCTGAAGAAATGACTCTGTGGTCAAAACAAAAGTGGGAAATAGTACATAGTTTATTGTTCTGTTAGAGATCTATGATGCATATTAACAGATTAAAAACTTTGAAAAGTCCTACCCTAACTTATAGAGTTCACCTTCATTTTTTTTTTCAGGTAACCTACTTACCCCTGGAACCCTTTATTTAGGTATTATCTTATTAATACCTTATAGGACAGATGTTTCTCGGAGCATACTTTGGGAAACACAGGTCTACCTAGCATGCACTTAAGGAACTAGACACATGCTTTTCCTATGTCCTGCACACAACCATCACCTTATAAGTGTACCACACAGTGTATAAAGTCCTTTGGTATCTATTATTTCACTTCATAGTAAGTCTCTGAGGTAGCTATTATTAGCTTTGCTTTACAGATTAGGAAACTAAAATTCAAAGAGATTTCCTCCCTTTTTTATTGAATTTATTGGGGTGACATTGGTTAATAAAATTATATAGGTTTCCGGTATACAATTCTATCATATATCATCTATATTGTATTATGTGTTCACACCCCAAGTCAAGTCTCCTTCCATCAGAGATATTAATTGAATTGCCCAAGTCACTCTGCTAGTGAGTGGCATAGCCAAGTCTAAAATTCTAGATTTTTTTTTAAAAAATATATCTTTTTATTGATTTCAAAGAGGAAAGGAGAGGGAGAGAGAGAGAGAGAAAAAAACATCAATGATGAGAGAAAATCATTGATCGGCTGCCTCCTGCATGCCCCCTACAACCCACCCCCCTCCCCACAACCGGGGCATGTGCCCTGACCAAGAATCGAATGGAATCAAACTGTGACCTTCTGGTTCATAGGTCTATGCTCAACCACTGAGCCTCGCTGGTCGGGCTAAAATTCTAGATCTTTTGATTAGATATATTAATATTCTCATTTATTAGAGGGAAAAAATAAACATGAAACATCAAATTATTTTTCTAGATATCCTGTGAATTTTTGAGACAATTACCATCTAATTTTGAGACAATTACCAGCTCTAATTGGGTTTCTGATGGGTATTACTGATTCAGAACTACTCAATTAGATCTTAGTTTTCAAAGCAAGGTGTATTACTTGTTTGCTTCTGTACATTAAAGTCTACATTTACTTATTTAACTTTTTATTATGAGGAATTTCAAATGTGCAAAAATAGGCAAAATAATAATGTACCCATTGACCTCAGAGACTGAAAATGTATCTTACCTCAGTGAATCACAAAAGATGTTATCTACGTTCCATAATAAAAATCCCAATAAAAATACACCCAAAGATGTATAACCCAGTCCTCTAAGCCATGGATAAACCCTGTGGAAAAATTAAAAAGCACAATGAAATTTTGCTGCGTCATGTCATGATCAGAGCTTGAAGTAATCACTTTCATGAGAAGGAAAGGTTTTTGTTAGTATTAAAAGCAAACCTATCTATTAAATTATCTAATACATTTGCCTATTACATTTAGTCATTAAAAGGTACTGAGAGAGAATGTGCTTCTAAGACTTGGCTAGGTATGGTGTATCAAGAAGATAATGTAAAAGCCCCCAGTAACTTTATCAGTCCCATGGAAGTGCAAGGGGAGTGGTGGAACATAATTAACATTGAGTCACCTGCTCTGTGTCAGGCACTATACTAAATTAGATACACACTACACACACACACACATACACACACACACACACACACACACACACACACACACACAAATTAAATCTTCAAATAAACCCCATGGAGCAGGCATTATTCTTTTTACTTCACCAATAAAAAAACTGAAGCTTGGTGATTTACTCAAAATAGCAGCTTATATGTATACTAGAGGCCCAGTGCACAAAAATTTGTGCACTCGGGGGGGAGGGGGGGTCCCTCAGCCCGGCCTGTGCCCTCTGGCAGTCTGGGCCCCCTCAGGGGATGACCACCTGCTGGCTTAGGCCCGCTCCCCAGGGGGATTGGGCCTAAGATGGCAATCAGACATCCCTCTGGCAGCCCGGCAGCCATCGGGGGATGTCCACTTGCCAGCGGGGAGCAGGCCTAAACTGCAGTCGGACATCCTTAGCGCTGCTGAGGAGGCAGGAGAGGCTCCCCCCACCACCGCTGTACTGGCAGCCATCAGCCTGGCTTGTGGCTGAGCAGAGCTCCTCCCATGTGAGAGTGCACTGACCACCAGAGGACAGCTCCTGCATTGAGCGTCTGCCCCCTGGTGGTCAGTGTGTGTCATAGTGACCAGTCATTCCCAGTCCTTCTGCTGTTAGGGTCAGTTTGCATATTACCCTGTTACTATATAGGATAGAGACCTGGTGCATGGGTGGGGGCTGGCTGGTTTGCCCTGAAGGGGGTCCCGGATCAGGGTGGGGGTCCCGCTTTGGTGCCTGGCCAGCCTGGATGAGGGGCTGATGGCTGTTTGCAGCTGGTCACATCCCCTTCAGGGGGGGGGTCCCCACTGGGGTGCCTGGCCAGTCTGGGTGAGGGGCTGAGGGCCGTTTTCAGGTTGGTGGGTGACTGAAGCTCCCAACGTCTCCTTTTTTTCTTTTTTTTTTAATTCTGGGATTTATTTACCTTCTATGGCTGTCACTGGAGCTGAGAGCCGGCTTTAGCTCTGAGGCTCGGCTCCAGCTCTGAGACCTCGGCTGCTGAAAGCAGGTATCTGGGCTTTGTTTAGCTTCTATAATTGCAACATAGTTGCTTAGAGTGCAGCTCAGAGGCCGGCAGCGGCAGGCGGGGAACCTTGGCTTCCTCCATCACTGGAGCAAGCAAGCCTCCTGTTCACTTCAGCTGCCGGGCTGCCGGCCGCCATCTTGGTTGGCAGTTAATTTGCATATCGCCCTGATTAGCCAATGGGAAGTGTGTCGGAGGTACGGTTAATTACCATGTTTGTCTATTATTAGATAGGATTTTATAGCTGCAATGAGGTTTCATTGACGTACATTAAAATGCATATATTTAAAGTGTACATTTGATGAATATGTTTATATGTATCCATGAAACCAACAACACACAAAATAATAAATATATCCATCACCTCTAAAAGCTGAGTCTGTATTTTTTATAATGTTGTATAAATGGAATAATACAGTATATCTGCTTTATTGTATGTGCTTTTTCCACTTGGCATAACTATTTTGAAATTCTTCCATGTAGTTATGTGTATCAATACTTCAGTTCCTTTTATTCCTAAGTAGTATTCCACTATATAGATATACCACATTTTGTTTATCAGTCCAAATATTGGTGGCCATTTGTGTTTTTAGTTTTCTTTGCCATAACAAAGCAGCTACTACCATTCATAAGTAAGTCTTTTTATGGACATACGCTTTCATTTCTCTTGGGTAAAAAGTAAGGAGAGGAATGGCAGGTGAATGCTAAACTTTCTAAGACTCCACTAAACTGCTTTCCTAAGTGATTGTTTTCCCAAGTGATTTTGCATTCCCATCAGCAGTGTATGAGTGTTTTTTGTTCTATATCCTCACCAACACTTGATATGACATCAGTCTTTTTAGTTGTTCTAGTAGGTGTACTAGTATAGTGGTATCTCATGGTGGTTTTAATTTGCATTTCTTTAATGGCTAATGTCATTGAGCATCCTTTCACATGTGTATCTGCCATCCATCTAACTTCTTTGATAGTTTGTTGAATCTTTGCCCATTTAAAAAATTGTTGTTTGCCTTATTATTGCATTGTAAGAGTTCTTTATATATCCTAAATGTAAATCTTTTGTTGGATATATATTTTGCATATACTTTCTCCAACTCTGACTTGCCCTTAATTTTCTTAACAGTGTCTTTTGAAGAACAAAAGTTTGTTATTTTGATGAAGTTAAATTTATCAATATTTTCATTATAGTTTACACTTTTTGTGTCCTATTTAATAACTCTTTGCTTAAGCAAGCCTGACAAAACTTCTGCTCTATTTTCTTCTAGAAGTGTTTTAATTTTAACTTTTACATTTAGGAATTTGATTTACTTCTAGTAAATTTTTGTAATGGTGTGAGTTTAAGTTAATTTTTAAAATAAGACTATCAAACTGTTGAGCACAATTTGAAAAGATTACCTTTTCCTCACAGAATTACTGTAGATGCTTATTTAAAATCAGGTCAGTATGGATTCGTAGGTCTATTTCAGAATGGGTCTATTTTTGGATGTTCCATTGATTTATATTTCATTCTTACCAGTAATACCACAATGTCTTAGTGTGGCACAGAGCAAAACAAGTAGTATAAGTCCTCTAATTTTACTGTTCTTTTCAAAAATGTTTTGGCTATTCTAGATCCTTTGCCTTCCTATGTAAATTTCAGAATCAGTTTCTCATTTTTTACTCTAGAATTTTTAAAAGGCTTTAATATACTTGTACATTATAAACAAAAGGTGGTCATCATATATAGCTTTCCTCAAATTTCTTTAATTTTGAAACTCTTGTCTTCACATGGTGCCTATTAACAACTTGCTTAAAGAACTAGTATTCCTTGTAATTATACCATAATGAATGTTGGGTTATATAGTTTTCAATCAATAAGCCTGTTGGAATTGGGTTTTATGTATTATTTCAATTTAGGCTATAGATTTATTGCCTGAATGTACTCTAATCATAGTGTGATGATACAAACTACTTACCATGTAACAATATAAATTGATCGAAGTACTAATGTGAAGACCAACATTCCATACATGACCTAAATAAGAAAGGAAAAAATGTTACTAAAATCATTATTCTTTGGTGAAGAAAGTATATTTTGCCTACAAAAGTAGCCCTCCCAATTAAATGTAAACATTTATTATCTTTCATTACATTTTAAAGAACAGAATTTTTAAGAATATGTAATTATATATTTAAGAGTCATGCTAAGCTTTGAGGAAAACTTATAAGCCTGTTTGTGAATAACCAGCATCAGAAGTTCTGTGTCCATTTTAATTCTTATGTTATGTGAAATATTAAATATCTGCCAAAACCTGAACAGATACTATAATTTTGCCTCACACTCCCTAGATCCTTCCCTTCTCTTTAGCTTCACTTTCAGCAACTGATTCTATTTCCCAGGTTGCAGGCTGAATCTCCAGTAGGAGGCACACAGGAGGCAGTCGATTGACGTTTCTCTCACATCAGTTTTTCTCTCTCTCCCCCTTGCATTCTCTCTTTCTAAAATCAATAAAAACATATTAAAAAAATTGGTCAGATTATGTAAACTTTCTAACTCTGCTATCTCGCCTACAAAATGAAGATGATAATGTCTATACAGTTTGTTGTTATTTTTATGATAATAGGTAAGTCAGTCCATATAAACTATACAAAAGATACACAATACTTAGTACATAAGAGATATTAAAAAATGTCAGCTTCTTTTGCTTCTTTTCTAAGTGTGCTTACACAGTAGTTTCTTCACATCTCCAATCTGTAATTAAGTGGCATAAGTGGAATATAATAAAATTTAAATAAATCTGCCTAAGTTCCTGTCTAGAACCAATCCATGGGAGACATTCACTTTGGCAAGAAGAGTTTAGGTAATAGTACTCTCTGAGACATTAGATGAGATCTCACTGTGATACTCAAGTACTTATTTGTTAATTAGCTGCTTAAAGAGGGTTAACTAACTTCTTAAATGTTCTCTTAATCTATTCTCATAGACATTTTTTACTTATTTCCTTATTTAAGATATATTGATGTATATACTGAATGTGGTGGCTATGTGATTTGTGTATTTTACACTTTGCAAGGGTATCAAATTAAATAAAAGCATTTGGCTCTCTTTTGGAGATATTTGGATCACCTTATATTTAATACAGTAAAGTAGAACTGGTATCAGGATTTTCTCTCTGGGAAGCTAATCTGATTAGCAAGACAATCATCCTGGTTATGGCAGATCCTTTTAAAATGTTTATTAGCTCCTTCTCTCTAATAGTATGTCACTATTTATCTCTCTAGGCCCAACTCAAACATCTCCTTTCAGAAGCTTTCTGTGATTATTACAGGCAAAATTTTATGCATGTCATCTTATACCTCAACTAGAAGCCCGTTGCACGAAGATTTGCGCAATAGGCCTTCCTTCCACTGGCTGCTGGCACCAGTTTTCCTCTGGCACCCAGGACCCAGGCCTTTGGTCCGGCTGCAGCGAAGCTTGGCTTCTCTGCTGCGGCTGCAGCGAGGCGTGGAGAAGCCAACCCTCTTCAGTCTTCAGTCCAGCTGGGGCCTTCAGTCTTTGCTCCATGCCTTTGTATGCAAATTAACCGCCATCTTTGTTGAGTTAATTTGCATAGTCACTGATTGGCTGGTGGGCGTAGCAGAGTGACACCAATTTGCATGTTTCTCTTTTATTAGTGTAGATATGTACTTTTAGTATCACACTGTATTGTTTATTGCCTTATGCTTTTTAACTTATATTAATTATTTTATTTTTTAATATATTTTATTGATTTTTTACAGAGAGGAAGGGAGAGGGATAGAGAGTTAGAAACACCGATGAGAGAGAAACATCGATCAGCTGCCTCCTGCACACCCCCCACTGGGGATATGCCCGAAACCAAGGTACATGCCCTTGACCGGAATCGAACCTGGGACCCTTCAGTCCGCAGGCCAACGCTCTATCCACTGAGCCAAACCGGTTCGGGCAATATATTAATTATTTTATATTATCCTTGTGAAGTAATACTTCTTTTTCTGAACATTTTACAGATAAAAAAATTGAAGAATAGGCACATCAGAAATTTGTCCATGGATAATAAAGTGGCAAGAAATCAAAGTGGTAAGAAATCAAGATTCCAAACTCTCAAGCCAAAGCTCCTTTAGATTGGACAACGTTGCTTTTCCCTCCTTTTCTATTATATTTAAGATCTTGAAAGTTATTGTAAATCTTGTCACAAACTCCAAAACAATTTTCTACTTAAAAATTCCAAAACAACCCAGCCAGCATGACTCAGTGGTTGAGGGTCAACCTATGAACCAGGAGGTCTCAGTTTGATTCCCAGTCAGGGCACATTCACTGGGATGCGGGCTCGATCCCTAGTAAGGGGTGTGAAGGAGGCAGCCGATCAATGATTCTCTCTTGTCATTGATGTTTCCATCTCTCTTCCTCTTCCTTCCCCTATCCTATCTAATAAAAGAGTAATATGTAAATTAACCATCACTCTGTGACAAAGATGGCGGCGCCAATAGTGGCCAGGGAGGGATGCTGGCAGCGTCACCCTGGCGATGTGAGCCCAGCGTCTGTGCCCTGGCCACATGGAGGGAGGGCTCGAGGAGGGAGGGGAGGGGCCTCTGGCAAGAGGCCGGGGCGAGGGATGCTGGTGTTGTTGCAGGCCGGACTGAGGGACCCCTCCCCCCCGTGCATGAAATTGAAATCAATAAAAAAAATAATGCGGCCTCTGAGTTGGGAGCAGTGAGAGAGAGACACAGAAGCCACAGGAATTATTTGTAAATGTTGTTTTAATAAAAGCAGAGCTTTATCTTAAAAAAACAACAACACAAAAAACCAAACACATCAACAGTTATATGAAAGAATAAAAACAATACTCCAAACTCAAATCTTAGAAAAGTTTTCTTTTACTAATGATACCCAGAAAATAAATAGGGATAAATGTTTTTAAGCCATAATTACAGATAGTTTTGATTATAATTACTTAACAGATCAGCACAGGATATTCTAGATTAGATATTTGAGGCAGAGGCCGCTTTAAAAAAGCTTTACAACAGCAATAGTGGCTCATTTTCCCTAACCTGTTTTTTAATACTGGAGTAAGTAATAATTTAGCTACATGCAGTAGAAGCACTTTTGTTTGTTTGTTAATCCTCACCAAGGATATTTCTTTCCATTGATTTTCAGAGAGAGTGGAAGGAAGGGAGGGTAAGAGAGAACGACACATCAACTGGAAAGGGAATCCTGCAACCCAGGTACATGCCCTTATAAGACATATATGTTACAAATATTTTTTTACAAGTCTATTTTCCTGACCAGACAGTGAGCACCTTGAGACCAGCAGCCATATCTTATTTGCCTTAGTATAATAATATTACTTAATGCTTACTGAGTGCTTACTATGTGCTAAGGGTTTTTTATATGCATTATCTCATTTAATCCTCAGACAACTTTAGGAGATTATTATACCAATTTTAGGAGGCATAATAAACTCCTTAAGAGCAGGGACCTCTTTATTTCATTTATTAATATATCTCTTGTGACTATTACAGCACCTGGCACTTAAAAAGCACAAAGAAGTTAAGTAACTTGTCCAAGGTATACAGCTAGTAAGTGGAGAGACTAGATTTTTAATCTCTAAGCCTAGGATATAAGCCATAGCTATAAGCTTTCATTCTGTCTCCCTTCCGATCAGCAAACATTACCACTCTACACAGAGAAGAAAATATTTATTACTGGAAAAACATGTGGAAATTACAGCATGAGATACTATATGAATACTAGAGGCCTGGTGCACAACATTCGTGCACTGGGGGTGGTGGTGGGGGTGGGTGGGTCCCTCAGCCCGGCCTGCGTCCTTTTGCAGTCTGGGTGCCCTTAGGGGATGTCCTACTGATGGCTAGCGGGCCTAAGCTGCAGTTGGACATCCTTAGTCAGCCCGGCTTGTGGCTGAGTGGCTCTCCCCCTGTGGGAGCGCAATGACCACCAGGGGGCATCTCCTGCTTTAAGTGTCTGCCCCCTGGTAGTCAGTGCGCATCACAGCAACCAGTTGTTCCACTGTTTGATCGATTTGCATATTACCCCTTTATTATATAGGACTAGTGCCCTGGTGCACGGATTCATGCACATCGAAAGAAAATTAATTAGAAGGTGGCTGATGGGGTGGGACTGGGTGAGATGGGCTGGACACGCTTGTGAGTCAACCTCCCATGGTCCCTCCCTGGCCGGTCGCACCTGGGGCGGCACTGTGGCTCAAAGTAAGCGGGGTCCCTCTGGGAGGTGGGGTCTCTCGGCCTGGCCTGTGGGGATCAGGCCGAAACTGACTGACATCCCCTGAGGGGTCCCAGATTGTGAAAGGGTGGTTCTCGGGTTACCCACCCCGGAATCGAGCTCCCTCCTCTTTAGTTCTGGGGTACGTCATCCAAGAACTGTAGCTGCTAAGTCACCACAGCTCGGCAGCTCCTGCATTGAGCATCTGCCCCCTGGTGGTCAGTGCATGTCATAGCTACCAGTTGGAGCGTCTGTCCCTTGGTGGTCATTGCACGTCATAGCTACTGGCTGGACTGTCAGACGGTGGCTTAGCCTTTTATATAGATAGATTTTGTTACTTTTTAAAAAATATATATTTTATTGATTTTTTACAGAGAGGAAGGGAGAGGGATAGAGAGTTAGAAACATCAATGAGAGAGAAACATCGATCAGCTGCCTCCTGCACACTCCCCACTGGGGATGTGCCCGCAACCAAGGTACATGCCCTTGACCGGAATCGAACCTGGGACTCTTGAGTCCGCAGGCTGACGCTCTATCTGCTGAGCCAAACCAGTTAGGGCAGATTTTGTTACTTTTATTACATAAACATAATGTCAAATAGATGTAAAATATAAAATGGAAAACTGGTCATAAACTTACAAAAATTAACCTCAAATTTCCAAATTTTGTTTTTTTGTGGTTGATTTTTCTTTCTTGTAAAGGCAAACAAAAATGTTATAAAGATGGAACTATTTTTAATATAAACTTTCTTCATTTTCTACAGTGTCAATAAATCTTTCGAAACAATGACATCACTTTAAGCTATAATAAACAGGGAAGTGAGTTGAGGGTGTCCTCTCCTGTAACATCTACTATGTCTATTTTCAGCTGGTCTGTAGAAAAGCAAGGCAGAATAATGTGGTTTTGGAATTTATTTAAAAAACAGATTTTGGCCCTGGCCTGGCAGATCAGTTGGTTGGAGTGTCGTCTCAATACTCCAGTTGCAGGTTTGATCCCTGGTCAGGGTACATTTCAAAATCAACCAGTGCATAAATAAGTGGAACAACAAATTGATCTCTTCCATCCCTCCCTCCCTCTCTGTTTACACATAAATAAATAAATGTATATAATCCAATATCTCTGTTTAAATAAATAAATAAAGCGAAACCAGTTTGGCTCAGTGGATAGAGTGTTGGCCTGCAGACTGAAAGGTCCCGGGTTCGATTCTGGTCAAGGGCATGTACCTGGGTTGCGGGCACATCCCCAGTAGAAGATGTGCAGGAGGCAGCTGATCGATGTTTCTCTCTCATCGATGTTTCTAACTCTCTATCTCTCTTTCTTCCTCTCTGTAAAAAATCAATAAAATATATTTTTAAAAAAATAAAATAAAATAAAATAAAAAAACAGATTTCAGTTAGATAATTATTGTCTAGCTCCAGTTTAAAATGTTATAGGTATATTTACTTATTATATAAGCAGAAAATAATCTAAAACTACAAAGCTTCTGACACTCCTGAAATATGTGCTTATTGATTTATTTTTATTTGTTAGTTTGTTAAAAGAATGGTGACAGGCGTCAAACAAATCTAGATTACAATCCTGGCTCTGCCTCTTAATAACTATGTAACCTGGGGGCAAATTACTTAATATTTGTGAGCTCATTTTCCTTCTAATGTGGATAATAAGCCCTAATTTGTAGGACTGCTGGGGAGATTAGTCTGTGTATCAATGAGCATAGTGCCAGGCACATGGTGGCACTCAATAAACAATAGCTCTCTTTAGTTAGGGTCTGCTACTTTATTTCATTCTGGTTTCATTATAAATCATTATTTCCTCCAGCAGTTTCCTGTGTTTGCTTCCCTCAATTTAAATAACTTTCTACCTCAAAAAACTTACAATATATATTAGGAGGAAAATATTCAAGGACTTTTCACTCTACCTTTTCTAGAAAATAATGTCATAAAAAGATTTTATATATGTATGTGCAGAAGGCTTCCTCTTTTTTTCTCCTTATATGAGCAATGTTGCACCTGCATTACTGACTACCAACAGCCAGGTGGACCTGGGCATTGACTGTTCCAGGTAGATTCCTGTTACCTACAGCTGGTTCCTGTAGGCACTTGAGTTTGCAACCTCTGTATCTGCATATTATTTATCAGAAAAGGAAAACACAAAGCAGGCAAGTATTGTTAACCAATCAAATGTGTAATAATTTTTAAGAATTACCTGATGGAATACAGGCTCCTTTACCTTAAGGTAAACCTGCAAAATATTGAAACACATGTGAATGAAATGCATGATGAAGGGGAAAAGAAAACTTATTATAACAATTCTGAAAATTCCAAACCTCTCCTGCTTCCCTAGTCCTGCTACTCAGATCTGACTCCAGCCACATAAAACCAATCAGATTAAGTGGTAATGCCATAGGAGGGCTCGTCCCTACAGGTGGGTCTTTCCCAGTGCTAGCTTTACCATGGTCAACTACATGTTTCAAAATTGTTGTGGATGTCTCTGGTCTCTTGGCCTCTGCATCAGCATCAAGGAGGGGCAAAGATGCATGGATACTTATGACAGCTGAAGAGGCTATGCCTACAACCCTGTAGCAGACATGTTCTACAGTATAGAGAGGTAGAGACACAAATTGAATTTCAGACTCTGCCACTTACTTGCTGCAGGCTTTGAGTAAGTGGCATCACACCCAAAAGACTAATTTTTCCTTATCTTGATAATGGGAATAATATTGGTGACAAATAAGCTAAAATACATGAAAGGGCCCTGGCCGGTGTGGCATCATCCCATGCACCAAAGGGTTGCTGGTTCAATCCCTCATAGGGGGCATGCAAGGGCAGCCTATCAATATCCTGCTCTCACATTGAAGTTTCTCTCTCCCTCTCTAAGAACCAATAAAATATCTTTTAAAAAGGGCATAAAAGTGTCTAGCATAGTAGGTGCTCAAAAAGTGAAAACATGAAAAAAAAAATCTCTGCCCCAGCCAGTTTTGCTCAGTGGATAGAGCATCAGCCCATGGACTGAAGGGTCCTGGGTTTGATTCTGAACAAGGGCATATACTTTGGTTGCAGGCTTGATCCCCAATCCTGGTAAGGATGCATTCGGGAGGCAACCAATCCATGTGTCTCTCTCACTTCGATGTTTCTCTCTGTCCCCCCTCCCCCGCCCCCTTTCTTCTACTTTGTAAAAATTAATGGAAAAATATCCTTGGGTGAGGATTAATAAAACAAATTTCTTGTGTTTCTGCTTCCCAAAACTTCTAAGTCACTTGCCCAGATGTCTTCCCAGTTACACAAACTCTAGTTTTAGGCTCCATTGTCATATAGGTGGTTAAATTCAATGCCTATTCAAGATTTAGCTTGCACTTGCTGTATTATAGGAGCACACCTTTAAAATGGCATGGTAGAGAGAATCAAAATTTAAATAGTAACCTTGAAATGACTCCCATCACTTACAAGACAAAGTCCAAATTTCAAAGCCTTCCATGATCTCACCCCTGACTTTCTGATTGGCTTCAGTGCTTTCCTCTTGTCTCTTTTTTATTCTAGGCTCCAGAAAGTACAGTGCTTCCCCAAATATGCTGGTTTCTTGCTTCTGTATCTTTAAAAATGGCTGCTCTTCACTTTGTTCAGAAATCCTCCCCTGCTGGCAAACACTCATCAGTTCAAACTATACCTCTTTCTTGAAGCCTTTTCTGATCCTTTCTCTGTTCAGCAACCACTCACCTTCCTCTGTACCCTCACAGTCCATGTACACATGGTTCTATGCCTATGGACAGTGTAATAGTCTATTAGAAATGCTTCACCACACTCTTGCCCAAAAGCCTGGTGAACTCCTACTCATCAGTTAAAACTCAGCTTAAATGCCTTTTCTATGGAGCTTTCCTTGACCCACTCTAGAAATCTTCATCTTCATTGATACTCCTTCATCTCATCCTTATATGACTAGTTTTTACCTCTTGTTATTGCAATTATTATCTTTTGAAGCAATTCTTCATTTACACGTTTGACCTCTGTATTGGAATGTACTCCTCAAGCAAAGCAACTGCTCGCAGTCATCTTTATATTTTCTACTGCCTGATATGATAGGTTTGCAATAAAAGTTTGTTGAAATGAGTATCTAAATTCAATTCACTTGAGGAAAAAAGACACTTAGGTAGGCTCAGAAGTGACCAGCTATCTCAACTTATTAGGAAAAGGTTAAAAAATAGTCATATTAGACTCAACAGAGCAGAGCAAATCTCTCTCTCTTTTTTTTAACAAAAAGGAGACAATATATCCATCCATAAAAAGAAGTTCGCTTCCCCCATTTCTACTAAATATTAACCTTTTGATTTTTCCCCATTTTTTAAAACCAGAGTTTTAAAAAGTTGTTTCAACTTTTTGTTGAGAAATAACACCTAAATGGGAAACAAAGAAGCAGTAACTGTGAGCGAGTTTTCTCTAGAAACATTTCAATTTGACCAGCATGAACCAAACACTGGAAGCAAAATGTGCCAAACTCCATAAAAGGTTAGTTCACATGCTTAATCTGTTAGAAACAAAATATGACTTACGGTGGTTACTATTAAACTGAATAGAACTAAGGTAAAAAGCAGATGGTAGTTTACTGAGTTCTTGGTCTTGAAACATTCAAACCTTAAAAACAGAGAAAAAGAAAATTGCTTTAGAGTATATAACTAGAAAAAGAAATAGAATGCTGTTGGACCACTTACACACAATCTCTGGGTCTAGTGATGCCCATCATTTCTTCCCATCCATACTCTCATCTCAGAGAACTTGGACTGTCTACAGCCTCCAAGAGGTTGGGGGAACAGGAGTAGGCACCTTATTTAAACTGGACCAATGAGAGGCTCACCCCTGAAAATTTGGTGTTTAGAAGCTGGAGACCGAACCAGTCAAGTGTGGAGAGTCAAAGTATAAAGCCATAGGGATTCCAAGTCTGATGTAGACAACAGGGCAGCCAAACTGAATGAACAAGCAGACGAATGAGCAGAGAAGTGGTCTGCAGGGAGGGGAAAATAAAGCAGACATAAAGACTTGAAGCCATGTGGAGAGGAAGGAATGGAGAAAAGAAGGAGGGAGAGAGAGAGAAGCTGTCCTTCCAGTTTAATGAGGCTCTACCTCCTGATGTTGGGTCCCACATAATTTCCTCATGTCCTTACAATAAATAAATCCCTCTTAACTCAAACTAGCTTGAGTATATCTTTCAACTAATGATCCAGGAACAACATAGTATTATAGAAAATATCACTATATTATAATCATCTTTTTACTTATCTGTCTCCCAACCAGACTGTGAATTCCTTGAGTGCTGGGATAAAACCTTTTTTCCATATATCTAGTCACTAAGATAGTATCTGACAGAGGAAATATTCAGTAAGTAAGGAAATATAAACAAATATACGGCCATCAGTTAAGTATCCAACCTTTGAACCCATGTTTTAATACAAACAGCAGGAGACTTCTCTCAGTTCACTAATCAATTGGCTGTGGGAATTGGACTCAACTCCTATTTCCTTCTCTGCAAAGAAAGGTGGTGGCCCAGATGACTTATAAGATCTCTTTTGTCTTTAAATTCTGGAACTTGATGACTTAGTAAAAAGAGCTCATCTGAAAGTATTTTTCTAGATCAGGGCAATTTCTCAGCCTAAGCCTGTTTGTTTGTTTTTTTTTGTTTTTTGTAAATAAAATTTTACTGGAACATAATCACATCCATTTGTTTACATATCTTCCATGCTGCAACAGCAAAGTTGAAGGGGTGCAACAGACTACAGGCACACAAAGCCAAAAATAGTTACTGTCTAGCCCTTTACAGAAAAAAATTTCAGAACTTTTAAAATAATATGTTTTTAAATTGTTCTGAATTTTGCATACCTTTAGAAGATATTCTTAAGCTAGCAATGATGACCATATTGAGAAGAATCAGCCAACCATCACATAAAGGGCTCAGGGGCTCAGAGACATGTTAAGTATTAGTGCTGGGGAACAGAACATATATTTAGAAGGTAAGGTTGAAACAGGCTATAAAGCCAGGATGAGTGGAATAGGAAACTGAGATAGTTAAACAGCAGTTTGCAGCCATTTAGAAAATCTACATGCCAAGCAGTTTGTAGCCACCTAGTAAATCCCATATTCCCTAAATCAAGGACATTTAAAAGCAAATGGTTTGAACTTCTCCTTCCCAACCAGAGAGTAAATAGCTTAAATCAGCAGTTGCCAACCTTTCGGACCTCACGGACCACCAGTGGTTGGCGACCGCTGGCTTAAATCACCCTACTCAGGGAGACAGCAGAATTCCAATTAGTGCCATTTGCTAACCACACCCAAGGACAGAAGAAATTAAGAAAATAAATCTCATTTTGGTACATCAGCATAAAGTTGATGACTATCCTACTGAGATCCCCCCATTCACCCAGCCTTTAAAATCCCTCAAAACCAAGGTCCCAGCACATGTTCTTCCTCCCAGGAACATGCCCATGCCTCCCCCATCCCATTCTTTCCCCACAACATGCATCTCCTAAGTTGTAAGGGAACCCACAAGGCTTGCAACCAGGGCAACACTGGGCAGTGGCAGTTCATCCTGGGCAAATCCCTTGAACACGACACCCAGGCCCCCTTTTTCTGACTTCTTAGTGAGCCAAAGCAGACCAGCCTTGGCTCATTTCACCAGCCCTTTCTTGTCTCACTGTCCCATTTTAGTAAATGTCCTCTAAAATTCACCTGGACTCGTGTTGTGAAATTTTTCCTGCACGAAGTCAAGAACCCACACACTACTGGTGAGCCCTAGGCAGACCTGCTCAGGGACAGGTCCCCTTTCCAGTAACAAGGTTACTAAACTTGTAGTTCAATTTCCAACTCTGACACTTACTAACTACATGACCTTAGGTAAGTCACCTAAGCATAAATTCTGCTTTATATCTGTGGACTAACAGGGGGCTCTATGGAAAGTACCTTCCCAGATGATTTGATCATAAACTCCTAAGTGGTCAGGTCATGGTGGATAGTAACGCCCCAGGCATATAACTTTTTAGTAAAGGTTTTTTCTTTGCCTTAAGCCCTGTCCATTGTTTCTGTGCATCTAGGTTAACACACCTTTGAAATAAGCCTAACCACTTTTAAGAAAGCACATCATCTTAACTATCCAATTCCTGCCTTGCTTTCTCCCACTTTCCTGTAATCTTCTTTAGTTCCCTCCTTAATTCCAAATGCATAAAAGAAACTGCAAAACTATCATTCTCTATAGCATTTGAGATCTTGCTTCCCAGCAACTGTCCTCAGTTTTGGCTCAAACTCTTATAAAAACTTTCTACAGACTTGGACAAACATAGGGACAATACGCATTTATCTTGCACAACTGTGATAATTAGAGATGACTAATGATCTGGTATCTCTAGAACAATTACAAATACAAAATAGATAAAAATTATTTTTATGGCACAATATATAAAATCTTTACCTAAACATGTATACATTTATAACTCAAGGAAAGGCAAATTATGTAAGTTATGTCAAATTTAAGTAATAGTCTACCTAAATTGGCTATAGGGTATTGATATCACAAAAATTAATAAACAACATTATTTTAACTTCCCAGAGATTATACTCTACATCAAGATCACAAATATTATAATCTTTTACACTATTATAATCTCTCAGTAATATTAACTGAGTTAGTTATATAACTCAATTCACTATAAGGCCAATGTAAATTTTAAAATATATCAAATAACTAAATTTTAAACTTAAATACTTACATGCAGTACACAAATATACAACTGCTGTAAATCATTGGGAGTTCATCCAATAGCTATAAGAAACAAAGACAGATATCAGGATGTCAATACTGTAGAGTTGCAATTATTATGCAAATAAAGTAAAATTTCATGATTAAAATGGTCACCTCATTATCTAATATCTTTTATTAATTCTTTTATATATTTATCATTATCTAATCTATCCTGAGTGTGTTTATTTTATTGTTTTTGAATAATCAAGCATATCGTCCATCTATCTGTCCTAATGTACATAGCTAAGTAGAATGCAGGATGCACTGGGCAGCTCAGATCATTTGGCAATAACAAACTATAGTATCACATTTCCAAGAAAGTATGATGCTCACCATCTAGAGGTCTATGGGTCCTATCAGTATTCTTTTGCATTTCTGCCCTTTTCTATATCACTTAAGATGGATAAAATGTCCACTAATATACATAAGAAGAGGTATTAATGGTTGGGAAAGTCATTTAGTTAATCTAAGTAACCTATGCCTCTGAAAGATAATGTTATTAGCAATAATAATAATAATAATAATAATAATGATTATAGCTATTATGTATTATATTATAAGCGAGACACTAAGCTGAGTGTTAGGTTATTGCTAATACTTAAACTTGTCCTAAAACCAATTCTGTATGGAGAATGTTCTGAAGAAAGAAAGCGTAGACATGGGAGGTCTAGCCAAGAGGTTACAGTGGTCCAGGCTAAGGAAAATTGCTACTTGGATTAAGGTAGCAGAATTGGGAATAGATGTAAGTGAACAGGCTTGAGATCTAGTGATATTGTAGCCAAAGTAATGTCTTAGTGCATACATTACTCACATGTTTGTGATGATGTTGATGTAAACAAACCTATTGCACTGCCAGATGTATAAAAGTATAGTACATACAATTTCAGTAGTAGACAATACCATCTAGGTTTGTATACTAGTAAGTACACTCTATGATGCTTGCACACCAATGAAATTGTCTAATGACACATTTCTGACCATATTCCTATGTTAATCAGCACATGATTGTATTCCCAGTTCCTTCCCCTCAGGTTTTTAGTTCTTTCACCATTCTGGTGCCTTTCATTTGAACACATGCTAGGTTAGTCCTCAGAATTGAATGCAATATTCTTGTCACAATATGATCAACACATAGTAGGGGAGCCTATCCTTCCCCTCACTCAGATGCTTAGTCTTGCCTGACATTTTATCTCAGCACATTCATCTAGTTGTTTCTCCATACATATACATATACATATACATATACATATACATATACATATACATATACATATACATATACATACATATACATATACATATATGATAAATAAATAGGTAAAATGGGCTTCAGCAAAACTGAAAACTTTTTTGCTTCAAAGAATGCTCTTAAGAAAATGAAAAAAACACCCAACAGAATGGAAGAAAATGTTTGCAAACCATATATTTGATAAGGGTCTAGTATCCAGATCAGATAAAGAACTCTTACAATTCAATGAAAATAAGCAAATAACCCTATTTAGAAATGAGTAAAGGATCTGAATAGATATTTCTCTTAAGAAGATATATGGATAATCAATAAGCACATGAAAAGATGCTCAACATCATTAGTCATTAGGGAAATGCAAACCAAAACCACAGTGAGATACCACTTCACACCCATGAATGGATATAATCAAAAGGACGAGCAATAGCAAGGATCTGAAGGAATGGCTGGTGGGAATGTAAAATGGTACGGCCACTTTGAAAAACAATCTGGCAGCTCCTCAAAAGGTTAAGCATAGGGTTACCAGTGACCCAGCAATTCTACTGCTAAGTATATACGCAGGAGAATTAAAAACATATATCCACAAAAACTTGTACATGAATGTTCATAGCAACATTATGCATGAAAGCCCAAAAATGGAAATAACACAAATACCCATTAATTGATAAATAGATAAGCAAAATGTGGTATATCCAGACAATGGAATATTATTTGGCCTATCTAAAAGAAGACAGACACAAAAGGTTACCTATTGTATAATTCATTGCAATGAAATATTCATAATAGGCAAATCCATGGTTGTCAGGGGCTAGGTGGCGGGAGTAGTATAGAGTGACTGCTAATGGGTTTCTCTTTGGGGTGATGAAAATGTCCTCAAATTAGATAGTTTGAATGTCTTTAATTTTTATAGATCCTTTTCAAGCTATATCATCTTACCATAAATAATTTATACTTTATTAAAAATAGTTTTAATATTACATCATGTTTTCTGAGCTAGAAAGTGTTAAGAAATGTTTTCTATGCTTGATTAGGTCAGACCAGTGTCTCATAATCTGTATATTCTCCAACTCAAGCATGGCATGTATAGCACACATAACACTTTCTTATAAATATGTGTTATACATTTAATGCAGTTATAATTTATAGACTGTTGTATATACAGATCTTCTATAATTAACACTCTCCAATACAGTAGCCACTAGCTTTATTTTATGTGGCTACTGAGCACTTAAAAGAAACCTAATCTAACTGCAAGCATGAAATATATATCTGATTTCAAGATGTGAAGCATTTTAATATTAATTACAGGTTGAAGTAATACTTTGGAGATATTGGGTAAAATAAAATATATTAAAACTAATTTCACTTATTTTTATTTTTTTAAATATATTTTATTGATTTTTTACAGAGAGGAAGGGAGAGGGATAGAGAGCCAGAAACATCGATGAGAGAGAAACACCGATCAGCCGCCTCCTGCACAGCCCCCAATGGGGATGCGCCCGCAATCAAGGCACATGCCCCTGACCGGAATCGAACCTGGGACCCTCCAGTCCGCAGGCCGACGCTCTATCCACTGAGCCAAACCGGTTAGGGCTAATTTCACTTATTTTTAAATGTGGTTTTTATTAATGTGCCCCCTCAAAAATTTTAATTTACATATGTAGCTCGCATTATATTTCTACTGGACAGTGCTGTTCTAGACTATCTGGGTTAGTGATGGAGAAAAAAGAGGTCAAAAGATTGAGGACTAGATATATGGCCTCCTTAGAGCAAAGGCAGTAAATAAAAATCCTTGCATAGCTCTAAAACCTTGCTAGTGAGAGGAACCAGATCATTCAAATGAACTCTGTAAGAGAGAGACATGAGGGAATACAGGCATCTAAGAACTGATGATGTCTTTTTTAGATGTCTCCCTGGGACTCTGCTCTAAAATTGTACATACCTACACAGAGGTGGTTAAACAGTTATAATCCTCACTTGTCATGGACAACTTGTTCGCTTGCCTCTTTACTTCACTTAGTGCATCTGGATACTTTGGCCTTAAGTAAAAACTCCAGAGATTACTAATCTCAACTCCCACCCCTTCCCAAGTCTCTTGTTTCAACTATCTTCTAGTAACATGCTCTTTTCTCAAATTTGAAGTGTTTCTGGATTAGAAGAAACAAGCATTTAGTCAATTTTGTCATTACTGACCTGCATTTCATATTTCAGAGTCATGTGGAAGCACCAGGATCCCATTCCTACCACTGAAATTAAAACAAACAAACAAAACCATTAGCATTACATTCTTTGGAAGTGGCCAGAGTGACTTAAGAAGGCAATAAGACATTTCAAAGCACTGAGTGTATGTTTTAACAAATATATTTTTATTGATTTCAGAGAGGAAGGGAGAGGGAGAGAGAGATAGAAACGTCAATGATGAGAGAGAATCATTGATCAACCGCCTCCCGCACACCCGCTACTGGGGATCAAGCCCACAACCTAGGCATGGCCCTGACCAGGAATCAGAATGGAATCGTGACCTCCTGGTTCATAGGTCAATGCTCAACCACTTAGCCACACCAGCTGGGCTCAAGGCACTGAGTTTTAAGAAGAGCAAAGTTTATGAAATCTTGTGACAGGACATAGCAGACTCTGCATAAGCTCTATAATTAATAAAATTTTGGTATAGAAAAAAAATACAGTAAATTCCCTCCAGTACACGATTTACAAATATAATCAACATTCTCTGTTCTACCTGTAAAATATATTACCTGATGCTCAGGGTAAGCTTTAATGGCATAGCTGTTTAGTTACTTTAGTACTTCCTTGCACATCTGATCCAAATAGCTGAAATGTATGCTTACTAAGAGCCAGTCAGTTATGTTTATTCCCAAACTTGTTAATGCCACTGTATTTAGTTATCAAAACTATGACTGCCAAAAGAGAGCTGCTGTTTCTACAAAAACTATTTTAAATGCTTAAAATAAAATTGAGTTGCTAATAAAAATTGCTGTTGAATTAGGTGTGGGTAAGGTATCTGTTACACATTAGGAAAAATAAAAATCTAAAGATTCTGTATTCATTTCTCAAAGTTCTTTCCAAGTGCCTCTATTTTAAATAAACTGCTTTCATTTTAGAGTTTTAAAATTTGTTGTTTTTAATCCAAGAAAGGCTAAGTAGAACTATAATTAGAATCCCATATTCAAAGGTGATACCCTATATAAAATAATTGTCAAAGATTATGCAACTATGCTTTAATTAAAATAAACATTTTAGGATATATATATATATATACTTTTTAAGTAATTATATGATTTGACTTTTTAAAAATCAACCAAACAAATATCAGCTCCTATCACATCTGATAATTGGGCTTTAGTGTGATTCATTACATTCAGTTCAACAAGCATTTACTGAGCACTTCCTATTTGCCAAAAGTCAGTTACAGATGTTGAGGTAGAATGATAAAATCCAGACCTTGGCCTTAATAAGGCATATAGTCTAATAGAGGGCACAAGCTGATAAACAGAAGGTGCCAGTACACGGAGCTATGATAAGGAGATAGCATAGAGTGCCATGGGAACACAGAAGAGGGGCACTTATGAAGGAAGTGAGAGAATGCAAGAATGATGCCAGAGGAGTTCGCCTTAAGGATGTATAGGAGTTAGCCCAACAGACATGGTAAATGGGGGTGTCACCATATAATTTGCACAAAGCCACTTGAGAAAAATTTCAAACTTTTAGTTACTCTTGCTTTTTAAAAACAACAACACACTATATACATGATTACATTATTTTTTACTGCTTAAAATGAGATGAGAAAAGTAAAAAAGTTATTGCACTTGTTTTACTAAAGAAATGAGGAAGTAGGAAGGTTGGTGTCTTTTCAAAAGGAGAAATTAGAAGATGCAAAGATAGATAAGTTAATATAAGTGGGAAAAATAAACTCTGTGTGTTATTTAAAGTCACACAATATACTCATGAAATAAAAAAATAAAAATGAAGTGGGATGACCATTCATCCTAAAAGGGAGACTGGCCACTTAATCATGCTTCACTCAAGGAACATTTATATCCAAACCCTTTCAAATGTTCTCTTGGTACTGTTTATACATAGAACACTAAAAATCTGATTTGTAAAGATCCCTTTATGATTTATCTCTTCAACAACCTATGTAGAATGCAAAGAAATGTAATAGAACAGCAGCCCTGCCTCCACACAATCTATATACATAAAAGCCTAATATGCAAATTGTCCCCTCGAGAGTTCAACCAGGAGTTTGATCCCTCACTATGACGTGCACTGACCACCAGGGGGTGGCACGGAACGAAGGAAGGTTCTGGCCAGCAGCCAACAGCTGGGGAAGGGAGGCCCCAGCCCGCAGCCGGAAGACCCTGATTGGCCCTGATCGCCCACCAGGCCTAGGGACCCTACCCATGCACGAATTTCATGCACTGGGCCTTTAGTATTTTATATTTTGCCACTTTAAAGCAAAGCAGCTGTCACATCTTTTTTTTTAAATGGATTTTTAGAGAGAGAGAAAAAAATCATGAATTTGTTGTTCCACTTACTTATGCATTCATTGGTTGATTCTTGTATGTGCCGACTGGGGAGCAAACCCACAACCTTGGCATATGGCGATGATGCTCTAACCAACTGAGCTACCCAACCAGGGCAAAGCAAACCAACAATATTTGTTTATCAGCTTGACAGAGATATAATTCACACACTACAAAATTAATTTATTTAAAGTGCACAGTTATATTGTTATTAATATGTTTATATAGTTGTGCAACCACGGTCATTACCTAATTTTAGAATATTTTCATCATCCCAAACAGAAACCTAATATCTATTAGTAGCCACTATCTATTTCTCCTGAAATCTTCCAACTCCTTAAGCCCCAGACAACCATTAATTTATTTTCTCTCTCTACAGATTTGCCTGTTCTGTACTTATTATATAAATGGAAGGAATCACATAATTTATAGTCTTTTCTGTTTGCTTTCTTTCAATTAGCATATTTCCAAGGTTCACTCATGTTATAGCATGTATCATTAACTCATTCCTTTTATGAGTGAACTAGAGGCCCAGTGCACAGATTCGTGCACCAGTGGGGTCCCTCAGCATGGCCTGCGGGGATCAGGTGGACGCTGACAGTCCAATGCCGCCTGCCGCTCCTGCTCATCCCACCCTGCTACGCCTGCCACGGGCTCGCACCCAGTCAGTCCCAATTGGGAGAGGCTTGCGCCGCCATAGCGGTGCTCATAAGCCATGAGCCCTGCATCTGGTGCCCATTGATCAGCTGAGCGGTGCTCCCGCTGTGGGAGCGCACTGACCACCAGGGGCAGCTCCTTCATTGAGCGTCTGCCCCCTGGTGGTCAGTGCGTGTCATAGTGACCCGTCAGCTGGTGGTTTGGTCATTCGGTCACTTAGGCTTTCATATATATATAGATAGTAGTCCATTGTATAGACATACTACATTGTATTTATCCATTTGTCAGTTTATTGACATTGTTATAAATTGCATGCTTGTGTCCCCCCAAATTCATTTGTTGAAGCCCTAACCCCCAACATGATAGTGTTTGGGGCTGAATCCTTTGGGAGGTAAGTAGGTTTAGATGAGGTCATGAGGGTGGGTCCCCATGATAGAATTAATATCCTTATAAGAAGAGGAAGAGACAGGACCTTGCTCTCTCTCCACCTGGATGCAACAAAAATAGGCCATGTTAAAAAAATATATAGGCCATGTGGAGATACAGGGAGAAGGTGTTCATCTGCAAGCTAAGAAGAGGGCTCTCAATAGGAACTGAACAGACCAGCACCTTAATCTTGGACTTTCCAGCCTCCAGAACTGTGAGAAATAAATGTCTGTTATTCAAGCCACCTAGTCTATGGTATTTTGTTATGATAGCCTGAGCGGTTTAAGACAGACATTTAGGACTTTTCCACATTTTGGCTATTATGAATAATGCTGTTGTGAATATTCATGTACAGATAGACCTCGCTTTCTTGTATTTCACTTTATTGCCCTCCACAGACACTGCTTTTTCTTTTTACAAATTGAAGGTTAACACCCTCTACCAGCAAAGATTACAACTCACTGAAGGTTCAGATGATGGTTAGCATTTATTTTAGCAATAAAGTATTTTTAAATTAATGTACATTGTTTTTCCTTAGACATAATGCTATTGCACACTTAATACATACAGTGCAGTATAAACATAACTTTTATATAATGCACTGAGAAACCAACAAATTCATGTGACTTGCTTTATTATGATACTTGCTTTATTGCGGTGGTCTGGAACCAAACCCATAGTATCTTTGAGGTCTGTCTATAATTTAGAGATGATTTAAAGTATACAGGAGGAGCCTGGCTAGTGTGGCTCAGTGGTTGAGCATCGACCCATGAACCAAGAGGTCTCTGGTTTGATTCCCCATCAGGGCACATTCCCCAGTTGCAGGCTTGATTCCCAGTAGGGTGTGTGCAGGAGGCAGCCAATCGATGTTTCTCTCTCTCTCTCTCTCTCTCTCCCTCTCCCTTCCTCTCTCTCTAAAAATCAATAAAAACATTTTTTTAAAAAGTAAGTATAAAGAAAGACTAGAGTAAAGACACTCTATTCAGTAATTGGTGCTCAGAAAATTGGACAGATACATGCAAGAAAACGAATCTAGATCACCTTCTTATACCATATGCAAAAATAAACTTCAAAATGGGTTAAAGACTTAAATGTAATACTCAAAACCATAAAACTCCTAAAAGAAAACATAGGCAGTAAAATATCTAACATTATTTTTAGCAATATATTTCTGCTATAACTCCTTGGGTAAGGGAAATAAAAGAAAAAATAAACAAATGGGACTACATCAAACTAAAAAGTTTTTGCACAGTCCTGGCTGGTGTAGCTGTTGGTTAGAGTGTCTTCCTGAGCACCGATGGGTCACTGGTTCAATCTCCCATCAGGGCGGGTATGGAAGACAACTGATTGATATTTTTCTCTCACATTGATGCTATTTCTCTCTCCCTCTCCTTTTCTCTCTCTCTAGAATCAGTAAAAAAAAATATCCTCAGGTGAAGATTTAAAAAAAGATTTTGCACGGCAAAGGCCACCATCAACAAAATGAAAAGACAACTTATTGAAAGGAAGAAGATATTCACCAATGATACATCTGATAAGGGGTTAATATCCAAAATTTATAAAGAACTCATACTACTCAATACCAAACAAGAAATCCAATTAAAAAATGGACTGAGGACCTGAATAGACACTTCCCCAAAGAGGCATGTAGATGGCCAATAAACATATGAAAAGATGCTCAAAGTCACTAATCGTCGCCCTGACCAGTTTGGCTCAGTGGATAAAGCGTCGGCCTGCGGACTGAAGGGTCCTGGGTTCGATTCTGGTCAGGGGCATGTGCCTTGGTTGTGGACACATCCCCAGTGGGGGGTGTGCAGGAGGCAGCTGATCGATGTTTCTCTCTCATCAATGTTTCTAACTATCCCTCTCCCTTCCTCTCTGTAAAAAAATCAATAAAATATATTTAAAAAAGTCACTAATTGTCAGAGAAACACAAATTAAAACTACAATGAGACACCATCTTACACCTATCAGAATGGCTATTATCAATAAATCCACAAATGACAAGTGTTGGTGAGGATGTAGAGAAAAGGAACCCTCATGCACTGTTGGTGGTAATACAAATTGGTTCAGCCATATGGAAAAAACAGTATGAAGGTTCCTCAAAAAATTAAAAATGAAACTGCCTTATGACCCAGCGATTCCATTTCTTGATATTCATCCAAAGAAACATGAAACACTAATTCAAAAGAATTACCCCTATGTTCATTGCAGCACTATTATTTTTTTAAAATATATTTTATTGATTTTTTACAGAGAGGAGGGGAGAGGGATAGAGAGTTAGAAACATCGATGAGAGAGAAACACCAATCAGCTGCCTCCTGCACACCCCCTACTGAGGATGTGCCCGCAACCAAGGTACATGCCCTTGACCGGAATCGAACCTGGGACCCTTCAGTCCGCAGGCCGACGCTCTATCCACTGAGCCAAATCAGTTAGGGCCATTGCAGCATTATTTACAACTAGAAGTCCAGCACGTGAAATCGCGTGGTCCTGCCCACCTGCATGGCCTCGCTGTGCTTGCAGCCCCGCCCACATGCACAGGTCTTTGGTCATTACGGCGTTAGGGCCACTGGGTTTTTATAATATAGATAGATAGCCAAGATATGGAATCAACCTAAGTATCCATCAATAGATGAGTGGATAAAAAAGCTGTGGTACATACAGTATATAAAATGGAATATTACTTGGCCATAAAAAATGAAAATTTTACCATTTGTGACAGCATGGATGGATCTACAGGGCATTATGTTCAATAAAATAAGTCAGTCAAAGACAAATACCATATGATTTCACTTATATATGGTATCTAAAGAACAAAATAAGCGAACAAACAAAATTGAAATGAACTCAGAGACACAGAGAGTGGACTGGTAGATGCCAGAGGGCAGAGGGTTTGGGGCACTGGGTGAAAGAGGTGAAGGAATTAAGAAATACAAATTAGTAGTTACAAAATAGTTACAGAGATGTGGGGTACAGTATGGGGAGTATAGTCAATAGTGTTGCCATCACTCTGTGAAGGGTGCTGAAGGTATAGGGGGGAACATTTTGTGAGGTATGTGATTGACCACTGTGCTGTACACCTGAAATCAATACAAAATAATGTTAAAGGTAAACTGTAATTGGGGGAAAAAAGTATACAGGAGGATGTGCGTAGGTTACATGCAAATATTAATGCCATTTTATATTAGAGGCTTAAGCATCCTCAGATTTTGGTATCTGAGGGGGTCCTGGAACCAAACTCCCATGGATACTGAAGGATACATAATGAATTTTGCATTTTAAATTATATCACTCTGGTTACAAGGCAGAGTAATGTCTATAGGAGTAGTCTCCCAACTTTGATAGCAAAAAAATATTTTAACAACTCCATAAATGTATATAAATTTATAAATTGTATACATATAATCTATTTATAAATTGTATACATACAGGGCCCATAGTAAGGCCCTGTATGATCTGGCCCCTTCCTAAATCTCTTCAACCTCATATTCTGCCACTTTCCCCCTTAACTGCTAAAGAATATTAGGGGAAAGTCAGAAAGTAAACAAATAATTAGAATATGTGCAGCAATAGAGATACAGTAGGTCCTCGGGTTACATCAGAGATCCGTTCCTATGGCGCAACGTAACGCAATTTTCTCCATAAGTCAGAACCCACCTACATAAGCACCTACGTCACTCACATGGAGCACATACACAGCAGTAATGAAGTGAAACAGTAAAAAAAATTTAAAAGAAAGATAACAATTCCTGACCTTTACTTGTGGTAAATAAATACTAAAAAACATAAAGCACATATGTACATACATCAAAATGACAGAACTCTCTTTTTAATAAATACTGTAAATGGGAGATGGCGACGTAACCACAAAACGACATACGTTGAGTCCGGCATAACTCGAGGACTGCCTGTATACGTATTGACTGGGAATACAGAAAAGGGTCATCTCATTCTATCAGGGAGTTGAAGAAGGTTTAAAGGAAGGCTTACTAGAGGAAATAACACTTAAACTGAGTCCTGAATGACAGACATGGTGAACTTACTAGACAAAAGAGGCTAAAGGCAGAGATGTAAACATATGTATGACACTAAAAACGGCAAATAGTTTGACATAGCTAAAGTATAATGTACATGTGGGAGAGTTGTTGAAGATGAGGCTAAGGCAGAGAATCCAGATGAGGACTAACCTGCCAATAAATATAGATTTCCACATAGGTTATTTCATTTAAAAAATGGTTGAATTGAAAGAGGCATGCCTGGCTGGAGAATATTGGTAAAAACCAATTTTCACCACTGACAGGCTACGATTTATCAACAGGTGCATATTTTCTGAAATGTTATCCAAATTGGCACAAATTTAAAAAATTCAGAAATAGGAAAGTTGAGTTATTTAAGCCAAAGGAACAAATGTAAAATATGTGAAAGCAAAACAACATTCATTGATCCTTAAATTACACAAATTAGAAATTCTGGAGATACTTAAAAAAAGAATCTAAGTATTTTTCTCTTCTTCCTCTTGCATGCAAACTGATTGATTCAGTCACATGGAGAATAAAACGTTTCATTAGTATAAGGGTGACTGTTAGCTAACATTTCACCATGATGTTTCCCTTAAAAATATGGAGGCACCAAAGTTAAAATAAAATTCACATTTGTAGGAATTGTCCAGCACTTTCCAAAAAACAAGTAACAGGAGCAGGTGGCCATGGCTGAAGTGAAAACTGAGGCAGTCAAAATAATAATGGAATTGGAACAGAGAGGTCAATGTCCCATCTGCATCTTCTAATTAAATATTCATATTCATAGCACTTGATTGCAGTTGTAAGAGTCTCTCAAGCATATAATAGAATTTCACTGAGCTGGAACCTATTGATTCAAATATTTTGGCATGCTATCAAAGTTTTCAAGGTTACAATAAAACAAAGATATGTTCTGATACACATTTATTTTGACCCACTTGACTAACCACACTGTGGAGAGTGTACAAAGGTTTTAGAATGAGACCTTAAATAATCTATCACTTATTACTTATCAACTTGAGCAAGTTGCTTAAATCTCTCTGAGACTCAGTCACCTCAGCTGTAAAATACGGATAACAATGTTTATCATGAAAGGTTGCTTGAGGATTACCTAGCATGTACCTGGTATACAATAGGTTTCAACAAATTTTATTTTCTAGTCCCTAACTCAAGCTATGAAAAAATTCATATACATGGAGAATGGAATCATTAGATTTTGAAAGTAGGTTAGCTTATTTGAAGTATACTCATTTTCCCCTTGACAAGAGGCATAATGTTCTTAAGATCATTTCAGGTGACTTTTAGTCTGGCAGTGACAAACTATAGGTATGATCACACTAAACTTAAGGCATGTCCAAGCAAATGACTTTGGGGGAATGACTTTCTGTCTCTGACATTTCTACTTCAGTAACTTTCTATTTCAGCATTGGACTTAGAAAGAGATAATAAAGATCTTTAAAAAGTTTTTTAATGGATTTTAAAGAGAAAGAGAGAGGGAGAGATAGAAAACATTGATGAGAGAGAAACATCAACATTGATTGGCTGCCTCCTGCATGCCCCTCACTGGGGATTGAGCCCACAACTTGGACGTGTGCCCTGACTGGGAATCGAACTGGTGACCTCATGGTGCATGGATTGATGCTCAACCACTAAGCCACACCAGCCGAACAATAAAAATCTTTAATAGACTTTTTCTTGCTCTATGTGGTTTTTTTACTATTTTATAACTCATTTTATTTTTCTTGTTGCCAATATCTACTCATTTAATTGCACAACACATACATTTATACAACTACCAATATGTTTTATTGTTTATTTGAAGTTCATTTGTCTTCAATGTAACATAAGCTCTCTGGGGACAAGAACTTTGTCATTTTTGTTTTCACACACTATGTTTCTTCCCTTGTAAAGAATAAGTGAACATATTTCTATTTTAGCTTTTGGTGTACACAGGATGATGCTCCAGCCAACTGAGCCACCTGGCCAGGGCTATTTCTATTTTAAAGAAATAAGATAAATCACAACTTGTGATTTTGAAAGTAAAGAGAAAAATTAAATCTCATGGAAAAGGTTTCTTTTGGCTTGCTTCTATTTTATGTAATGCGGTTTTAAATTACTGGCTTAAATCACAATGATTTCAGTCATGTGCCACTTAATAATGGGGATATGTTCTGAGAAATGTGTCATTAGGCAATTTTGTCTTTGTACGAATACCATAGAATGCCTTTACACAAACATAGGTGGTATAGCCTACTACACACCTAGGCTAGATGGTACAGCTTATTGCTCCTAGGCTACAAACTTATACAGCAGGTTACTGTACTGAATACTGTAGCCAATTTTAACACAATGGTAAGTATTTGTGTAACTAAACAAAAGATACAATAAACTAAAAAAGATACAATAAAATACAGTATATCTTTATTTCTTCAATATAAATTAACCTGGGCTTCCTACACCTTTTTTACTTTATAAACTTTTTAATATTTTTAAAATTTCAACTCTTTTGTAGTAACATTTAGCTTAAAGCACAGCTGTACAAACATTTTCTTTCTTTACATCTTTATTCTATAAGTTTTTTCTATTTAAAAAACTTTTTATTTTTACTTTTTAAACTTTTTGTTCAAAACTAAGACACAAATATACACATTAGCCTAGACCAGCGGTTCTCAACCTGTGGGTCGCGACCCCTTTGGGGGTCAAACGACCCTTTCACAGGGGTCGCCTAAATACATCCTGCATATGAGATATTTACATTACGATTCATAACAGTAGCAAAATTACAGTTATGAAGTAGCAACGAAAATAATTTTATGGTTGGGGGTCACCACAACATGAGGAACTGTATTAAAGGGTCGCGGCATTAGGAAGGTTGAGAACCACTGGCCTAGACCTACGCAGTATCAGTGTCATCAATACCACTGTCATCCACCTCCACCTCCACATCTTGTCCCACTGGAAGGTCTTCGGAGCAATAAAGTGCATGGAGCTGTCATGTCCTATGATAAGAATGCCTTCTGGAATACCTACTAAAGGACCTGCCTGAGGTACTTCTTGAGGAAATAGGTCCATGGTCGTTTGTTTGGTTTGTTTCTTTTTTTCATCATAGATTTGCTTGTAAGCAGATAACGCACCATGATACCTTTCCTAAACTGCCACCATAGGATTCACATACTTTCGAGTCCTTTACCGTTAGCCAGTACTGTGATCTATGGTATTTTCGTAAATACAAAATTGCTTTCAGAAATTTTGTATTTACTAGTATTATGAAGCGTTCTCTTTCTATTGGTGTTTTTGTCAGATTTAGGCCCCCAACTTCTCTCCCTCTTTTCCATATAGTTTTTCAAACCTCCCCAAGTCTAAAACATCAGATATAGTTCTGTTGGAATGTGGTGTTTATTTAGTATTAAAAAACAAGTTGAAATTCACAGTATTCTTTTTCTCCTAAGTCTGGAAGTGTGGGTTAAGTATGGCTTTATTTACATTATTTTTTAAAAATTTACATTATTTCTTAACCTGTTTGGTTTTCTGGGGAAATGAGTGGACAAATTCTAACATAAGAGGCCACCATTATTCTAAAGCAACCTGGAAATCCCTCAGATCTTTTTATTCCTATTGTTATTACTGATTATAATTATTGTATTTTATAAACATTCTGAACACACCCCAGGAAATAATGCAAAGTGCTAAGTTTGTGGACAAGTCTTTCTTTTGAAGAAAAATCAAGTAACTTTCTTAAAACATCATGATAGACAAACAGATTCAGAAATCAAAGTCTCTCAAACTAATCTAGTTATGGTAGAATATGGCATGATACACTATAGCTTACAGTTTTGTGGTAATTAGAAGTATTTATGCTCATATATAAATAATATCTATCTTGTGCTAAAACAAAACAAAATTGTTTTTAGCTTAGAAAGTTATATAAAAGTTATATAAAAGAAACTAGAATAGAATCCACGTTCTTTGCTATTTTTGTCTTTATGATGATAATGCAATAACATGACAGTGATTTTCCCATCTTGAGTTCTAGTGAAGTTCATTCATGCATCTATGCAACATTTATTGAGGACCACTAAATTGCCAAATAATAGGGATACAACTAAGACACAGTCCCTGCCTCACTGAAAGCAGAGGAATATGAGTGTTGCAGATGGTTAGATACATACAATACAGTGTCCTTTACAAAAAGTCTAAAAATATGCAAACCATCTATATATATAAAATCCTAATATACAGACCGAACAGCAGAACAACTGAACATACAGTCATTATGACATGCGCTGACCACCAGGGGGTGCGCACGGAACGTGGCGGGCGTTGGCCATGGCAGGATGGTGGAGCAGGTGAGAGGGGGTTGCCAGACCAAGGTGGGGTGCCGGTCGCTGTCATCAGGGCAAGCTTCTGGTTGTTACTGAAAATTCTTTGCTCCCTTACGCCACGGTCCCACCCAGTGCTTGCACGTGATGCCCGCACCGGCCCCACTCACACCCGCTGCCAGCACCCGACGCCGGCCCCATTGCTCGGTGCCATCAGTGGGTGCAAGTGGCCGCAGCCGGCCCCGATCTTCCCTGAGGGCTTCTCCACCTCCCCCTGCTCCTGAGGGGCAATCGGGGCAGCAGCCGCCGCTCGCACCACTGACGGTACCGGCTCTGCTTGCACCCACTGCTGGCACCAGCCCCAATCACTCCATGCCATCAGCGGGTGCGAGCAGGGCCAGTGCCATCAGCACGTGGGAGCGGCGGGAGCAGGGCTGCCAGCAGACAGGGGACTGGGGGCTGCGGTAGGAGGGGCCGGGCGGGGGCACGGAGATGGGCCAAGACCTGCCTCTGTGCCCACCGCAGCCTCACAGACCACAGTTCCTTTCAAGGTGCATGATTTCGTGCACTCGACCCCTAGTATTATACTAGTATATACTTTTAACAATACACATAAGTGTAGTATAAATACAAAAGCATGGAAAAATGATAATCAAATTAGTATAGTGGTTAACTCTGGTAGGTGAGCTGGGAGAATGAGGGGAATAAAATCAGGTAGGAAAACAAAGGAAGCTTCAATTTTATCTATAGTTTGTAGTTTATTTCTTTTAAAAAGAAAAAGTAAGATCTGAAACAAATATTGCAAAGTGCTAAGATCTGACAAAGCTCCATAATAAGAGACATGGATATATTTGTTATATGCTCCCTATTCTTCTGTATGCTTGAAATATTTTATGATTTTAAAAACATGCATTCAATTCACTGGCAAGATTTATGGAGTTTTAATTCATAACAACAATTTAATAACACAAAATTGAGAACCAATATTAGGAATGAATGAGAAAAACAGCCTGAACACTGTATATTATTTTTAGATTAAGTGTTATACATACCTGTAAGTGCTAAATAAGCAGCAATGTACCGCTTTTCCAGTCCATCTCTAACACTCTGAATTGCACCAAAAATTGGAGGTATAATCATAATCAGGTTACTCACTGTATTCCCTATAGAAGAAAAGCACGAGAAGATAATTAAGTTAACCAATACTACTTTAAATAAAGATATATTCACTTGGCCATTAATAAACATTAAAGAGATAACTTCTCAGAAAGATGGTGGAATGATATTTACAAGGTGCTAAAAGAAAATTTTCTACTCAACAAAAATTTCTTATAAGAACCCAAGAAGGCCCTGACTGGTTTGGCTCAGTGGATTGAGCGTCGACCTATGGACCTAAGGGTCACAGGTTCAATTCCAGTCAAGGGCACATACCTTGACTGCAGTCTCCTTCCCGGCCTGGGCCCTGGTGGGGAACCAATGTTGTGCAGGAGGCAACCAATCGATATGGTTCTCTCACATCAACATTTCTCTCTGTCTTTCCCTCTCTCTCTAAAAGATCAAGAAAAAAAATATTCAAAGGTGAGGATTAACAAAAAAACAAAAAAAACAAACAAACTTCAAGTAAAATAAAGATACCTTCAGACAAATGAAACTAAGAATTGTCAACCTGAACATCTACTAAAGAAAATCGTAAATTCTAAGGTAAAACAAAAAAGTGTCTCAGAAAAAACCTCAAAGATACAGCAAAAAATGGGTTGGAGAAGGCAGCCTACACCAATGCCATGGAAAGGGTGGTCCATGGATATAGTATGACAAGATGAAATACAGGGTTGAGTTAATTTTGTCTGCTGAATCAAATACTAACAAATAATGATTTGCATTTTGCACTTCTTTTTAAAATTTCATTTTTGTAGTAATGTTTTTAGTTTCTAGTACAACATGAAAGGCAACGAAATCTTAATCTGATCTCTGTTTTTGTTTTTTTAATATCTTTTTTTAAATTGATTTTAGAGAGAGAAAGGAAGGGAGAGGGAGAGAGAGGAGAGAAACATCGATGAACAGCTGCTTCCCATATGTACCATGACCAGGTAATAAACCTGAAACCTGGGCATATGCCATGACCAGGAATGGAACTCATGACAATGCTCACCCAATTGAGTCACACCAGCCAGGGCATGTGCCCTGACTGGGAATCGAATCATGACCTCCCAGTTCATAGGTCAATGCTTAATCACTGAGCTACACTGGCCAGGGCTGTTCTTATCTTTACAAAAACAAAACTCAAACAATAGCAAAAAAACAACAAAAAAACCCAACAGCAGAAATAAATAGTAAAATGGGGAAATAAATAGCTAAACTATTTTATAAATTTATTCCGGGTAAAATAAAATGGCACAATACATTCAAAATTTCAAATAAATGAATTTCAACATTGAAGCTGATATTACGTAAGACATGTATCAGTTAATGGACATATACAGAACACTCTACCCTACAACTACAGCGTATAAATTCTTCTCAAGTGCACATGGAACATTTTCCAGGGTAGATCATAAATTAAGTCTCAAGAGGCTTAAAAAGATAGATACCATATATAAAGTATCTCCTCCAACCACAATAAAATGAAGTTAGAAATAAATAACAGAAGAAAAACTGGAAATTTCCACAAACTTATGGAAATTAAACAACCAATAGATCAAAGAAGAAATCTCAAGGGAAATTAGAAAATACTTAGAGATTAATTAAAATGAACACACAACATAACATTAATGAAATGCAACAAAAGCAGTGTTAAAGGGAAAATTTATAGCTATAAACAGATAAAAAACAAGGATCTTCAAGCTGATCTGAAAGAATGTTACTTACTAACATGAAAATATACAACACAGTGGTAAAGTAAATATATAGCCAAATTCAGAACTGTAATATGATGGTGTATACTAGCAGTCACTCTAGCAATAAAGGTAAAAGGAAAAACATATTAAAAATAACTAAAGCTACAATAATTTGTGAATGAATACACAATAAAAACAGGTAAACTGTATTATCAAAAACCTAAAAGGGGAGAATAAAAGGTAGAGTTTTAGTATGGGAAACTATCAGCGTGAAAGAGACTGTTATATGTAAGCCTCATGGCAACCACAAAGCAAAAACCTATAGGAGATACCCAAAAAATTAAGAGAAGGGAAGCAAAGCCTACCACTACAGAAAATCATCAATTCACAAAGGAACACAGCAGGAGAGAAAGGAACAAGAGAACTACAAAACAGCCAGAAAGGCATTAGTAATCCACAGTAGGCTATTCATAAATACTCTAGCCCTGGCTGGTTTGGCTCAGTGGATAGAGCGTCAGCCTGTAGATTGAAGAGTCCCAGGTTTGATTCTGGTCAAGGGTACATGCCTAGGTTGCGGGCTTGATCCCCAGTAGGGGATGTGCAGGAGGCAGCCAATCAATGATTCTCTCTCATCACTGATGTTTCTATCTCTCTTTCCCTCTCCCTTCCTCTCTGAAATCAATACAGATATGTTTTTTTAAAAAAATTACTCTAAATGTAAATGGTTAAAGTCTCCAAGAGATTCACTTCAACTTCAAGGACACACATAGGCTCAAAGTGAAGTGATGAAAAAAGATATTCCACGCAAGTGAAAAAAAATCAAGAGAGCAAGGATAGCTACTCTTTTTATCAGACTTTAAGCCAAGAGGCAAAGATCATTATGTAATAACGAAGGGTCAATTCATCAAGAGAATATAGCGATTATAAATATACATGCACCCAACATCAAATGTTGGCAAGGGTGTCTGTAGAGAAAGTGAAATCATTGTGCATTGTTGATGGGAATGTAAAGAGGTACAGTCACTATGGAAAACAGTATGGAGGTTCCTAAAAAAATTAAAAATGGAACTACAATCTGATCAAGCAATTCCACCTCTTGGTATATATCCAAAGGAAGTGAAAATAGGATCTCCTTAGTTAAGTTTATTCCTAGGTACCTTAATTTTTTTTCATGCAATGGCAAATGGGATTGCTTTTTTAGTCTCTCTTTCAGTAAGTTCACTATTGGTGTATAGCAGGGGTGGGCAAACTTTTTGACTCGAGGGCCACAATGGGTTCTTAAACTGGACCAGAGGGCCGGAACAAAAGCATGGATGGAGTGTTTGTGTGAACTAATATAAATTCAAAGTAAACATCATTACATAAAAGGGTACGGTCTTCTTTTTTTTTAGTTTTATTCATTTCAAACGGGCCGGATCCGGCCCGCGGGCCGTAGTTTGCCCACGGCTGGGGTATAGAAATGCCATAGATTTCTTGGCGTTAATTTTGTATCCTGCTACATTGCCGAATTCATTTATTAAGTCTAATAGTTTTTTGATGGAGTCTTTAGGGTTTTCTATGTACAGTATCATGTCATTTGTGAATAAGGACATTTTACTTCTTCTTTTCCAATTGGGATGCTTTTTATTTCTTCTTCTTGTTTGATCACAATGGCTAGTACTTCCAGTACTATGTCGAACAGGAGTGGTGAGAGTGGGCATCCCTGTCTTGTTCCTGTTCTTAGGGGAAATGGTTTTAGTTTTTGCCCATTGAGTATGTTGGCTGTGGGTTTGTTATAATATATGGCTTTTATTATGTTGGGGTATGATCCTTCTATTCCCACCTTGCTGAGAGTTTTTAT
>NW_005359225.1:969159-971712 GCF_000412655.1 Myotis brandtii
ATACCTTAATCAATAAAGAAAATAAAGGAAAAAAAAGTATTAGTCTGTTTTCATGCACAATACTAAAAAATAAAATAAAAATAAATAGGATCTCAAAGATCTGCAACCCCATGTTCACTGCAGCATCCAATAAAGTAAAACACACAATGTCTGGAATCCAATCAAAGATTATCAGGTATACAAAGAAGAAAGAAACACAACCCATAATGAGAAAAATAATCAATTGAAACCAATCCAGAACTGATACAGATTTTAGAATTAGTAGACAGATTAAAGCAGTTCATATAAAAGTCTAGAAAATACAAACTAACTTAATAGTGGCATAAAACAGATCAGTGGTTGTGGATAGGGCTTGGGTAGAAGAGACAGTGGGATGGAGAAGGAGGACTTACAAAGGGACATGAGAAAACCTGGAAGTGACAGATATGTTCACTATCTTGATTGGAATAATGGTTTCACATGTGTATACACATCAAAACTCAATTTGTACACTTTAAATTCTGCATTCTATTGTATGTCAACTATACCTCAATAAAGCTGTTTTTGTTTGTTTAAATATATTTTATTGATTTTTTACAGAGAGGAAGGGAGAGAGATAGAGAGTCAAAAACTTTGATGAGAGAGAAACATCGATCAGCCGCCTCCTGCACATCTCCTACTGGGGATGTGTCCACACCCCAGGTACATGCCCTTGACCGGAATCGAACCCAGGACCCTTCAGTCCGCAGGCCGACGCTCTATCCACTGAGCCAAACCGGTTTCAGCTGTTTGTCTTTAAAAATATATTTTATTCATTTTTTTACAGAGAAGGGAGATAGAGTTAGAAACATCGATGAGAGAGAAACATCAATCAGCTGCCTCCTGCACACCTCCAACTAAGGATGTGCCCACAACCAAGGTACATGCCCTGGACTGGAATCAAACCTGGGACCCTTCAGTCCACAGGTTGATGCTCTATCCACTGAAACAAACCAGTTAGGGCTGTTTTTTGTTTGTTTTTAAGTTTTGCCTCTGGGGAGTAAAATTGGAGATAGAAAGGAAAGTTAGGGAAAGCACTGCTTTCTGATTTTGTTACAAGTCTTAACACTAGCTGGTTTTAATCTACTTTTTAATGTATTACTTTGATAAAATAAAAAGGTAAAGAAACTTTTAAGAAGGGGGATAAAATAGTTGGGGATAGTTTCATAGATGTGATAAGATTTGAGCTAGATGCTGAAAGGAGAGAAAGAACTAAAATCTACTGATAGCCTATTAAGTATCAGGTACTAGATCTCACATTATACACGTGCTAACTTATTTGCTCTTCACAACAACTTTGTGAAGTATTATTACCCCATTATTCAAATAATAAAATCAGGCTAAGAGATTATATAATTTACTCAAGTTCTCACAATAAGCAAATTAGAGCCAAGGTTTTATTACAGCTCTCTGTCCTTACAGCCAATGTTCCTCCCCCTCAATGCACTAGCACAATGTTTACACAAAAAAGTCCTTATTAATATTTTAAAAATGATAGCAGAGAGTATTTCAATTTATACAAATAGCAAAATAATTTGCCTAGGTGGAATGTGAAAATATAAGGTGTAGAGCTAGACAGATTAAACAACAGTTATCAATAGCTTTAAGTAAATCTGTAGAATATCGTACCATTCAGGAGAGCCCTGGGATTCAAACTAATGAAAATCTTTACTGATGAATGAGACAAAGGAATTAAAACATGTCCAAAGGTACATATAATATTAAATTCAGCTGCAATATCAATACTATAGAAATCAGAAATACATTTCAAATGACCTGGAGACTGGGGATTTGGGTAGCTACTGGGCATCCAGTTTAGATAAAGATGCTACAACTACTGTATGTCTCTATAAAGCTAAGTAAACATAGATTAGATTAAAGACATTTTTGACTCCCGAGTAAGACTGCAGCTGGAACCTGTAACTGCAGCTGTGGAGCTACAGATTTAACTTACAATAGCATCAAAACACATCACATACCCAGGTACAAACCTAGAAAAGATGTGCAAGACTAATAAAACTCCCAACAGGTCTTTTTTTTTTTTTATGCTTATATGCATGCATACAAGTCCTTCGGTTGATCTCTTACTCCCCTCCCTTCTGCCCCCCAACCCTCTCTGGCCTTCCCACTGCAGTTTGACAATCAGTTTGAGGCAGCTCTGCCTCTGTATCTATTATTGTTCAAAAGTTTGTAATGGTCTTTATTATCCATGAATGAGTGAGATCATGTGGTATTTTTCCTTCATTGACTGGCTTATTTCACTTAGCATAATGCTCTCCAGTTCCATCCATGCCGTTGCAAATGGTAAGAGTTCCTTCTTTTTTACAGCAGCATAGTATTCCATCGTGTAGATGTACCACAGTTTTCTAATCCATTCATCTACTGATGGGCACTTAGGCTGTTTCCAAATCTTAGCTATGGTGAATTGTGCTGCTATGAACATAGGGGTGCATAGATCCTTTCTGATTGGTGTTTCTGGTTTCTTGGGATATATTCCTAGAAGTGGGATCACAGGGTCAAATGGAAGTTCCATTT
>NW_005359225.1:976811-988610 GCF_000412655.1 Myotis brandtii
GGAAAAAAAAAAGAAAAACAATGTTTTCTTAGTTAAAAGGTGAAAAAGTAATTAATTAAAAAAAAATAAAATAAAAATGTGCAGTAATGCAGGTGCTTCAGATCTTCTACTCTTCTTTTTGGCACGCCCGGAATTCAGGAGAATGTTGAATTTCCCTCTGATACACTGTTCCTCCGTGTTGTAAGCCACAGTCCTGATTTTAAGGCAGGCCGTATTGGTTCCCCTTACTGCTGTATTTGTATGTACAGAAGAGTCAGTTCGTGGCTCTGCCTCTGGGTGGCAGTGTGTCTGGATTGACCTCCAAGGCTTTAAGTCCTCTCTGACCAGGAGTTCTCTATTGTACCTGAACCAGCTCCGCCCAGATCTGTTTCACCAGTCGCCACTCTCAGCTCTGTTTTCCAGGCTCCCCAAAAACAATCTTCCCCTACAAGCTCCGCTAGCGACCCCAATTGGGCAATCACATGCACCGGGATCAACAATCAAACTCACAGATTTAAGAGGAAGTGTGTAAACAAGAGCCTGGGAGGCTGTGGGAACTCGCAGGGTTCCACCTTCCAGAACTCCGCGGAGTCTCAGAGCTGGTTTTTTAATCGTTACCCTGCTCTGTGTTGTTGGTGGGACTGCCCAACAGGTCTTTTGGATACAAATTGATAAGCTGATTCTAAACTTTATATGAAAATTAAAAAGGCCAAGAAGAGCCAAGAAAACAACAAAATTGAAGTATGTACACCAAGCATGTCAAACTCTCGGCTGGTGCTGGCTATGAATTTGACATGCTTGATTTACACTATTAAATATCAAGGCCTATTTTGCAAGGATAGACAAATAGAACAATAGAACAGTTAAGATTCCAAGAAGAGCCCAGTGTGGCTCAGTGGTTGAGCATCGACCAATGAACCAGGAGGTCATGGTTCAATTCCCGGTCAGGGCACATACCTAGATTTTGGGCTTGATCCCTGGTCAATGATTCTTTCTCATCATTGATGTTTCTATCTCTCTCTCTCCCTCTCCCTTCCTGTCTCTGAAATCAATAAAAATATATTATATAAAAAAAGATGGGTCTTTTCAATAAAGGAAACTAGATAATTACACAGGGAAAAGTGAATCTGGACACCAAGCTCACACTTCTTATAAAAAATAAATTCCAGATATGCTGTGGATCTAAAGGTAAAAGGTAAAACAATATAACTGTTAGAAGAAAACATGGGAGAACATCTTCATGATCTTGGAGTGGCAACAAGTTTTAAATAGGCCATGAAAAGAATTAACCACAAAGGCAAAAAAACTAAAAAGTCAAGAAGACTACAGAGTCAAACTAAGACTATAAAGTCAAGAAGAAAAAGACGAACTGTTTTATAAAAAGCTGACTTATAGAATAATAGATATGAAATTGCTTTGTAAAGAAGGTTATATATAAGTGTTAACTAATTTAACTTTACTCAACATGCACAGAAAATGATCACAGAATGAAAAATTTTGGTTAAAAAGTATTGGTCAGGGTCCAATCATCCTATATAATAAAAGGCTAATATGCAAATTGTCCCCTCGACTGGGAGTTCGACCAGGAGTTCAACCAGGGCATGGGGCTGGCCAGCCAACTGCCTGTGGCCCCTCTCCCTGGCCTGCCCGGCCCGATCAGCCACAATCGGGGCAGGCCTGCTGGACCCCACCAGTGCACAAATTCATGCACCAGGCCTCTCGTGAGAGATAAATGACAGAGTAATTTGAACAGGAGAAGTTTACTATAAAGAATCATCTATACAGTGGGGCCTTGACTTACGAGTTTAATTCGTTCCATGACGGAGCTAGTAACTCAAATTTTACCCGTATGTCAAATCAATTTTCACCATTACAATGAATTGAAATGCCATTAATCCGTTCGGGACATCCAAAAAACACCGCAATTGTTTTGTTAAATGTTTTTAAATAAGAAAAATTTATTTAAAAATAATGAATATTGTATAAAAACACAATACTGAACAATAAAATGTAGATGCTGGGCTGATGTTGTGGCGTTCACTGTGACGTTCGCTGCGCCAACTAGCGGTGGGGTATCTGAAGCTGGCTCGTAACCCGAATTTTAGCTTGCAACTCAAAGCAAAAAATCGGCCGAGAGACGGCTCGTATCTCGAAAAACTCGTTAATCGGGACACTCGTAAGTCAAGGCCCCACTGTATTATAAAAACCCAGTGGCCCTAACACTGTAATGACCAAAGACCGGTCAGCAGGAGGCTGTGTGTGCGGTGAGGCATGTGTGGGTGAGCAGGGACTTCACTCTGGGTCTCAGGAGCGGCGGGACTTGGGGGAGTACCACGGCGGGGTCTGGGGTCCTGGGTCTCGCACGATTTCCTGCAGGTCTGGGTCTGGCACGATTTCGCGCACTGGGTCACTAGTTAAGTATAAGAGAGAATTGGAGTAATGAGGGATTAGCTAGTAAGAAGTAAAGAGAACTCTATAGAAAATATACAAATAGCAGATGTATACAACAGCCACTACCTCAAAGATGGAGATAGAACACTAAAAGAGGTCTCAGCTAGGGCTGAGACCCAGATCTTGTTTGACAGTGCATGACCATAGCTCACCAAAAAGCAGAGAAGTTGCTGGGGCACTACACCTACCTACACCTACACCTTTTTTGAAAATCCACTCTTTGGAATTTATTCTTTACTTTTTTTAAATAATTTTTTTATTATCTAAAGTTTTATATATGTCTCCTTTTCCCCCAATTGACTGCTCCCCACAGCCATTCCTACCCCAGGTTCGGAATTTATTCTTAATCTACTTTTCCCTGGGTGCCAGGGAAAGCTGATGACATAGAGGGAGGGGACTACTGCCCACCAGGTGCTACTGATTGCAGTACTCTGCCAGGAGCTGACCTGGAGAAGCTGACCCAGCTTCAGGATCTGGGCATTGGGAGAAGCCTCAAGCATTGTATGAGACAGATGCTGGATAAGTCACTTGCACACTGCAGACCCAGGCACTGGTAAAGCCAGAACACCATAACCAGGAAGAAAAACCCCTTCCTCTCTTGTGTCCTCCACTGACAAAGTTTAATATCCTGCCAGCTTGTCAAAGGAAACATTTAAAGAGCCCAGGTCCATTTTCTCAGAGCATGCAATAGTGAATTTGAAGCTGAGGTGTAAAAAATTTGATAATTAGCACATTACAAAACTATGTTTTCACCAATCATGGCTGGGTAAAACTATGGTTGGTGAGGGTTCCCCAAACACCAAAATGACAAGAATGGAAATTTTAAGATGGAGAAATAATGGATTTTTTTTATGTTCTTTTTCCCCATATTTCCTATATATAATGTGGTTATATTGTTTTATGATTTAAAATGAAAATATTAATAATATAAATGGCCTTGGCTGAGTGGCTTAGTTGGTTGGAGTGTTGCCCTGTACACCAAAAGGTTTCGGGTTCGATTCCTGGTCAGGGTACAAACCTAGGTTGTGGGTTCCATACCCAGTTAGCATGTATGGGAGGCAACTGATCAATGTTTCTCTCTCACATCGATGTTTCTGTTTCTCTCTCTCTCTCTCTCTCTCTCTCTCTCTCTCTCCCCTGAAGTCCCCCCACCCCATCTTTCTCTTTCTAGTATATCCTAGGGTGAGGATTAAAAAGAAATAATAATAATAATATAAATGAACGGTAGAAAAATAAAAGTTAAATTACTTCTACGAAGAGTTTGAGGTGCTCCCAGAAAATTCAATTAAAACAGGTTTTTTTTTCTGGAAATAAAAACTAGAGGTTTATTCATATATCACACAATAGTGTACTAAAACATTAATGTTAAGAAATCTTTTTTTCCCAAGAGAGAAATCCTACTTGTACAATGACTTAGGGATTTCCAAAAATCTGAAAACTATGATTTTTATACACCAAATACAAATTATTGGTAAGAAGGCTGACAACAGTTCAGTAACTTCAAGATTTGTTAATATGTAAAGTCACCTCTTGCAAACAAAAAGAAAACTCTAGTATCAAAAATATAGGAGACCTGGAAGTGAATAGAGTTGAACATCAGACACACTCAGGATTGACCTCACCTGAGAAAGGCCTAGAGGAAGAGGAAAAAAGAGTCAAAAATGAGTCTTTACCAGGAGTGTGGCCATCAAATCCTCTCAGGAGGAGTGGGAATGCCTGGACCCTGCTCAGAGAACTCTGTCCAGGAACATGATATTGAAGAACTACAGGAATTTTCTCTCCCTGGGTGAGGGTAACTTCCCTCCAGAAATTGAAATGACATTCTTCAGTTAACACTTTAAGGGTGCTTTGCATCTTATCTTTTAAACTGGATTCCATAAAAACTTCCCACGGTTGACCCACATCCCAGTGCTCTTATTCTCTGGCTATAGTCAACAGTTTATGTTGCTGACCACACCTCTGCCCATCACCCTTCTCCATGGCAGGGCCAAGAGTTGTTTCTACAGCCACCTGTTGCTAACACTGCCTTTCACAGTAGAATCCATTCCCTGTTGTGTGTCATTATGTTATTTTGCCCTTGAGGTGGCCTTTGTTCTGATGATTGTTATGAGGTCAAAATTTATTAATTTTGGATAAGTACATATTAATTTCCACTGATTTGTAATAATATTATATATCCACTATTCTATAGAGTAAGAACATCCCTCACCTAATGTCTGTTTATGTAAGCAATTGTGTTGAGAGATCCAGGTACATGATTTCAGATAATTAGAGGAGGCCAGAAAAAGCAACACTATTATTTTATACTAGAGGCCCGGTGCACGAAATTCATGCATGGGGGTGGTGGTGTCCCTCAGCCCGGCCTGTGCCCTCTCACAATCCAGGACTCCTCAGGTAGGGTCCCTAGGCCTGGCCGGCGATCAGAGCCTATCGGGGCTTTCCTTTCCCTGGCTGCCAGCAGCTGGCCCCGCCCCCACTGCTGCCACTGCTTGCCATCTGTGGGGTGCTGCCCCTCCTTCCCCACCACCAGTCATCTCCCTCTGCAGGCGACAGGAGTGGGGTGCGATCACTTGGCTGGCCTGGGCCTCCCTCTGTGGGGCAATTGATTGTGGGGCACCCAGATCAATCGCCCTGCAGAGGGAGGCCCCGCCTACCTGCCCAGGGCTCCATGATGGATTGCCATGTAGAGGGTAGCCTGGGCCTCCCTCTGTGGGGCAATCATGGGGCAATGGCAGGGCCACCCAACCAATTGCATTGCACCTGCCTTGACTGGCCTGGCGCCAGTGCGTGTCATAGCGTGGTCATCTGGAAGGTTGTCCGGACAGTCGTTCTGCTGTTTGGTCATTCGGTCCATTTGCATATTACACTTTTATTATTATAGGTAACAAACAAGTACATTTAGCCTCAAAAAGGTTAACATGCCAAAAGTGATGAATTTCTATTTTTAAAATATATTGTGTAATTGATAATTCAGTTGGTATGTTATCTCCTTTTAACTACAGGCAGTCCTCAGATTACATCGGACTCGATATAGGTCATTTCATGGTTATGTCACCATCTCCCATTTACAGTATTTATAAAAAAAATAATCCCATCATTTCAACGTATGTACATATGTGCTTTATGTTTTTTCTTATTTACCACAAGTAAAGGTCAGGAATTGTTATCTTTCTTTTAAATTTTTTTTACTGTTTCACTTCATTACTGCTGTGTATGTGCTCCATGTGAGTGACATAGGTGCTTAATAGGTGCGTTCCGACTTATGGTGAAAATCACATCACGTTATGCCACAGGAACGGATCTCTGACGTAACCCAAGGACCTACTATATTATAATCACATCTCCTCCAAAGTTTAGACATTAACAAAGGCCTGCTGCTAGCAAACTCCCTCCAACAAACGCTTTGTCCTCCCCAAAAGGGATTCATCATCTTGGACTCATGGTAAGCCTCCACTGCTGTGTTCTTGACAGCTTCATTGTATCTGCACGTATATGGACAGAGTGAATTCATCCATTCTCCTCGTCATGTCCATTTCCAAAATTATGCTTTTTATACTTCTTAACAACATTTCTATACATGTTTCATGGAATACGTATATAAAACTCTCTTGAGTATATGCCTACAAATAGAAACTTAAGAGTATTAAATTTGATACATTTGGGGGCAAATATTACAATAGGGTTAAACCTATGTTCCTTCCACCGTTATCACACTGACTCTTTTAAAATCTCTTCCATTTCCCCCCACACCCATGTTATAGTTCTCTCAGAATGGATCACCATTGTACCACATTCTAAATCAGTTTATCTTTTTTCTAAGAGAAGGACTTTTTTGTCCTAGCACACTTATATTTTTATAAATGTGGAAGCACAAGCTTTGTTCTTCCACCTTTCCTCAGATTATTTATCAATCTGGATGCAGCACACTGTTACTTTTTTAACATATTAATTTTTAGCTCCTGGACATCCAAGTTTTCTGAGTCCCCTACTCTCACCCATTCCCTCACACTGTGTCAAGACCTCTACTCTTCCAAGGACAGCTTGCTCAAGACAGCATCGTGGTCCAGTCACTGTAAATCAACACACTCAAGGAGTGATCATTCAGATGCCATTATACAGTAACACTGTTAGTAACACAGCACCACTCTTGTAATTTTCTGGAAGCATTTCTCTGTATATGCTGGTTTTTGCTGTGATCTTTGTACTCATTTCTTGAGTGGGCAGTGGTGTTTAGTGCTTAAGAACATGTGAGCTGAGCCTATAGGCCCAGGATCAAATCTTGGCTCTCAAATTTATTTTCTGTTTGAACTAGCGTTATATACAAACCACTGAGCCTATTGTTTTTATCTGAAAAGTTGTGATAATTTACCTCAAGAATATTTCAATATATTACTGGTGTTAGAGGGCTTAGAACATTGTATGGCATATAGTAAGGACTGAAAAGTTACCTTTGTTTAATAAGATTTTAAACTTTCTCTTATGTTTAATATGTGATTGACCTTTGCCTGCATTATATTTTATCTGTATTCATTTTGTAATCTGTCCTACATCAATGTTGGCTCAGACCTCAGTTAATAAATGTTCAAAGCACATACTCTGTAGTACATGTACTTTGTGACTGCAGAATTGCATAATTAAAGGTTGCTCCATAGTTAGGAAATTGTGCTCTTTATGGCTATTACTTAACCGTAGGCATGAAATAATAATTTGAATTTTTGATTGCCTTCCCCAATTCTTAATCTTTACTGTATTATGTGTTTATCTGAATTAGATATTTCAAATGTCAATCATTTTTAACAACATACTTTCTAATTCTCATATTATGTAGTCCTTCTGATATAAAGGTTCTTTCATTTGTTCTGAAGGAAGAAGTCTTTAAAATTCCACGGGTTATAACTGTTTATAATTGTTTCCTTATTTACCTTCTGGATTTTTTATGGGTTTCCAACATGTTTGATTTATTTTTATTGTGATTTACTGATAATGGTTTTTTAATATCTATTATATGTTATGACTCTCATGCATCAATAGTTAATGTTGCAAAATGTCTATTCTACATGAGTTTAGTTTTATGATAGGAATTCAGAACAATATTTTGTTATTTTTACAATGATGTTTTTTCAAATTCTTCCTTATTTTCTTAGTGCAGTTTTTATTTTGTAATTGTGTACTGACATTTATTTATCATTCTATATAATAAAAGCCTAATATGCAAATTGTCCCCTCAACTGGGAGTTCGACCGCTCGCTATGACATGTGCTGACCACCAGGGGGGTGGCGTGGAACATGATGGGCATCAGTGATGTGGCACTGGCAGCAGGTGGCAGTGGAGGTGCTGCCGGCCCGATGGGCCCCCATGAGAGCAGGACCACAGTGGGATGGTGGAGGGGAGGCTCCAGGCCAAGGAGGGTGTGAGCAGGGGCCCAATTGCCCCACAGACAGTGACCAGTGGCAGCAGAGGGGGGCGGGGCCACCGCCCAGCTCCCAGGTGCTGAAGGAGCTGGGTAGGGAGGCCTGGCCCCAATCGATCCCCCCACAGATGGTGACCAGCAGTCAGCAGGCCCTGATGGCCCAATCAGGGCTGGGCCCCAGCCTGTGATGGGGAACTGGGGGTAGGTGGAGGCAACCAACCTCCCGCGGTGCCTAGGGCAGGGGGCTGTGACCTCTCACCAGCTACCTGGGGTGGGGATGACAAGGATGGGGGTGCAGTGAGAATGTGGGGTGTCTGTCCAAGCTCGCTCTCACTCCCCCTGCTACCCTGCCCTGGGATGCCAGGGCTTGCGTGCCAGAGAAGCCCCACGCTTAGGTACTAGACACCAGTGAGGAGCCCACCCGCACCTGTGTGGCTTCTTTTAGTGAGCCGGGCTTCAGCAGCTGGGAGCCACCAGGACCACTGGGGCCGGTCGGGCTCCCCGTTGGTTCACGCAGGAGCCAGTCTAGAGGCCAGCTGGGAGAGAGCACACTGCCTTCCCAGCTTCCGTGCAGCACCGCTGGGCAGCCCAGAAGCCCATGCTGCACCCTGGCCCATGGCATCTGGTCACATTCACCACATCTCTGCGTGGGGACTTGGGCGCCGGTACTCAGGCGGGGGGAGGGGGGGCACATGGGGGCCCGGGTGCTTCCCAGGGCCCAGAGGTCAGCTAGGACCTGCCCTTCCACGCCAGATGCTTGCACGTCTATCACCAGCCAGGCCTAGGGACTGAACCCATGCACAAATTTCGTGCACAAATTTCGTGCACTGGGCCTCTAGTATTAGATAAACTTGTAGAGATTATTTTCCACATAATATTTAGCACTGTGCTTTAATATTTATGTGGGTATAATAATTATACAGTAAATATGCATTAATAAAATATGGATTTTCCTTTTTTTAAAAAGTATAGGAAAGAAAGGGGGAAATGACAATGTGCAAAAGAGTAAATTTCAAAGAACTATGAATGAAGATACAATGGCAAGATGTTTGCCTCAGCCTGACAGTAGGTGGAGCCAGTGTGTTCAAGAGTCTTAGTTCTCTCAACCTTGGCAGAATATACAGAGCCCAGGGGCAACTGGGTAGACAACTTAGAGCTCAGTTGTATTTACAATTGTATAACCACCTCCCACAGCTAAGACTTAAAAAATAGAAGCATTAAAACCTGGTGAAGTTAAAAAAAAAAAGTGATCTATATAGTGTTTCATGAGGAGCCCTCCTGCACACAGCGAGCCAATGAGCCAAATGAAAATAGTGACTGGTTTGAGTCTTAAAGAAACTCAGCACTTCCCCACAGCATTTTTCAAATATTTTACTACGTAGGCAAATGTACAAATACTGTTAAAGACCCCAGAACTTCAGAAGAAGACAGGGAAATCATCTAACTTAATATCCTCAATTTATAGTAGGCAATATTTTGTTCATACCTACTACCACTTCCTAGCTGTATGAACTTGGCAACTTTATGCTTAAGCCTTAGTTTCCTGACCTGTAAAGTGGGGAAAGAAACCCAATAATATTTAAAAATATTTAAATAATATGGTAAAAACAATAATTATGACCAAATAATACACATACAGATCATATATGAGAAAGATCAATTGAACATTATGCAGGAACTTCCATAATCTAGCAACCTTAAGAATTAAGTGCTACCTGGAAAGTGCTGCCTGGGAAAAGTTCTTGTGCCTGGACTAACTCAAGAACAGTTGTCAGAAGGGAGAAAGTTTGCCTTCCACTCCAGACAATAACAAAGTTTTTGCGTACTCTGGTTCATCCAAAGTTTTTTTAAAATAACATAAATGTGTGTTATAGTACTAGGTACTCTACTCCTTAGTAGCTTTTTTAAAAAAATATATCTTTATTGATTTCAGAGAGAAAGGGAGAGAGAAACATCAATGATGAGAGAGAATCATTGATTGGCTGCCTCCTGCACGTCCCCTAATGGGGATCAAGCCCGCAACCCAGGCATGTGCCCTTGACCGGAATCGAACCTGGGACCCTTCAGTCCACAGGCTGATGCTCTATCCACTAAGCCAAACCAGCCAGGGCTCCTTAGTAGCTTTTAAGTAGGGCTGATATCAAAATAAAAACAGGAAACCAATACAGGTACAGTAAGTTAGTTCTCAACATCATTGATGGGTTCATGGAAAGTGCGATTTTAAGTAATACAACATATAAATGAACCAATTTTAGCACAGGCTAGTTTCTATAAGCAAGAGTTAAGTTCCCATGGCATATTTCTGGTCACAAAAACAACACCAAACTTCTAGGTAAAGACCCAAAACACTTCCAACATTAAAATTGAAATAAATGTTAGCTATACATACATTTAAGAAAGGTAAATAAAACCAAGTAAGATCATTCCTTCCCAACCCTATTATACCAGTTCAGAGTTATGGGTGGCTAGAGCCTCTTCTGGCAGGTTAGAGTGCAAGTTAGTAACCAACCTTTCCATCACAGGGCCACTCACACCCACACCCACACTCACTCAGACCGGGACAATGTAGACACACACTAGTTAACCTAACGTGCACATCTCTGGGATGTGGGAGGAGACCAGAATACCCTGAGAAACACGCAAACATGGGGAGAATGTGCAAACTCCACACAGACAGTGGCCCTGGCTTGGAATCGATTTTTTTTTTCTTCATCAACATTATAATGAAACAATGTTGAATGAAGCAACATTATTCCAGGAGCTACTGTCTTACTTTAAAAAGTGATAAACACAAATTCAGTTTAATTTGACAAACATTAGTATTTTCTATGGGCAAAGCACTGAGGTGGGAAATGGGAAGAAAGGTTAGTAAGTAAATAACACTGATTTCTGTCCTAAGAAAGAATATATACAATTTTGTAGGAAAGAAAGATAAACAACTAGCAAGGGAGAACGGCAGGACAAAACAGCATAAAAAACATAGTTAGCGGGAGGGAGGGAACCCAAGAGCGTGTTTAGTAAGGAGGTAGCACTTGAACTATGAAGGATTTCTATCACTGCTAATCTAGGAGTCATTCTGTTTTCTTTGACATACATATATTGGCTTCAAAAAATATTTAATTTATGAAAACATTTTTACATTATTTTAAAAAACATACATTACAACTTACACTTTATTGCATGTAAGTTGTAACAAAAATATTTTAAAACTACACATTGTAAAAATGGAAGTGTTCATATTAAATTCAAAATGATGTATAATTAAAGCATAGTGATTAATCACAAAAACAATATGTAATTAGAGAAACCAAGATGGGGGCATAGGTAAACACCTGAAATTGCTGCCTCGCACAACCACTTCAAAAATACAACTAAAAGACAAAACGGACATCATCTAGAACCACAGGAAGGCTGGCTGAGTGGAAATTCTACAACTAGAAGGAAAGAGAAAAGCACACTGAGACCAGAGGAGGTGCAGAAGTAAAGTACAGAGGTACAGAGGCGCACGTGGAAAGGGCTGGCAACTGAGGACGCGGTTGTCTTTTTGAATCAGGAGGGAGTCACAAGCTCCCGACAGCTCTGAACTCCAGTTCCGGGCGAGTCAATGGGGACCCAGACTCATATGGGGAGAAACTGGACTGTCTGGCATCCAGCGGAACTCGAGGGCAGCTTTCTCTCAGAGGTGCTGGCAGCGATTACCGTGGGACACTGAGACCCAGGGCCTCTTAGGGTAGGGCTGAGGATCAGCCATAGCTGTTTTCTCCACCCTATTGATTCCCTGAGACCCTGCCCCACCCAAGCTGTGCCCAGAGGCTTTTGCATATCAATGGCCTGGACCTCTGCAATCTAAAATTACCTAACAAACTGCAGCTGGGTCAAAGAGACCCAGAACATCCAAAAGAAGGCCCAAGGCCCCACAGCAGCTTGCACTGCTTCACAGCTGGGCCTCATCTGGGCA
>NW_005359225.1:990230-995043 GCF_000412655.1 Myotis brandtii
AAGAACAACTGTAATAATCTGAACAATAAAGATTTAATTAAAAAATAAAAAATAAAAAAATCTAAATAGTATAACTCTGTAAATATCACTTTTCAAATAGTTTGGGTTTTTTTAATCCTCACTTGAAGATATGTTTATTGATTTTAGGGAGTGGGAAAGGGAAAGAGAGAGAGAAACATTGGAGTGAGAGAGAAATATCAATTGGTTGCCTTCTGTATATACCCTGACCAGGGATGGAACCCACAGTTTAAGTATGTGCCCTGACCAGAAATTGAACCCATAACCTTTTAGGTGTACAGGACAATACTCCAACCAACTGAGCCACCTGGCTGGGGCATCTTCAAATAGTTTTTTATCAATAAAAATTATAATTGAGAGAGCCATCAGATAGTCTAGTTCATTCCTTTCAACTGCTGTCATAGGAATATACCAAATTATATTTATTTATTCCCATACTAATGGACAGTCTAGGTTGTTTCCTATTTTTTCTATTAAACAATATATCAGTGTACATCCTTCTTTATGTACATTTATACAAGTGTATTGCTTTATGCCTTATATGCATACAGAAGAATTTTCCCAGTTGGGGGAGAAGAAAAGTAGGAGGATAGTAATGGAAAGGGGTCCTGAACTATCCCAGGAGAAGGTCAATGGATAAGGGATGGGAATGCTCATCGGAGCAGAGTTCCCTTACATTCATTCTCACTATCCCTGCCATGTTGCAGACTATCTTACCTTGACTTGTACGATAAAAAGTAAAATGAGAAGTAAAAGAATAATGCATGCTAAATGTATCATTTTACATGAGGGATATCAATAGATATTGCTTTACTCCTGATAAATATAGGATAAATGTTTTATATCTATCTATCTATGTATCTATCTATATTTAAAGATAAGCTCTTACATAGAATTTTTTAAAGCTTATCTTCTAAATCACTTTTTAAAGACATGGAAATGTTCATTATATTCATTAAGAAAATCAGGTCACAAAATATTGCATAATGAATAATATTTTATTTAAAAATATATATGTGTACCCTGGCTGGTATGGCTCAGTGGTTGAGCATCGACCTATGAACCAGGAGGTCACGGTTCGATTCCCAGTCAAGGCACATGCCTGGGTTGTGGGCTTGATCCCCAGTATGGAGGCAGCCAATCAATGATTTTCTCTCATCATTGATGTTTCCATCTCTCTCCCTCTCCCTTCCTCTCTGAAAACAATAAAAATATAATATATAATATGATATATATGTATAAATATAGAAAGAGAATAGTGAGAGGATATATTGCAAATAATTAATCTCTCTCCCCCTTCCTCTCTGAAAACAATAAAAATATAATATATAATATGATATATATGTATAAATATAGAAAGAGAATAGTGAGAGGATATATTGCAAATAATTAATTGATCATAAGAAATTTTCCACGAGGCTGCAGGTATGGGTTGAGGGCGAAGTGGTGATACAGTAAAAGCTGGTACCATGGAATCTAAGCCACCTATTTGTGCCATTTAATTGTGCTGCATGGACCTGTTTGGGCTGGGTCCCATTTTTAGAAATTTCATTTTATAACATAACTAGAGGCCCAAAGCACAAAATTCGTTCAAGGGGCTCAGCCCCCACCACCACCTCGGCCGGGGCCTCTGCCTCGACCCCTTCATCCAGAAGGACATCATCTAATTAGCATATTATGCTTTTATTGTTATAGATAGATGCTGGAGAGAATGATTACTGGTACTTTTCATTTCTGCTTCTTTGTATTTTCTATATTTTTCCTTCATAAAATTTTGAAGAGTTGCATTATTTGTTTAAGTACTTCTCCAAGTCTAAACTATGAGCTCCATGAAGATTTTACCACTCTTTATCCCAGGCTTAGTATTATGCCTGGCATACTGAAAGTAATGTCAATATCTGCTGAATGATTCAAAATGTTCTACAATATGAAAGTAATTACTTTCTAATAAGAAAAATGAGAAAAGTTGTGTTTATAAAAGAAACCTATATAAACATAACATTAATTTTTTAAAAACACACAACTTACCATAATAGAGAATGACAGAAAAGGGTATCAACTAATTAACCCTTGGCTTAGTATAATTGATGAAAATTTCACAGAAGAGAAAATATTTGAGTGTGCCTTAAATGTGACTAGAACTTAGTGCAGAGAACAGTATTCAGAGCACAAATAATACAGGCACGTGCAAAAGCAAGAAAGAACATAGTGTGTCTAGGAAAGCATGGGAAGTAACTTATATTATGTCTAGGGAGCAAGTTGTCTCAGGAGATAAAGCTACTAAGATAAAATGAAACTAAGATAAACATAAATAATATGTCTGTGATCTCCCTACCAAACTGTAAAAAGTTTTAATTCCATCCCAGGAAGCAAATGGAGAGCAAATGAGGCAGAGGAATGATAAAAAGACAAGTAACTTTGCCCTGGCCAGTGTGGCTTAGTTGATTGGAGCATCTTCCACATACCATAGGGTCTCCAGTTTGATTCCTGGTCAGGGCACATGCCCAGATTTCCGGTTTGATCCCCATTTTGTGTGCATACACAAGGCAGCCAATCGATGTTTCTCCCTCCCTCCCTCCCTCCCTCCCTTCTTCTCTCTCTCTGAAATCAATGGAAGCCTATCCTTGGATGAGGATTAATTTTTTTAAAATGACAAGTAACTTTATGATAAGCCTGATGATTGGATATGGTAGAAGGGGGAAAATAATTTGACTAATTTAAGAGGCTTTTCTATGATGAATTCTCAATTGGTTATGCAAAAGGCAACCAAAAGTATGCAAATATGTAATTACTATTCATCTGAAAACTAATAAAATGTCAGAGTGTTAAGAAAGTTACCTGTTTTCTCTCCATAGAACAGTGGTTCTCAACCTTCTGGCCCTTTAAATACAGTTCCTCATGTTGTGACCCAACCATAAAATTATTTTCGTTGCTACTTCATAACTGTAATGTTGCTACTGTTATGAATCATAATGTAAATATCTGACATGCAGGATGGTCTTAGGCGACCCCTGTGAAAGGGTCGTTCGACTGCCAAAGAGGTCACGACCCACAGGTTGAGAACCGCTGCCATAGAAGAAGGGAATAACTTTAAATATGCAGTGCCATCATCATAAATATTCCCTACACAGATTTTTCATTATAATTAAATAGGTGCTTAGCATGGTGGCTGGCACATAGTAAGTACAGTACCAATAAATATTAGCTGTTATATTAATACTGTTGTTTTAAATGTTATCTAAAAGGCCACAAAATGAACTAGTTTCCCCTTGGAAATCTGTATATTCTTTAACAAACAGTCAGTGGTTCTTCCTTGAAATCTTGGCATGAGCTCTCAAAATTTAAATCTTCCTGGCTGCACAGAGCATAAGGAATTTCATCAGATCTAACTGCTGAAAGAATTGTTAAATAGAAGAGAAAGCACATAAAACTTTTTAGCAGTGATAGGGAGGTCACCAATGAGGATTTTAAACACATCTGTGCCCCCCACAGAGTAGGGCCCATTTTCTGAACTAACTAATAAATTATATTTTCTTTATTTCCTGCTAAAATATACTCCATTAAAACCTCTGTAAAAAGTAGCAGACTCCAAAAAGCTGTATGTTAAATACTGTGTGCAATGAACAAATCTTTTTTAGTAGGTTAGAGCAACAGCTCTCAAACTGTGGTCTGTGGACCCTTTCCGGGGTCCTTGAGTTCAACACTATTTTTGTAATACTGAGAGTTATTTACCTTATTCACTGCATTGACATTTGCACTGATGGCACAAAAGCCAATGGTGGGTACAATTACTGGCACCTTTGCAAGAATCAGGGCAATAACAACCAAACTACAGTATAGTCATTGTATTCTTTCCCACCACCATACATTCAGAGTTGTTTTTTTTTAAGCCAACTAACAATGCCTTTGATGAAGTATTTTATTTTGAAGTTTTTTAACAATGCCTTTTATTTTGATGAAAATAAAAATGACTAATTGTATTAAATCTCAACTCTTGAGTGTATATCTTTTAATATTCTTTGTAATGAAATGGGAATTTTCACAAAGAACTTCTATATACTGAAGTATGATAGTTATCTCAAGGAAAGGCATTTGTGTTACTGTTTTGAGTTGTGATCTCAACTAGCTGTTTTTTCCATGAAATGTCATTTTTACTTAAAAGAACTGATTATTCATTTTGGGCATTTGGAAGATGTTTCCAGAGTAAAGTGAGACTGCCACTTTAAGAAAACTAACTGACAGTATTTTTACCAATAATAAAATCCAAGCTTCGAAGCGAAATTCAGAATTTTTAAAAACCTGCATCTACCTGTGAGTTTGACAGCTTCTCAATACTTAAAGACTTTTCTGATGAAATCAGAGGTACTGTATTAATAAATGTAATCTCTTGATATTACACAAATATGTCAACATCTAGAAGACTGCTTCAATGCCGGAAGCCGGTCCACCCTTGCTGCTTGACACAGTCGCTGCAGGGAAGAAACATCTGCACAGCTTATGTTTCAAGGGACCTGGCATACTGTTCTTAATATGTTTGCTCCCCTTCTTAGTGCTATGTGGGCCACCTCCCCAAGAAAGGATGTTTCCTCAGGTGGGGATTTTTCCTTGGAGTTAGGGATTAACAGAACTAAGGAAGAGAATAAATCAGTAAAACCCCCTAGTGTTACAGAAATACCATGTGCTACTTATGAAGAACTTGGACTAAGACTGTTGGCAATAAATTTGGGACTTGTTGGGCCCACATCCCCAGGGGTCTGCCCACCAGGGAAAGCACCAAAGCCTATACCCCTGGAGA
>NW_005359225.1:995643-1012555 GCF_000412655.1 Myotis brandtii
GTAATATGCCTCCCAGCACTGGGATCAGCGGAGCCGCAAGGCCTCCCGGCACCGGGATCAGCGTGACAGGGGGCAGCGCCCAAACCCCCGATCGCCCTGCGGCTCTGTGTGTGACAGGGGGCAGGGCCACAACCTCCCTATCCGCCCTGGTCTGTTCGTGACAGGGGAAGGTGCCCCAACCCCCTGATCAGCCCTGCTCTGTGCCTGATAGGGGGGAGCTCCCCAACCCCCTGATCACCCTGCGGCTCTGTGTGTGACAGGGTGCGGCGCCCCAACTCCCCTATTGGCCCTACTCTGTGAGTGACAGGGGGGAGCTCCTCAACCCCCTGATGGGCCCTGCTCTGTGCGTGACAGGGTACGGAGCCCCAACCCCCCTAATGGGCCCTGCTCTGTGAGTGACAGGGGGCAGCGCCCCAACCCCCTGATCGGCCCTGCTCTGTGGGTGACAGGGGGTGGCGCCGCAACCCCCCAATCGGCCCTACCCTGAGCATGACTGGGGTGGCATCACAACCTCCCGATCCGCCCTGCTCTGTGCATGACAGGGGGTGGCACCCCTACTCCCCAATCGGCCCTTCTCTGAGCCCGACCAGGGGCTGCACCTAGGAATTGGGCCTGCCCTCTGCCACCCGGGAGCGGGCCTAAGCCAGCAGGTAGTTATCTCCCGAGGGGTCCCAGACTGCGAGAGGGCACAGGCCGGGCTGAGGGACCCCCCCCCCCCCCCCCGAGTGCACAAATTTTTGTGCATCGGGCCTCTAGTAGGAGAATAAAGAGAAAACCTGGCTATGATGATCGACTGAATGCTGCCTCCGTGTTCTTCCTTCTTCGCCAACTCCATCCACACCTATGGGAACCCCTGGACCTGCTGGGGTTGGACCCCAACACTTCAACAGTGAGCCAATATTTTCCATATGATTGATGCATGATACTATAAAATCATGCATGGATAAAAATCTATTGGAAGTGCAAGACAGACCAATAAATTTTAATATAACATAGTACAAAAAGTTCACTGATAATAGTCTCAGGTTCCACATTTCAATGAATTCTAAGACTGCCACTTGTAAATTTTTGATATACTATCAAAAAAGAACATCAACAATTTTCTGAAAAGGCGATTATTAAAATAATTCTTCCTTCTCCAACTACCGGACTAAAAGCCTGATTTCCTTCCCTCTTTCCTTCCTCCCTTCCTTCCTTCCTTCCTTCCTTTCTCTCTCCCTCCCTTCACCCTGTGAGGTTACCTCTCTCTCAGAAAGTGAAAGGGAGGGAGAGAGACAGAGAGAGAGAGAATCATCAATGGGAGAGACATCAATTGGTTGCCTCCTGCACGTGCCTCAACCAGGGCCAGGGATGGAACCTGAAACCTAGGTACCTGCCCTTGACCAGAATTGAACCTAGAACCCTTCAGTCTACGGGCTGACGCTCTATCCACTGAGCCAAACTGGCTAGGGCAAACCTGATTATCTTTATACATTTCAATCAAACCAACATATTACAACAGATTAAATGCAGAAGCAGATGTGAGCATCCAGATGATTCCTATCAAGCCAGACATTAAAGAGACCTCCAAAATGTAAACAATGCCACTCGTATCATTAAATTTTGTTTGTTTTGGTTACTTTCCATAAAATTTTGTTTGTTCTGGTTATTTTCCATAAAATTATATTATTTATGTTAACATGTAATAGATTATTTTAAATGAGTTAAAACAAATATTTAAAATATTTTTTTCTCAGCTTTAATTTCTCATATGGTAAATACCAATAGATAAAACACATAAAAGCTCTTTGGGGCTTCTCAATTTTTAAGAGTAGAAAGGGGTCCGGAAGACAAAATGTTTTTGAACAGGAGAGTATAGCAGTCTACCACAGGGTCAAGCCAGCCTTCTATTCAGAAAAAGCCAGAATTAGTGTGTGTGTGGGGCGGGGGGTGGGGGGGGTGGGGTCTCCTTTAGCAAAGTGACCATAACTCACCGCTTCCTCAAAGATTTGTTACACTTAATGGGACAGTAGTGAGAAAGCCTGAAGGGGGGTTCCATGAGTCTTTTTATGCCCATTAACCATGGTATGGGGGGACAAATAGGAAGGATAACACTTCATGAAAACCCAGATGTAGCACCAAAAATCTTAACTTTAGTCCAATAGTAGGATCCAATGGACAGTACATGTGTAAAAGATGTTTCAAGAATTCAAACATTTAAAAGCAAACTACTGGCTTTCAAACCAGTAGAGAGAAGAAAGAAATGAAAGAAAACCTATTAATGCCAAGAGAAGGTAAGAAATATAGGGAAGAAAATTTCTTATAAATGTAGGATAAATAAAAAGCATTAAAAAGGGTGGAAATAATAAAAATGTATCAGTAATCACAATTAATGTAGTTGAAAGACAGAGAAAGGGACTGAATTTTAAAAGTAACAAGAACAACTATCTGCTATTTACAAGATAAACACCTAAAACATAAGGGCACATTATAGCTGAAGCTTAAAGCCTGGGGAAAAATATGCCAGGCAAAAAACCCAATAGATTTTAATCCTCACCTAAGGATATGTTTTTATTGATTTGAGAGAGAGAGAGGAAGAAAGAGAGAGAGAAAGAGAAGAGAACATGGAAGAATATCTTCAGAACGTGAGAATAGACAGGTTTTTAGACAGGATAAGGAAGGCAATTTCCATAAAAGAAAAAGCTGACAAATTAGACTCCATCAAAATTTAGAATGTTTCCTCATTAAAAGACACCTATAAGAAAATGAACTGGAAAACCACAGACATGAAGAAAACAGTCACAAAACATCCATCTAAAAAAAGGACTTATGTCCAGAATATTTAAGGAGCCCCTACAACTAAGTAATAAAAAAACATTAAAACAAAATTTTTAAAATTTATTTCAGAGAGGAAAGGAGACAGAGAGAGAGAGAGAGAGAAACATCAATGATGAGACAGAATCATTGATCGGCAGCCTCCTGCACACTCCGTAGTGGGGATAGAGCCCAAAACCCAGGCTTGTGCCCTTATCAGGAATCAATCCGTGACCTTCTGGTTCATTGGTTGACGCTCAACCACTGACCCACAATGGCCCGGGCAAAACAACCATTTTTTTTTAAAATGGGCAAAGAATTGAAAAAACACATCACCAAAAAAAGACATTCAAATGGCCAACAAGCATATGAAAATGTGCTCAACATCTTTAGTCACTAGGCAAATGCCAATTAAAACTACAATGAGTCCAGAATGAATAAAATTAAAAAGAATGGCAATACCAAATGTTGCTGAGGATGTGGAATACCCAAAGCTTCCATGATGAGAATGAAAAATGGTACATCACTTTGGGAAAGTCTTGCAGTCCCTTATAAAACTAAATATAAACTAACCCTATGACCTGGCAATTCCACTCCTAGGAATTTACCTAAGAAAGATGAAAACATATGTTTACAAAAAGACTTGCATAAGAATGTTCATAGCAACTTTATTCATAACTAGAGGCTCACTCATCAAGCACTAGTGGGGTCCCTCGGCCTGGCCTGCGGAATGGGGCCGAAACTGGCTCTCTGACATCCCCCGAGGGGTCCCAGATTGCAAGAGGGCACAGGCCAAGCCAAGGGACCCCACTGATGCATGATCGGGGCCAGGGAAGGACGCCAGAGGTTGGCCAACCAGATAGGGACCGCAGGATAGCTCCAGGGCGTGTCCTGCCCATCTTGCTCAGTGATCGGCGGACCCCAGCAGCAAGCTCACCTACCGGTCGGAGCATCTTCCCCCTGGTGGTCAGTGCACGTCATAGCGAATGGTCAACTGGTTGACTGTCTGCCCCCTGGTGATCAGTGCATGCCACAGTGACTGGTTGACCAGTCGACTGTCTGTCCCCTGGTGGTCAGTGCACGTCATAGCGAGCGGTTGAGCAGTCTTAGCATATCATTACCATATTACGCTTTGATTGGTTGAATGGCCGACCAGATGACTGGACACTTCACATATTAGGCTTTTATTATGTTCATAGTAGTCAAAACTGAAAACAGCCCAGATGTCCATCAATAGGAAAATGGATAAACAATCTATGATAATATTCATACAATGAAATACTACACAACAATTAAAAGGAACAAACTGCTGACACAACAGCATGGATAAATCTCATTTCTTACAAACAGGAATCTTAAATGGATTAGTAAAGATTTAAAATGTTTTTAATTTTAACTTCTAATACAGTAAATACCAACATATTTAATCACAGAGTTCTTCAGGATCCTCAATACTTTTTAAATGTGTAAAAAGGTCATGAGTCCAAAAAGCTACCTCTGATCTAGTAAAAAAAGTTGAATATGGGCATGACCTATAATCTAACAATCATACTCCTAAGTATGTACTGAAATTCTTAAACATATGTGTGTACCACAAGATGTACAAGAATGTTCATAGCATTATCTGTTATAGCAAAAACCTGGAAATAATACATCCAATGATTGAAGAATGGCTAAATCAATATATTCCTACAAGTGGAATTCTAAACAACATAAAAATAAATATCCATACCAAACAACATAGACAATTCTCAGGAACATGCACGATATTAAGGACCACAATTTGAGTGAAAAAGCAACCTGCAGAAAACGATATATAAGGAACAATTTTACTTAAAATATAAAACAAGCAAATCTAAACAGTATATTTTTAAGAATGCATAAGTGGTGGCCCTAGCCGGGTAGCTCAGTTGATTAGTGTTGTCCCCAGTATGCCAAGGTTGTGAATTCAATCCCTGGTCAGGGCACATACAAGAATCAACCAATGAATGCATAAATAAGTAGAACAACAAATAGATGTTACACTCTCTCTCTCTCTAAAAATTAATAAATATATTTTTAAAAAGAATGCATAAGTGGTAAAAATCTAGGAAATGATAAACACTAAATTAAGGATAGTAGTTATCTCTGTAGAAAAAGGAAAAAGATGGGATCAGGGAAGGGTACACAGGGGACTAAATGTTTATTTAATGACTGCTCTTAACCAAAGAATAGTCTTTCTTTATCAAGGTCATAATTCTCTTCAATTGCCAGGCTTCAGGTCTGACATTTCTAGAGTAGTGAAAGAACAAAGAACATACATTTGATTAGCAAGACTAATTGAATCTACTCCAGTGATCAAAGGGATCAGACAACGAAGTAGACATGCCCTCTTGTCTGCTTTAAAAAAGAGAGAGAGCCATGGCCGGTTTGGCTCAGTGGATAGAGCGTCGGCCTGCGGACTGAAGGGTCCCAGGTTTGATTCCGGTCAAGGGCATGTACCTTGGTTGCAGGCACATCCCCAGTGGGGGGTGTGCAGGGGGCAGCCAATCGATGTTTCTCTCTCATCGATGTTTCTAACTCTCTATCCCTCTCCCTTCCTCTCTGTAAAAAAAAAAAAAATCAATAAAATATATTTTTAAATAAAAATAAAAAAGAGAGAGGAAAAAATAGTGAGGGTGGAGGTATAACTGCTACCTGGAAGGTAATATTTCATTTTGGGAACACTATCTTATCTAGAATCTCTCTTTATCATTTTGTGTGAATGAATAAATAAGTGAATGTCAGCCATAAAAACAGTTCTTAAGAGTGGTACCTAGATTTTGACATGCATAATTTTGGAGTTCTGTTTTGTTTTCTGGCTCTATCCAGTCTATCCACTAGCTGTTAAAAGCACCTTGCTCTGAAAAGTTAAAGAACTTTAAGAGCAAGAGTACACACCTATAATGAGTCAAAGATTTTTCTAGCTCTGCAACTGAAATATTTCAACCTTGAAGTACTTATTTTCATTGAGTCTCATGAGGACATTATAGGGATAAGTGAAATTATGCTCATAAAATTCTTTGAAATATTCACATAGGAGAAACATAACCTTATTATTATGTTTAAAGTCTTATCTTCTAAGAATAATAATGTATGGTGTAATTTGGTATATTCTTGAGATTAAACCACAGGAAATCAAAATTGCTCAAAACTCAACTTCAGACACTGGTTCAGTTATCTATTGCTGAATAACACTACCCCAAAACTGCATGGCTTTAAAATACAATTTATTACTAGTAGTATACAGTTAATACTATACTCGTTAATACTTATATAAGTATTTACATAAATAACCTGTATTGGCAGGAACCCAGTATAAGTAGTGAAGTTAGGGAGTACAATGAAAAGAAGGAAGAAAGACTGAAGAGTTTAGAATAAATTGGATACATAATGAGCTACAACTACACATCCACCAGAAAGGAGAAAATTAAAAAGACTGACACCAAATGTTGGCCAGAATGTGGCTCAAACGCTGTGAATGTAAAATAGTACAACCACTCTGGGAAAAGATCTGGCAGTTTTCTATTCTGTGCCCCACTTATTCCAATCCTAGGTACTTACTCTATGAAAAATGAAAACAAATGTTCACAACAGCATTATTTATAATTGCCAAAACCTGAAAACAGCTAGGTATCCATCAACAGCAAAATAAACAAACTGTGCTATATTCATACAATGGAACACTATTCAGCAATAAAAAGGAATCACTAATACATGCAATGACATAGATGAATCTCAAAAACATTATGCTGAGGAAAGAAGACTTACACCGAATAGTTAATACTATATGACTCCACTTACATGCAGTTCTAGAACAGGCAAATCTAACCTATGATGGTGGGAAAAAATCAGAACATCTTTGCCCCTGGGGACAAGGGGGAAAGTGGAGATGGGGATTAACAGGGAGGGGGCATGAGGAACTTTCCTTTTTGATGGTGAAGTTCCGTATCTTGATAGGGATTTTGGTTACAGATGTATGCATTTCTCAGAATTCAGCAAATATACACTTAAGCTTTGTCTATTACACAAAATATAAATTTTACATCAAATGGGAAAAACAAATAATTGAACTTTAGTGATATGCTGCAGTACTTAGAGGAAAGTATACAAATGTCTGAGATTTACTTTAAAATGTATAAAAATAGCCAAAGCCGGTTTGGCTCAGTGGGTAGAGCATCGGCCTGTGGACTGAAAGGTCCCAGGTTCCATTCCGGTAAAGGGCATGTACCTTGGTTGCAGGCACATCCCCAGTAGGAGATGTGCAGGAGGTGGCTGATCGATAAAATAAAATATAAAAATAAATAAAGTGAAGTGCTAGATGGAGAGAGGAATAGATAAATGGATAGAAAAGTGATAAAACAGATATAGTAAAATGTTAATGGTAGAATCCAGGTAGTAAGTAAACAGATATTGATTGCAAAATTCTTCCAACTTTGGTGTATGTGTGAAAATATTCATTTTTTAAAAAAGGGATTTTCATGCCATTTTTAGAATTTGGCCTTTATCCCTCAGTCAATAGAAAGTCTTCAAAGGAAAACAGAAGAAGAACCTAATTCTGTAATGAGTTATCAGTCAAGATTTAAAGAGGTATCCATTGATTGAGAGAATGTAGGTAGCTACAAATGACAAAGGGAACAGTGCAAAAGCAATTAGGTGAAGGTTATGTGGCACACTAGACACTCCAAATGACCTTCCCACTGAAAACACCTAAAAATGCTGGTATATTCACAATATATTCAAACATATGAAAGAGAAGGAAGAAAGGAGAAGGAAAGGAAGATCTACTAAGGTGAGGAGTCAAGTAAGAGACGTCCCCAAATGAAGGTTTAATCTCCCCACCCTACCCACTCTGAAGCTCAGTGTTTGGTCTTAAGGCCTTCCAACTGACTGAATGAAGTCCAGCCACATTTTTTAGAGTAATCTTTATTTAAAATCAACTGATTGTAGATCTTAACCATTTACAAAACACCTTCACAAAACACGTAGATTAGTATTTTATTAAATGACTAGATACTACAGCCTACCCAACTTCACACATTAAGCAGATAAGGAGGCCACAACTATAACAGAGCATGATTTATTTTTTAAAAACTTATTTTGATTCTAAATTAACTAATATTTATTGAGCACCTAGTATTTGCCAGGCACTGCACCATGTGCTTTCACATATATCATGCCATTTAGTTCTCATGAACCTACCAAATATCACTATTCTAATTTTTGAGTAAATAAACTGATACAAAGAATGATTAAGTGATTTGCCCAAAGTCACAAGATTCAATGGAACAAAGTTCAGATAGAATCCTTGATTCTGACTCCAAGGCATTAATCATACCATGTACTTTCCCCACAGTAAAAGATGTAGGACTTCCTTGTCATCATAAACTACTTTTGCTGTCTCCTTTGGGGACCATTTTTCAGGGTCCTAGTATGTTTCTTCAATAATTTTACTTCTTTTAAAATGCTCGTTTGTACTACCTAAGTCTCCAGGTGAGGTTTTTTCCACTGACTGGGAAACAGTTGATAAAAAGACAAGGGTAGAACCCAAAATCGAAGGAACAACTTATAAGTTTAACCTCAAAAATAATGCACTGGGTAAGACTTTCATAAATGTTTATTATTCTATGTATTCCAGCTCAGTAAAGTTTCCCAAATTACCATGAGGTATTTGTTTCCTTATTTACCCACCCGTTAATTACTGTTCTATTTTTTTTAAAATATATTTTATTGATTTTTCACAGAGAGGAAGGGAGAGAGATAGAGAGTTAGAAACATCGATGAGAGAGAAACATCGATCAGCTGCCTCCTGCACATCTCCTACTGGGGATGTGCCCGCAACCCAGGTACATGCCCTTGACCGGAATCGAACCTGGGACCTTTCAGTCCGCAGGCCGACGCTCTATCCACTGAGCCAAACCGGTTTTGGCTACTGTTCTATTTTTTAAAAGTCAATAATTTCTTCCAATATGTGGTACCAAATGACATTCTTTCTAGTTAATATCTTGGATGACCTGGGTAAATGCTAAGTCACGAATAGACTTCAAAATGTACTTAGCCTTCAAGTATTACTAAACTCTAACTAGTAAACTATAGACTTCAGTCTAAAAGATAAGTGAAAACTTTCTGAAATGAAAAAGTAGTTAGTTCATCCTGGCAGTGTAGCTCAGTTGGTTATAATGTTTTCCCAATACACCACTGTCGTGGGTTCTATCCCTGGGCACATATAAGAATCAACCAATGAACGCATAAATAAGTGGAACAACAAATCGATTTCTTTCTCTCTCCCTCTCTCTCTCTCCCTCTCTCTCTCTCTCTCTCTCTCTCTCTCTCTCCCCCTTCCTCTCTCTCTAAAATCAATGAATAATTTTTTAAAAGTAGTTCAATTTTAAGTTCTAATTTTGCTCATTACCCAGGATAATCATTTTCAAGCCTTCCTTCACATGCAGTGTTTTCAGCCTGTTGCTGGGTGTGAGGTAGGGAATGAACACCTAACTTGGTTTTCAAAGTTAGAAGCCTAGGTTCTAGTACCATCCCTGTGAGTCTGAACAAGTCATTATCCTTTTGAATTTGGTTTCCTTATCTGCAAACAGGGATAATATCTACACCTTACAAGAAAAAAGAGTTAAAAGTGCTTTTTGAACTGTAAAGCCTTGCTTCTCCAAGTATAGTCTCCAGACCAGCAGCACTGGAATCACCTGATAGCTTTTAAGAAATGCAGAATCTAAAGCCACATTCCAGACCTACTGAATCAGAATGCACCTTTTAACAAGATCTCTAGATAAATCACAAGCACAGTAAAGTCTGAGAACCACTGTTGCAAAGCATTCTATATATGTTAGAGATCTTCACCATAAAAAAAAAAAAAATAGTTCATTGGAAGCTCTTTTGGTTCTTGAGCAAATCATTTCAATTCTCAAGGTCTTTCTCCTTATAAGTAAAATGAGATTAAACCACTATCCCAACCTGAGGCCCCTGCACCCACTAGGTTCTGAAAAAGTGGTAATGGAGGGAGAGAAGGTAGTATGGTAGTCAAGAGCATAGCTTTGGAATCAAATGGCCTGGGTCACTCACGCTCTGCCACTTAATAGTGTGTAACCTAGGGGAAGTTCCTTAACCTTCCTAAATTTCAATGTCTTCAACAGCAAAATTAGAATCAGTACCTACCTCAGAGATCAAGCAGTATACCATACGTTCACAAATGACTGCTCTGCTAGGTAACTTTTTCAGGGTGATAGAAACAGTCTACATCTTTACTGGGATGATTGCACAGATGTATACACCTGTCAAAACTTTTCCAGCTATACACTTAAAAAGAATGCATTTTATCCTAAGTAAATTATACCTAACAAAGCTAATGTGAAAAGTAAAACAGAGAGACAAAAGAGAATGCACTCCAGAGTCAGATTGTGTGAATTCAAATCCTCACTTTGCCTCTTGCTAAGTGGAAAACTGCACAAATTATTTAACCCCTCTGTGCCCTAAATTTCCACATCTACAAAATAGGACTACTAACAGAATCTAACTTAAAAGGGCTGTTTTAAGGATTATAAAGGTTCTTAAGAGATAATACACACATAGAGTTTTACACATTAAGTACCCCCCAATGTTGGCTATAATTATTTCCATTGGCTATTTTCAATATTTCCAAAATCATGTTTATCCACAATAAGGATGCAATGAAGATATTATGTGGTTCTGCTTTGGATTTATATCAATTATATCAATACATTAAAGTAATCAGTGACTAGATCTCATATAGATCAATATAGGGTGATTACTGTAACTAGATCTCCTCTGACAATTATACATGCCTTTGATTAATTAAAATGAATATATTTAATTAATTAAAATATATTAATAAGTATAATGTATATAAAAATAATAAATTACAATTTATGTAAGAATAATAAATTCATGTGTTCTAAGAAAGAAAGTAGTAAAAGGCTTCTTTCTAATGAAAAGGTTAAATAGCTGCTATGTTACCATATGATCCAGTAATTTCAATTTGGGGTCTCATGGTGATATCTGTACACCCCTATCATGGCAGCCCTATTCACAATAGCCAAGAGATAGAAGCAACCCATGTATCCACCACCAGAGGGATGGATAAGCAAAATGTGGTATGTGTGTGTATATACATACATATATACATACAATGGAAAATTGTATGTATAAATTTTAAAAAGAAGGAAATCCTAGCATACGCTACAACATGAATGAACCACAAGAACATTATGCTAAGTGAAATAAGCCAGTCACAAAAAGACAAATACTGTATAATTCCATTATATGAGGTACCCTAGATAGTCAGAGACAGAAAGTTGAAGAGTGGTTGCCAGAGTCTGAGGGCGATAAGGGAATGGGGAGTTGTTTAACGGATGTAGAGTTTCAGTTCTGCAAGATAAAAAGAGTTCTAGAGACTGGCTGCACAACAATGTGAATGTACTTAACCATTTTTAAGACTTAAAAATGGTTAAGATGGTAAATTCTGTGTATATTTTTCCACAATAAATCAATAAATAGCTGGTATGGTAATTCTCCCACCACTACCACTGTAAAGCCTTTATGCTGTAAGTTTTTAATAAGCACCTTTTCCTTGCATTCTAAAGAACCACATACAGAGGTCCATCACTGCACTTGAAACAACTGACAGTCTTTGACTTATAAACGTTAAATTTAAACCCTTTTGTATGCTGAATTTGGCCCTTCATTTGGCCTTCATTCTTCAGTTGACTTACGATGCTTTTGAGCTATAAGTCAGAGGCAGTGTTGCTTGCCTGTCAATAACCTCGGGGAAAAAGACTGTCTTCCTTAAGGTGACAGGATGTCTCCTCTGCCAGCCCGTGGGACCCCAGGACCAAAAGAAGCCTGAACTATGCTCACTTACTTGAGGCTACAGAGAAGACAGTGGAACGGGGCCTGAAAAGAAGGAAAGAAAAGGAAAGGCAGCAATGAACTCCAAGAAGCTAAATGCATTGAATGGCATATGTGTATGGCAGAGGCAACTGGCTAAAGCATCTCTTGTCTGGCACTACAGTGGCAAGGAAAGAAAGACCCCTTTACCCTAAATCTAAATAAATCCCATAACAAAGTTCTAAAGAGTAAGGGTTGCCCTACTTTTCTTCTGCCCAATTCCTGTGAATAGGATGGGAAGAGGGGCAGCAAATCTGTGAGAAGGGACAGCACCTACCTAGCTTTTATAACCCCTATAAACCCATAATTAGAAATAAAAAAAATAAAGTTTAGCCCTAGCCGGTTTGGCTCAGTGGATAGAGCAATGATGGCGAACCTTTTGAGCTCGGCGTGTCAGCAATTTGAAAAACCCTAACTTAACTCTGGTACCGTGTCACATATAGAAATTTTTTGATATTTGCAACCATAGTAAAACAAAGATTTATATTTTTGATATTTATTTTATATATTTAAATGCCATTTAACAAAGAAAAATCAACCAAAAAAATGAGTTCGCGTCACCTCTGACACGCGTGTCATAGGTTCGCCATTACTGGGATAGAGCGTTGGCCCGCAGACTGATCAATGTGTCTCTGACACATCGATATTTCTCTCTCTGTCTCTCTCCCTCCCTTCTATTCTCTCTAAAAATCAATGGAAAAATATCCTCGGGTGAGGATTAACAAAAAAAATTTTTTTTTAATTTTAGCTTTATGATAAATAAACCCTTCTTCATAATATGTCAATTCTTGGACATTCTTCTTTCAAATATATTTTTAGTAATGCATTTCCCTTGAAAATAGGAAATGCCTATTTGAACTTACCTGTTCATACACCTACTGGCTTGTTAGCTACCTTGAATACAGAGACAGTTTTCACATAGTTTTGTATTCTGAGTCAGTGACAAAAAAAAGTGCTCACCAAGTACTTGCTGAATAAACAAAACATTCATAAAATTTTTTCACTAGGTAATTCTCCTGGAAGGCCATAATTAAAGCATAGAATTCACTTCCATTTCCCTTTAGGTAATATTTCTTCCATGAAACCAATAGCACCTGAAATTCCACTTCCTGTATGTCTTGGTAGAAAGAGCTATCAGACCTATATTTGAATATAATTTCTGCCATTTATAGCCGTATGATGCTGAGCAGGTTACTCAACTTCTCTAAGACTTGGTGTCCTCATCTAAAAAATGGGAATAACACCACCTACTTATTACTTACTAGGAATGTTCTAAGGATTAGAAATGCACAAGCAGTCTTCACTTTACAAGGTTCTAAAATGCACAAATTTCAGTTACCACAGTATATTAACAGTGAGTAATTAAATACAGTACTACAAACATTGCTACCAGCTCTTCAGTCCACAAATCACTATGTAAATAATAGAAGCACATCACCATCAGTGATTAACCAAGTCACTTCTTTCAAATTCTGTTGGTGAATTTGGCAAAATAAACTATAAAGGAACAACAATTAGGCTATTGGAAGACTTCTCATCAGCAACAATAAAAGCCAGCACATATTGGAATAATATTTTCAAAGTTCTGAGAGAAAATACTATGACAATTCACCAAGGCAAAGAAAAACATACTCATTCCATATCATGAGTTATAAGACAAGAGGGCAGGCACTGTTCAAACTCCTCTTGATAAGTTCTTTTACAAAAAAATAAAACATTTTAATTCTCAATATTTTAAACTATAGTATACTAAATAAATATTTTACTTTTTCACTTCTCTATATATTTATAATCAATAAAAAAGGTGTACAATATTTGACATCTTTATTTATTTTATTAAGAGTATTACAGATGTCCCCCATTTTCACCCTTTTGCCCCCTTCCACCTGGCTCCCACCCCACCCCAGTCCTTCCTCTGTCTATTGTCTGTGTCCATGGACTATGCATATACGCATATTAAGTTCCTTGATTAATCTTTTCTCACCTTTTTTTCCTCCCTCCCTCTGAGATTTGTTAAGACAATCTGTTCCATGCTTCCATGTCTATAGTCCTATTTTGTTTGTCAGTTTATTTTGTTGTTTAACAACGTTTTTAAAGGTCACAGTACAATTATAAATTTTCCCATTAGTTTTGCCAGCTTTAACTTGCATGGTCATTTATGTTGCCCCGCACTACATTGCAAAGTGAGGACTGCCTGTACCTATAACTGTCGGCACATCAAGGTGCTTATTATTTCACAACTAAAGAGAAACCCTCTACCTTTCCCCTGGTCCTTACAATCTGCTCAAACAGAAAAGAAACTTGAATTGAACTTGGCTGATGTTAAAGAAGATAGCTTTTGAGAACTGTGGTCATACCTGAACATGCAATTCCCCCAACTCATCTTTATGTTATCCAAAATATACACACCCCAATCCTGAAAGATAGGCTCCTTAAATAGTTATTCAGTCTGTCCCTTGTGATAGTATATTATTTTATGCTTGTCCTCATCCCTTGCATGTGGGGACAAAACAATGAATGTGATAGAAGTAATATGGCATAGTAGCTCTAGAGTCAGACCTCAACTTGAATACTACTTCTACACCACTTTTGCAAACTTAGATAAGTTACTTCTTAGAGCTTCAATTTCTTAATCTGTGAAATGAGGCTAATAATACCTTCTTTTTGGAACTGTGGCAAAGATCAAAAGAGATAACATATATGAAGTGCTTAGGAAAGTGTAGTATATAGGAGGCACTTAGATATAGCTATTATCACCATTATTATCCTTAACTAGAGGCCCGGTGCACAAAAATTTATGCACTGGGGCACTGGGGGGCAGGGCGTCCCCTCAGCCCGGCCTGTCCCCTCTCGCAGTCTGGGACCCCTTGGGGGATGACCACCTGCTGGTTTAGGCCCGCTCCCCGGGGGATTGGGCCTAAGCTGGCAGTCAGACATCCCTCTGGCAGCCCGGGAGCCCTCGGGGGATGTCCACTTGCCAGCGGGGAGCAGGCCTAAGCTGCAGTCGGAATCCTTAGCGCTGCTGAGGAGGCTGGAGAGGCTCCCACCACCACCGCTGTACTGGCAGCCGTCAGCCTGGCTTGTGGCTGAGCAGAGCTCCCCCTGTGGGAGTGCACTGACCACCAGGGGACAGCTCCTGCATTGAGCGTCTGCCCCCTGGTGGTCAGTGTGTGTCATAGTGACCAGTCATTCCCAGTCGTTCTGCTGTTAGGGTCAATTTGCATATTACCCTTTTATTATATAGGATATTTCTATCATTAATGTAAATATTAGAATAATGATAAAGTTGCATTTCTTTTTAAAAAATCATTATTAATCAGTATATTTTTCAAATATCAAATTCTCTTACTCCAACATATGATACATACCCACCACTTGACCTCAACTTCCTCAAGATCATTTTTTCTCCCAAGGCACATGTGCAAAGGGTGGCCAACATTCACTCATTTTCTTCTTGCAACCCTTGATTCCTATGTCAAAACCCCCTCTGCAGTCTGCTCAGAGTTTCCTCTTCTGAGGACATGAAGAACTAAGGCCATTTCCCATTTCCCAGAGCTATCTGCCAGAACCGTAGTATCTTGCTCTCTCATAGCTCACATGACTTAACTGTCAGTTTTCTCTTTTGATTCTAACCCTTAGTTCTAAATGGAGAGTCATTATTACCTATATTTAACCATAAAGATGCAAAGAACCTAAAGGCCAACTAAAGCCAACCCCTTTTCTCTACTAAACAATTAATTCCGCCTAAAATATTCACATGAGTTAGTGGAGCAATGTCTGTTTTAAACACTTTCAGTGACAGAAAGCCGTCTGCCTTACAAGGCAATCCATTCCAAAATCCTATCTTTAGATAAAAAGTTGCCTTAGGTTGAAGCAAAATCTCTCCCCTCACAGTTAGCTTCCACGCACAGGTGCTAATTCCACATTACAGGGAAATACAGAGAGTTTAATGCGAGATATGACGGCTCATCCAACGTCTGAAGATCCTGAGTTTCTCTTCCATTTCCAGTTCAGACAGCACGATTTTATGTCCCTTCCCTCATGGGCCTCCCTTGGACCAGGTGTGGGCTGGCCAGCATTATCCAACCACAAATCGGTAAAGCCCTTCCCTTGCCAACATCTAGACCGCCAAGCACTTACACTGCAGATTGAGCCCTTTGCCCATATTCTTTCACTATTAAGTAAAAAATATTCATTTAAGCCAGCAGTTCAGGAAAATTCTCAGCCTAAATCGTGGTATAAAGGGAATGGTACTAAGTCCTGAAAACTGCAGCAAGAGTTGTCTTTTTTCCTTTCCTCTCTTTCTTTCTTCTGCTCTCTCTCTCTCCCTCCCTCTCTCTCTCTAACTTAGCCAATTACTGGGAACAGAATTAAGTAGCACGAGCTGGCATGAAACCCTTGCCTCTCTTCTACAAGCCAAGCACACATGCCTGGGAGAAGGACCCAACGATGGGAAGGTGTAGCTAAAAAGACTTTGCTTCATGTCCTGAGAAAGGGAATCAAATGAAAAGAAGGAAGTGATAGCCCAAATATACTCTCTGTACCTAGCCGGCAGCAGGTGACTGAAGAAGTATCAAACGCTGTGCTCTCAAAACATGACCAAAGTAAACACAGAAAAACCGGTGGCAGATTTTTCCGGTGCTCTCCTAGCCTGGCAGGGATAACTGTCCAGGGAAACACACACACACACACACACACACACACACACACACGCCAGCCACGGTCAGGGGCAGCAGCTGAAGGAATATGCAACCAGTGGAAACAGTGTCCCCAGATGACCCCTAACCCCTAGGCCAGTGGTTCTCAACTTTCTGGCCCTTTAAATACAGTTCCTCAGGTTGTGACCCCCAACCATAACATTATTTTCGTGCAGTGGGACAGGAGGCGAGTGGGAGCGACGTGCCCCCCCGTGCTCGCGGGAGCCTGGCGCCACAGGAAGGTGCGGGCTAACGGGGCGCTCTGCCCCCCACTCCTGGCGCGGGGAGAGGGCGGCACAGCGGTCCTCGGAGGGCAGAGGCTCTCTGGGCTTGAAGATTTCCCGGGCGGCGGAGGACGGGGTCGGGGAAGACCTGGCCCTGGAAACCCGTTCGCTGGAGGTGACCCGAGAGGTCTAACCCTAACCGAGAACGAGGAAAGCAAAGACCTCAGGGTGCCCACGTGTGGGGGAGGGGAGGGCGCGGGAAGA
>NW_005359225.1:1013312-1031511 GCF_000412655.1 Myotis brandtii
CTGCCCCCTCCTTCCCCGGGGAAGGGTGTGATCGCGAAAGGCAGGTGGCGGTGCCGCGGACGGCCTGCCCCGCCCCGACACGCCCTTGGCTGTAGGTTCGGGGTTCCTCAGATCCTGCGGGCGGTTTTCTGTCAGGATGTGTCTGAACCTCCATCTGTGTGTGTGGTTTGATGTAATTGGGACGGAGGTGGGAAGAAGCCTTCAACCAAGCCCTGGCTTGATAAAACCTGTGCAGAAATGCACCTCAGTTTCTTCCTGTGGCCGCAGGCCTCCAAGGAGCTCAGAAACAGAGCACTCCTAGCCCCCGAGGTTCCGCGGAAATACACGGATTTTCCGTTGAAGGTATAGAAGTAAGTGTCTCTTGGAAAACAAAAAGGGAAAGGGCAACAACAACCCTGGGCTGGAAAAAAAAAAATTAAAATGGGCTTTGCGATCCTAAGAGACAATGCGGCCCAAAGCATGAAGAATTTACCTGCTTCAGTTTGGAGATTCCAAGCCAGAGGTTTCTATCCTCTAATTATAAGTGTGCCATACTCTCCAGGCAACCAACAGCCTCCACTACCTCCAGCTGCAAGACCCAATACTTTACAGAGCTGCTGGAGGGATCTCTCTCTCTCTTTTTTCTTTTTAATATATTTTATTGATTTTTTACAGAGAGGAGGGGAGAAGGATAGAGAGCTAAAAACATCGATGAGAGAGGAACATGGATCAGCTGCCTCCTGCACGCTCCCCACTGAGGATGTGCCCGCAAGATACATGCCCTTGACCGGAATCGAACCTGGGACCCTTCAGTCCGCAGGCCCATCCACTGAGCCAACCCAGTCAGGGCTGGAGGGATCTCTTAAAAACACAAATGCAACTGCCCCTGCCCCTTGGCTTCAGCTACACCAAACTCGTCCCTAGCTCGGAAGGTGCTAGGTCAACTCCCATCCTCCTGCCTTTGCTCCTGCGGTTCAGCTGGACTGCCTTCCTCTCTTCTCCATTTGGCTAATGAGATTGAAATGAAAATACTGTAGAGACCATAACAATAGAGTGTGGTAATACTTTGCTAGGAGCAAACCCCAAATTAGGGTGTTGTGGGAGCCCATTTGTGGAAAGAACCCCTGACCCGGCCAAGTGATTCAAAACAGGAAATGAGACCTTGACTAAATCAATACCCTGTACATCGTTGAATAGTGAAAAAAAAAATCTACTATGACCAGGACAAAATTTAGCAGAGAAAAAATTCCCCTGCCCCAAAGAAAACGTGCACTGCATAGTACCACTCAGAAAACACAAAGTGAACTTCACAGTTCCTTCAGCAAAATCTATCTTCCTTTTTCTCTTTTCTAAAAAAAAAAACACTTTTCCCCTCTGGGTATAAAAGCAAAACTTGGAAACATAGGGACCCAAAATAGCCAAAACTATATTGAAAAAGAAGGACAAAGTTGAAGAACCCACACTTCCGGATTTTAACACTTACTACAAACACTACACTAATCAAGACAGCGTGTAGTACTGGCATGAGAGTAAACATGTAGGCCAATGGAGTAGAATTGAGACTCCAGAAATATTTCCAGTCAATTGGTTTTCAACAACGATGCCAAGACCATTCAAGAGGGAAAGAATTGTCTTTTCAACAAATGGTGCTGCTCTGACAACTAAAGATCCACATGCAAAAGAATGAAATTAGACTCCTTCCTGCCACAATAAACAAAATTTAACCCAAAATGGATCATAGATTTACATGTAAGAGCTAAAACTATAAAACTCTTAGAAGTTTACATGAAAGTAAATCTTTGCTTATATAGAATGCCAAAAGCACCCCTAATAACAACAAATATAGATAAATTGAACTTCATCAAAACTAAAATTTTTAAAATTATAGTTGGTATCATCAAGAAAGTAAAAGGACAACCCAAAAATGGGAGAAAATACTTGCAAATCATATTTCTGATAAGAAGACTTGTATTCAGAATATATAAAGAACTCTTACAATTCAATAAAAACACAACACAATTAAAAGGTGGGCAAAACATCTGAATAGACATTTCTCCAAGGAAGATACACAAATGGCCAAAAACCACATGAAAGGGGATTCATGTTTGTCATTAGAGAAATGCAAATCAAAACCACAATGAGTTTGTACTTCTCACACACTAGGATGGCTATAATCAAAGAGAAATAACAGCAAGTATTGACAAAGATGTGGAGAAATTGGAACCCTCGTGCATTGCTAGAATGTAAAATGCTGCAGCCACTTTGGGAAATAGTTTGGCAGTTCCTCAGAATGCTAAGCAAAGTTACCATATGACCTAACAATTCTGTTCCTAAGTATTTACCCAGAGAATTGAAAACATATGTCCACAAAAAATTGTACAAGGATGCTCACAGCAGCATTATTCATAATTGCCAAAGAGTGGAAACAAACCAAATCCCATCAACTGATGAATTAATTCATAAAATGTGGAATAGTCATAATGGAGTATTATTTGGCAATAAAAAGAAATGAAATACTGATACATGATACAATGTGGATGAACCTTGAAGCGGTGTCCTGCACCAAAGAAGCCAATGACTCCAGTTACATAAAACATCCAGAAGAGGCAAATTTATAGAGATAGAAAGTAAATTAGTGATTGGTTAAGAGAGGGAGTAGGAATGACTGTTAATGGTGACATGGTTTCTTTTGGGATGGTGAAAGTGTCCTGAAATTAGACTGTTAATGGTTGCACAACTCTGTGAATATACAAAAACACACACACACACACAAAAAAAACACAACCCCATTGAATTGTGTACTTTAAATTGAACACAAAATGTTCTCACTGGTGTGAATTATATCTTAATAAAGCTGTTATTTTAAAAAAGCAAAAATACATTTTTATGTTGGAAAATTTAGACAACACCCCAAAAAAGGGTAAAAAAAAAAAAAAAAAGGAAATCACTCATAATCCCATGAACTAGCAATAACCATTGTCAACATTTAAGTGTATTTTCTTCCAGCATTTTATCTATATATTTTTTACATGATAATGCTCATATTGCCTTTATACTTCATGTTCTTTCATAAGCATTTCACAGGCCATTAAAAAATCCTTGTAAATATATAAATAGTAATATCATATTCAATTTTATAGATATGCCAAAATTTAATTATTATATACTCATGTTACTATTCCTTTACTACTGGGTATATAGGTTATTTCCAATGCTTATGTTTATTTTTTAATTAGCAAATGAGAACCCACATTTTGAAAGCTTTCAATCAGATTCCTATTGAAAACCCTTTTTACTAGTTGTGGGAAGACACCTATTGTCTTCACTAGCAGAGAGGTATGGACAAGGAACCCGGAAGGCTGGTGACCCTTGAAGCCCTGGCAAAGGTCAGGGCTGTGCACCCACTGTTAGTCCAGACAATGGTAGCTGAAGCAACTTCCCCATTTATTATTATGTAAATCCTTGCTCAGTGTCTTGTGTCCATTGGTTATTCTCATATGCATGCATACAAGTCCTTCAGTTGATCTCCTACACCCGCCCCCAACCCTCCCCAAGATTTCCACTGTAGTTTGACAGTCTGCTCAATGCTGCTCTGCCTCTGTATCCATTTTTGTTCATCAGTCTATAATGGTCCTTATTATTCATAAATGAGTGAGTTCACGTGGTATTTTTCTCAGCTTCCCAGGGGCCATCTCAGCCTCACAGGGGCCACCTCAGCCTCACAGGGGCCGTCTCAACCTCACCAGGGCTGTTTCAACCTCACCAGGGCCGTTTCAACCTCACCGGGGCCGTTGCAAGCTCACTGGGGCCGTCTCAGCCTCACCGGGGCCGATTCAGCCTCACTGGGGTTGTCTCGACCTCACTGGGGCCATTTCGACCTCACCGGGGCCGATTCAACCTCACCGGGTCCGTCTCAACCTCACTGGGGCTGTCCCAGCCTCACTGGGGCTGTCTCAGCCTCACAGGGTCCATCTCAGCCTCACGGGGGCCGTTTCAACCTCACGGGGCCGTTGCAACCTCCCCATTTATTATTATGTAAATCTTTGCTGATGGGCTAGTCTGCCTGTTACTGGAAATTGCCTGCCTAAAGGCTATGGGTGTATCCCTAATCAATAAAAGGTTGGTGAGGCCTGACCTCCAGTGGAAGTCCTTCCCCTTGAGTTGGACTTGCCTGCCTGGCCCCCCAATATTTCCAAATTATTATTTCTTGTCTTGTCTCTTTCATTTGTGTGTGGCCCTCTTCCAGATCCTGAACCCTGAACCACGCGGGCCTTGGGGGAAAATTTTACACAACTAGTTTCCACAATAAAAGAAATCCAAGCTTTAATCCACTTCTCCCACATGTAATATGTTGTAGTATTTCATATCTGCAAAGAAAAATTTGAAACCATAAAAACCAAATATGTAGGCTCACCTCCTATTAAGTGAACTTATCATCAACCAGTTACCTTCTGGCCTCTCTTACAATCAGCACATTCATGGTGTTGTAATGTACCCCGCGAATCACAGAAGGACGCCTCAAGAAGTCAAATTAAAGAGTCACATTTATTGCAATCCGGGACTATGAGGGGTCACTCCCCAAATCTTGAAGTGATAAGATGGCCGCAACACCAGATTTATATAGGCAAAAATCACAAAGGTATTGATTACATCCCAGGGTTTGGAATGAGGAACCTGGTTTGCAAAAAAGCAGTTTACAGAAGCAGAATTAAGCATGCCAATTATAGTTTTGGGTCTCCGGATCACTGAGTTGACAGAAACGCATTATCTAGAGCCCTTGGGTCTTGAGACAACTGAGTTGTCAGGAACACATTATCTAGAGCCATCGAGGCAATTTAGAGTAATTGTGCTGTCCTGATCTTGGGACCATTGAGTTGACAGGGAAACATTATCTGGAACATTATCAGGTCTTGGGATAATTGTGCTGTTCTGGTTCCCAGGTACAGAGGAATGTGCTTTCTAAAACCAGTAAGATCACAATCAATGGGATAGTCACGTTACAATCAATAAGGCATTCAATCGAATGGGATGATTTATACAATTCAGAAAATCAAAGTAACTTTTCTATTGTTAAACAAAGCAAATAAGTACAGAAGCCAAACAGCAGGGTTAAAGTTAAACTACAGTTTCTACCTGAGATGATTGCTACCATACTTCAATGGCAGCCTATCAACACTTCCTAACCCCTATCTGTGGGGGCAATTAGAGTGTTCCCCAAGTGCAACAGGCCACAACCTGGGTGACACCACACCAAGCCTCTCTGGGAAGAGCCCCCAGCCCCTAAGCTGTGTTTGGGCCCCTCCAAGCTCCTGTAGCCCCCGGATTTCCCTCCACCATAGCACCTCTCACATTTCCTAACAGTCTGTTTAGGAGTTGGTCTTTCAGACCCTGTCTCATTCTATCTCTGTATCGCATGTCCCTCACTTGGACTTGACACAGAATTTGTGCTCAGGGAATAATTATAGAGCAATAATAATAATAATAAGTAACATTTATTGAACATTTACCATGGCCAGGCCCTGTTCTAGGTTCTTTATATTTGTTAACTCAGTTAAATTTTACAACATTCCTATGAGATAGATACTATTCTTTCTCCCATTTCATGGCAAGGGGCATTAAAGTACAAAGAGGGAAAGTTACTCACCTGAATGTATATAAGTAGTTAGTAGGAGAGCCACGATTTGAATTCAGGCAATCTACTTTCAGAGCACAGCTGCTCAACATCTACATCAAGAAAAATTGCTAATGAATTCATAAGATACCGACAATGAAGCCTAACTGAACATTTTGCAGGAATAGAGGGAGCAACCATGAGGGCAAGCTCCGTGAGTACAAGAACCATGCGACACTACTGTACTCCCAACATACAGCTTGGCTGGTACAGATAAAGCCCTCAATGAATACATGAATGAATGATATAAAAAGGCAGAGTGAGAAAAAGTACAAGAGGAGAACAATTTTTAAAATGTTATTACATTTGTTACTTGCTTTCTCAGTTTAATTTAAGAAGCAATACATATTCATATGGAAAATTAAAAAATATAGAGTTTTATTATGACATATATAATATATAAAAATAATATATATCTAAAATATCAAGAAGAATAATGAAATGAATCCTGATATAGCCACCACCCAGCTTAATCGAACTTGACCGATACCTTAAGCACCAATCTCATCCCTTCCCTCCCTCCAGAAGCAGTCACCTTCCTGAATTTTGTTTTTATCATTTCTTTACCTTTCTATATACTTTTATCACATGAATGTATTCCTGAACATAGATTTTGCATGCTTTTTGCATTTATATAAGTGGACTCATATAGTAAGTATTCTTCTGAGTCTTGCTTTTTTTTAGCTCAACATTATACTTTTAAGATTCAATCCATGTTGCTGCATAAAACTATAGTTTCTTCATTTTTACTCTTTGATAATGTCTCCTATTGTATGACAATACCACAACGTATTAAACCATTTCCGTGAAGTGGATATAGTTTTGAATTGTTGCTATTATAACCAATGCTACCCGGAACATTCATTTTTACCAATCTGTTAAGCATGTGCATATTACTTACGAATGGAAGAATCTGCATATTTTCAAATGTATGAGATAACGCTAAATAGTTTTCTAAAGTGTTTTTACCAATTTACATTTGCACAATAAAATTATGCTTCACAATATAAAATGTATTTATACAACAAAAATATAATCCACAATAAAACATATACCAGCGGTTCTCAACCTGTGGGTCGTGACCCCTTTGGCGGTCGAACGACCCTTTCACAGGGGTCGCCTAAGACCATCCTGCATATCAGATATTTATATTACGATTCATAACAGTAGCAACATTACCGTTATGAAGTAGCAACGAAAATAATTTTATGGTTGGGTCACAACATGAGGAACTGTGTTGAGAACCACTGACATACACAAAGAATCACCTGAAATATTATCTCTCAGAGATAGCCACTAATAATATTTTTATATATAACTGTCCAAACATTTTTCTCTGTGTGTATTTTATTAAAATAGAATTAAACAGAGTTTAAAATGCTGATTACTTTGTATTTCCCTGTTTTTACTTACTATACATGATAAGCATTAAAGAATAAATGTTTTATGCACCTGCTGATGCTTACAGAAACATTATAGGGTAATCATCACTCCCAACCCCAGACTTTGAGATTCAGCTGCCACCTCTGTAGCTGGGCCCCAAGCACACTCTTCAGGAAGTTAGTGCTTCTGTCTCCTTGCTCCCTAGCACCTTCTGCATTTCCCACATTCTGCCCCCTGTCTACTGACCGAGTGTACCCACAAGGCAACTATGACTTCCTGGAGAAAAAGAATTACCCATATTCATCTCTACATTCCCAGTGCCCGCACTGGGCCTTGCATATAGGCAAATCCATAGACATTTCTCTGATAAGTAACAAATCCACTTTATGAAGCAATCTGGCATAGCAGTTAAGGGTATCAGCTCTGATAGCTATTGGACAAGAAAACCTCATAATAAGCTGGGATTTGGGTGTTAACCTCTCTCAGCCTCAATTTTCCCATCTCTAAAATGGGGAAGCAGTAGTACCCACTTCTGTATGGATTAAATGAAAAAATTAGTTGCAAAATACAGTACCTGGGAAATGGAATAAGATCAATACTGCTCATGGTATCATGGTATTATTGTCTTAGAATAGAGGAAAAAGACTCCTTGATGAAGCACAGGAAATCATGGTGTTCACCATGCTCAGGGGAGATGGTGGAGAATATTTGAGCCTGATTTTCCCATCAGTTATGTTTTCTAAACTAAAATGAAACTTGGATTACAGAAAACAAAAGGTCAATTTCACACTCCCTGGGATAGATAGCTTCCTTGGTCCTTAGTCTCCCAGCATTTCCCTCAAGCCCTCCCCTGCTCCCCATACCCTAGCCACAAGCATCTGCTGCCTTGTCTTCTGCACTAATCTAGACAAAAGAAGAGGACAAAACAGACACATTTCAGGGATCAAAATGAAATGTAACAGTCACTTATAACAGCTAACACACAATATTTATGCTATTCCTGACACTGTTCTGAGTACTCTTCAGTATTACCTTTTGCAATCTAACAGCCCTGTGCATGAGGGCTACCAAAGTTGAAACTGACATGATGAGATTAAATATTTCGCATGAGGGCACCCTGCTAATAAGCAGTTGAGCAGAGGCTGGAATCCAGGAAATCTGGTACCAGAAGCCACATTCTTAACTATTGTCCTAAGATGTCCCTGCATGAGCTCAGAAGAAGGGGCTGTGCAGGACAGAGAGGACTATGGGTCAACACTGGGTTTGATTTCTCTCTACACCTGAAGTATCTATATATATAAAAGGCTAATATGCAAAGTGTCTCCTCAGGAGTTTGACCTGGAGACCGGGAGTTTGATTGCTCACTGTGACGCGTGCTGACCACCGGGGGTGGCACGGAATGAAGGAAGGCCCTGGCCAGCAGCCAAAAGGCCCGATCATCCCTGATCGCTGGCCAGGCCTAGGGACCCTACCTGTGCATGAATTTCGTGCACCGGGCCTCTAGTAGGAAATAAGGCTTAAGAGATCTGCAAGGACAATACCATTAGGGACCTCAGAGATGTTAAGGAGATCAACATGGGTACGTTTGCAGAGGGGAAGATAGATTGATTGAATTAAGAAGGACTGAAGCCACGAGGCTCCTGAAGAAACTTGCAGTGATATTGTTAGTAAAAGTAGTAATGGAAAGGAGGAGACAAAGTTACAGATGTTTAGAGGGTAGAATCAATAGGATTTGGAAAGAGATTGGGGAAGGAATTAAGGGTAAAGAGGAGGTGGACCAGGTTTCCAGCCATTCCCAGCTGCTGGAAGACCAGAAAATTAATCTGGCTATAGTGGGTGGACAGAAGTAGGCAGTCAGAGCAGGAGGCAGAGAAAGCATTATTGAGCAAGAAAACAGCTTGGAGGAGCTTGAAAGGGAAGAGAAATGTGGGCAGAATGAGGCATTTGGAGTGGCTGACTGTGTGTGGAGAGAAGGGGGAGAGGCAAGGACAATTATCAGGGACCTAGGATGGAAAGATCAGGGCCTAATATGTTATGACAAGTGTTTGGGCTTCATCTTAGAGAAAATAAAAGTGTTCACAAAAGGAATGACATGTTTCCATGCATTAAGGAAAATAGATTTTGGCTTTTTTTTTTTTTTGTAGTGAGTAGGATGGAGAGGAAAGAGGAATCAGGAAAATTGCCAGGCATATACTCTCGGCAAAAGATAGGACAGTTACAGGGATATAAATCATAGCACAGGGAATATAGTCAATAATATTGTAATAACTATATATAATGTGAGATGGGTACTAAACTTATCTGGGTGATCACTTTGTAAGTTATATAAATAGTCACTATGTTGTATACCTGCAACAAATATAATATTATATGCCCGTTATAATTAACAAATTTTAAAAATCAGATATAAAAAGTAATTTAGAGTGTTATGGTCTCTCCCTAAAGCTTTCCCGGGGGTCTGCTGCTTAGGTCCTGTGGCTTGGCCTGCCCCATGTGGCAGCGACACGGAGGAATTTGACTCCAAAGACTTCTCCACCCCCAAGGGAAGAGAAAACAAGGTGGCCTCTCCTTAAAGAACAGGAAGAGGAGGAATTCAACAGGGGATCTGGAGGAAGCAGCAGTGAGGAGGAAGACAGGGCCGCAGAGGAGGAAGAAGGCACTGGGTCGGAGGATGCAAGGAAGAGGAAGGAGGACGAACTGTGGACAAACTTCCTCAATGACGTGGGACCAAAATCAAAAGTGCCCCCAAGTCCACACAGTAGAAAACGAGAGGAGACTAAAGAGACGAGTTCAAATAAACTGTTGGCCAAAGCAGAAGAACTAGAGAAACCGAAAAAGTTAAAATCACCAAGGTGTTTGATTTTGCTGGTGAAGAAGTTAGGGTGACTAAGGCAGTGGATGCTACATTTGAAGAGGCCAAATCCTTCTTCAGGCAAAATGAGAAAGAAGAACCACAGGCTAATGTCCCTTCAACTTTGCCATCACTCCTTGCCCGGTCAGGGTGGCAGAAGTTATGTAGTAGCTACATAGAAGCCTAAGAAGGGAAAGGATTGAGTGCCACTACCACAGTGGAAATGATAGAAACACCGACGAACACAGCTGTGGAAGGACCAGAGAGAGGACTGTGAACAGAGCTCTCCAGGCCTGGCCCCGAACTTTTTAAGCTGTGGTTTGCAATCATCATTTCATAGAATAAAAGTTATTGTAGTGCATTAAAAAAATAATTTAAAGGAAAATTTTTAAAAGAATATAATATTTTAAAAAAATAGGACAGACAGGTCCTGCGAGGTCCTTGCACTGGTATTCCTGGGAGGGACTCCAGGGGCACTTGCCTCATGGGAAACAGAGAGCTGAGGTTTACCAAGTCAGCTCCTGAGCCCCAAACACACCACCCCCTGGGAGGTTAAGTCACCACACACATGACCAGAGTCATCGGCCCTTGGTTAAGCACCTGGAAAGTTGTAACAAAATAAATTTCATGAGGTTGAGTATTAATTGAATAGCCCTAAATTGGTTGTTTGTACTGGATGTTGCTATGGAAACATCAACAATAAAAAAGTAACCTAAAGACACTTGCCCTGTGAACAGGAATTCCTCTTTTCAGCATTGCCTACAAACCAAGCCCGCCCTGTCCTTTTGCTCTCAAGAACTGTTTACCTGTGCACGTATTCGGGTGCCTGGTCTGCTTGTATCCACTCAAATGCTTTCAGGTACCATCTAGATTCTAAGATGCTGACCCAGATCTCTATCTCTAACCCAGATCTGTCTCCAGAGCTTTAGCCCTTGAATCAATTAGGATCATGTTCTGCTGCAGGTGACAGAAAACCAATCCCAGTGGCTTAACTAAATTAGGATTTATTTTTCTCAGATGGTAGACAGCCCTGGGCCATACAACAGCTCCACCACGCCAGAATCCTTTTGTCTTTCTGCTCTGCACTCCGTAGCATAGGGCCAATATTCTCATGGTCACAAAATGGCTGCATCTTATCGAAGCATCACAACACTGTTTATGCCAGAAAAAGATTAAAAAGGGTAAGGGTAAAAGTCAAACGCCACCTGGGCCTGTCCATTGTTATCAGGAAAATAACAACTTCTCTGGAAACTCCACCCAGTGATGTCCACTTATTGCTTATTGGTCAGAACCGGGTCACATGACCAACCATAGAGAGTCAGGGAAGACTGGCAAGAGAGCTTACGATATTTTCCCTGGGCACATCACTGTCCCAAAGTTGGCTTCTGTTAGGAAGGAAGGAAGAGAGGATATTGAGTGAGCAACTAGCAGACTATTCCATGGACCTGCATTTCCAACTATCTTCTGGACAGGGATATATCATAAAAATCACAAATTCAGTCTGTCCTAAAATGATCTCATCATTTTCCCTCCACACTGGTTTCTCTTCCAGATTTTTTTTTTAATTTTAACTACAGTGAAATTCACAACCATTGACCTGATTTGCTAAAGAAAGAAGCCTTGACTCTTTCCTGTCCCCATCCAGCCCTATCTAATCAGTATCAGTCTGCAGATTCTTCTCTGTGCATTTCCTTCCTTCTCTCACTGCCATTGTCTCAGTCTAGGTCATCATTGCCTGTGTACAACCTCATACCTCTAAGGAAATTTTGCCCTGTTCCAATCCCACAACCTATTCTTTACACATGGCTGCCAGAGGGCTTTTTCTTTTTATCTGTTTTTGTTTGTTTTGCTTTTTTTGTGTTGTTGTTGTTGTTTGTTTTTGTTGTTAATCCTCACTTGAGGATATTTTTCCATTGATTTTTAGAGAGAATGGAAAGGACCATGGGGGTGGAGAGGTGGGGAGGGGGAGACAGAGAGAGAAAGAAACATTGATATGAGAGAGACACATTGATTGACTGTCTCCCACACCAGTCCTGACCAGGAATCAAGCCTGCAACCGAGGTACGTGCCCTTGACTGGAATCAAACCCTGAACCCTTCAATCCGTGGGCCAACGCTCTATCCACTGAGCCAAACCAGCTAGGGCACAGGGCGCTTTCTTAAATTCAAAACTATCTAATGCGCTCCAGTAAGTATAAACAAATTTCAGTGATTTTTCTACTTTCTATAGGATAATGTTCAAACTCCCTGACGTGACCGATAAACCTCTTTGTGACCTGGCCCCTGCCCACTTCTTAGGTCTCTTTGCTGAATTCCACACTCTCATCACTATACTCTTTCCTGAAAGAGCCACTTCTCTCACTGCTGGGCTTTTGTGAATAGTTTCCCTTCAACTGGGATCTCCTCTTCCCTTCCTGCTTCCTTGGCTGACTTTTTCTTATCTTTCAGGTCTCAGGTCAGTCCAGGCTTTCTCTAGAAACTCTTCCCGGACCTGCCATCGTAACTCATCATTCTGCATTGTAGCCATCTGTTTATTTGGCTTCCTCACCCACAAGATCAGTAGCTCTCAAACTTATGAGACTGTCAGAAACACTGCTTCTGATGTTCCGCCAGAAACCTACTGGATCAGACTTTCTGGCGGTCCAGGACCCTGCAGGCCGAACAAGCAGCCTGGATCATTGTGAGGCAGATGGTCCAGGGGCCAGATCTTGAGAAACACCTAACCAGACGGGCATAGTGGGGCCACGTAAGGGATTGACACTTATTGAGTCCTGATTGTATGTAAGGCAGTTTATATACACTTTTTTTTTCTAATTAAAGCCTCATACTTTTGTGTGGTAAGTGTTACTGCCCCATTTGCAGATGAAACCCTCAGTGTTAATCAAGTGATCAATTTGATTAAGTCACACAGTTACTAAGTGATGGAGCTCAAATTCAAATGACTCAAAGGCTGACTTACCCCAAACTGATATTCTTCCCCATTATGCCATGCTGCCTTGTCAATTTCCATTGCCTTAATGGAGGCTGCTTGGGGGAGACGGCTTGATGTAGCAGAAAGGCAAGAGCTCTTGAGTTTGAAAAGTTGGATTCAATTTTGGAGACTTTCTGCGTGAACCAGGGCCAATCACTTGATAGCTCTGGACCTTGATTTCCTTTCTTGGAAAATGGGGATCATGACACCCATAGCACTGTGGACAGACAGATCACATGGGCCCCACAGTCTGCTTAAGCTTGAAAGAGCTATGTGAGTGCTGGTGCTTGTTAGGGGGTACGATTTTAGTGTGTCTCTGAAGAAGCCTGCCCAGGTGCAGAGTAGGCCCTCTGCTTGGGCCTGGAGAGGTGACATGGGGAGAGCGGCTTAGCTTGCCCAGAGCAGGAGGGTTTTGCACAATATTTGGTACTTTAAAGCAGATCAGTAAACATTAACTGAAATTAATCCAAGCACAGCATGGGAAGTGGTTTGGGGGAAAATCGATCTTTTCATTAAATATTTGTTCCTCACTTAGCTCAAGTTGGGCCCTGAGTTGGGCCCTGGGGAGATAAAAGAGAATAAAAGAGGTCCTTTATAACATGAGATAGAAGGTGCTAAATACCACTAGAGAAGTTCTGGAACTGCTGTGGAAATAGACACGATTGACCCTGACCTTTACTCAAAGAGCTCCTGTCTGGGAGAGCGATGTGCTGCAGCCTGGGCAGAGTAACCAGGGTCATCAGAAGAGGGCAGAGCTGTGGGTGCTCGGAGTGGGGGGTGGGGCAGAGGTGCCTGCCTGAGTGCAAGAGACTGAGAGACAGGGAAGATGGGAAGCAGCATGGGTGGGAGATGAAGGTCCTTGGCTCTTGGTTCTAACTCAGCGGATGGTTAGCCTCAGCTGGAAGCATGGACAATGGCGGGTTTTAGGGATGGAGAGGAAGTGGATAGAGATGAATGATGTTGGGAGAGGGAAACTGGTGGGACGCTGTGAAGAACAGGATAGTGGGGGAGGGGAGGCTGGATAGGGGTAGCAGGAGTCCCAAGAGGAGCTCTTTGCTTAGGGAATGGGTCAGAGGGTGAGTTTCCCTTCTGAGAGACCATCTCACGACAGCCTGGTGTTGGGTAAGATCAGGGCCATTAGGAGGAAGGAAGGCGTGGGCAAGCCTGGAGGAGGGGAGGTTTATTGGTGACCTGGGCTGAGTCCTGAAGAGTGAGTATGTGCTGAGCAGTTCTGCCAACTCTCCCCCTGAATAGCTCTCCGATAAGCCCACTTCTCTCCACCCCCATAGCCACCCATCAAGTCCAAGCTCCTGACATCTCGCCCCAGACCTCTACTCTGGAGGCCTGTTAATGGCTCTCCCGGCATCCACTCCCACCCCCATCAGTGCTCCACACAGGAGCCAGAGGAGGGATTCTCATAGGTAAGTCTGATCTCTTTTCCCTGCGTGAAACCATTTAACGACTTCCCATGGCTCATAGGATAGTAATCACAATTATTAACCTCGTTGGTTATTGGAGTGAAACCATATAAAACATCTAGAACAGTGCCTGGCACAGTGTGAGTGCCACACAGATGCTCGCTGTTACTGTAGTTACAAGGCTGTGCCCCACCCTCTACCTCCACCTTGCCAGACCTCTTCCGGTTCACCCTGGGATCCTTTCCCTGATGTCCAGGTGCTCCCCACCCGTCTTATTTTCCTTCCTGGAATGCGTCGTGCTCCTTCATCCTTCTGGGACGTGCTCTTTGGAACTTAGCCACGTGGTGACGTACTCGTTGAGGGAAGTGTCTTGGAGCACGTGGCCTGCTTCCCCAGACAAGGCACCTTTCTAGGGCAGGAGCAGTCCAAGTTCTCTCTCTGTCCTCAGTGCCAAGCAGCCCTGTTAAAGAGAAGAACGGACACATTTGAGGGTCTGAAGCGTTGCTGCTAAGACCAGCATTTACTTCTTTGCCGCCATCCTGAAGGTAACAAAGACACATTTCGCACTGTGCTGGGCTCTCGGCAGCCTGTATAACCTGTTCACTGACCCAGCGTTTTTCGGGTTAAAGGGAATGTTCTGAGGCCATTGCCACTGACCATCACTCACGAGAAGCCTGAGCAGGAGCCCCAGGACAGTCAAAGCTGAAGCATCGTTTTGCTTTTGATAAGCAGGATCTGGACTCTAAAATAAGATGCAAGAGACGTCACAGTTGTCCTGCCGTATTCCCCACTTGACTTCCACCCCTCCGCTCTCCAGCACACAATGCAGCTCATTTAATGGTCACCCGCATATGCTGGTACTGTGAGTGCTCAGTGACCAGACGCGTTCAGTGATGAGAGCCAGGAGCAGCCCAGACCTCAGGGCTCCAGGGAAATGAGGCAGGTGGGAGCATAGTTCAGCCGCCAGAACAGGGTGAGGACTGCAATCACAAGAATCTGGCGAGTATAGCAGCTGCCTGGAGGGCGTGTCTAGTGCACAGTGAGTGCCCTGTATTTGTGGGGTGGATGGTTAGTCAGAGGGTGGGCATGCATGCGCTCCACCATCTCCTCCATAGAGGAAGCTTTCGTCAGAACTGGGTATCAGTTATGGGCAGCTGTTCATCAGGTGATGGGGGACGGAGAGCGGAAGTGAAGTGTCATTTGAAGAAGAGGGAACAGTATATGCCAAAACGCAGAGGCCTGAAACAACACAGAGTTGTCATGATAATACAAGTAGCTCTGGAGGAGTGCAAGGGGGTATGTGTGGGGCAGGGGGACGTGGGGGAGCAGAAGATGAGGCTGAAGAGGAATACAGCCGAGCCGTTATCCCGTGGCAATGGGGAGCTATTGGAAGATTTTCAGCAGAGGAAAGGTTTTCAGTAGTGACCTTTTGTTGTAGAAAGGTCACTCTGGTAGCCTGTGTGGGGCTCAGAAGGAAAAAAGAGAGACTGCTAGGAGGCTGTTGTAACAGTCTAAGTGAGAGGATGAGGTCTGACTTAGAGGAGCTGAGGAACAAGGGACTGATGCAAGACCCCTTTGCACACTAGAGTGGACAAGGCTAGATGACGCATCTAGTTAATATGTGTTATGCTCCCGCTGTGTTCAAGAAAAAAATGTACCTGTGTGAGAAGAGAGGTACAGAGATGAATGCGATACAGCCCTACCCTGACAGTGGGATGCCAACATACATATGTTCATCACATCGACTGAGTGCCCACTCGGCTTATGTACACAGATACAATGCAATCCCCCAGTGGCAAGTGTGCAAGGAGCAGTGCCCTGAAGCCCTGTGGGAACTTAGGTGCAGGAGGGACACTCCTACCTTGCGGAATTGGCTGAGGCCAGGCGGAGAGGGACCTTGGGGTATGGGTGTGTGATGCTCTGGGAGGCCACTCCAGACACTGGGAACAGTGTGAGCAAGAGTGCAGCAATGTTAAGGTCCAAGGAACTGTGATTCAGTCCGGTGTTCCTGTGCGTCTGTGTGTGTGTGTGTGTGTGTGTGTGTGTGTGTGTGTGTGTTAGAGGGGGAAAGAGAGGACACGCAAGGGCAGCCAGGGGTGGACTGTGGTGAGTCTCAAACACCAGCCTAAGGAGCAGGGGTGGGTGGGTCACAGAGGCTTCTGGGCAAGGTGAAGGGCATGGTCTGAGCTGTGCTTTAGAAAGACAAACCTGGTACCATGTTCAGCTGGAGGGACAAGCCCTTCCCTGGGAGATCAGTAGGTGGTCATTGGCATAGCCACCATGAGAGAAGATGATGCTGGACAAGATTTTTGGCTGGAAAAAAAACCTGAAACTGAGGGCACATGTGTGAAATTTTGCAATGGCGGCCTACTTAAGGTCCACATGTGTTTATTGTCTGTTCACTGTTTATTGTCTGTTCACAGGGCCAGATTTCATGCTGGACCCAGAGGGTGTGGGCAGATTCAGGCACAGTTAACAAGGATCTCATGCTTGGCGAGCTCACAGGCTGGCTGGGGGAAGAGAGGAAGGAAACATTTGTTGCCTTTGGAGTAAGTGCCAGGTACTCTGCCAGAAACTTGATATACACGATCTCCCTTAAGCTCAAAACTACAGTCAAATGGGGTCGGTTATCTTCATTTTTCAGATACGCAAACAGACTCCGAAGGGTGAAGTGAACTTGCCCAAGGTTGTAGTACCAGCAAATTAGGGGAATCCTCCAAAGATAGTCCTTTGTCTCCTAAACCAAGAGGCTCCATTGAAGCCATTCAGACCATTCTAGCATTCATTTTCCTCTTTGCACATGTAGATACCAGTAATGATATCAATAACTAACAGTGGAGAGGTACCAGGAATTGGTCCAGGCACTTAATGTATATGAACTAATTTAATACTTGCAACAACCCGTGAGTTAGATACTATTATTACCCCTATTATATAGATAAGAAAACTGAGACACAAAGGGGGTAATAGTTTATCCAAAGTCAAACCACTGGTAAGTGGAAGAGATTGGGTTTGAACTGGGGCAGTCTGGCTCAAAGTCCATGCTCTTAACCAATTGTTATACATAAATAATAACCAGATAGACTCTCATACATAGACGTAAATTAAATTAATCTGCTTATTTGCAGATGTTTATTTATTCACTCAAAAGTTATTGGGGCTCCTTTTGCGTGCCAAATCCTATGTGTGGCAGAGGGAAGATCCAAGAATATCTAAGACAAAGGCCTGCCTTCAAGTCTGGGGTTGCGGGGGAGGGGGGGGCAATGAACAGGTTCAGTGAAGTACAGGGAAGCCATCAGAGGGTTTGAGCAGAGGTGCAACATGATATAAACTAAGTTTTACCATGTTCACTCTGCCTGCTGTGTACACAAAAACCTTAGGAGGGGAAAGGTGGGAGTCAGAAGACAGGGAAGGTTGACGCAACTGATCAGGAGAGAGAACCAGTGGTGGCTTGGGTGGTTGCATTACAGCCTGGGTGTCACTGTTTGGCTAAGAACTCTGTTTTAACACCCTGGGGAGTAGGGACACTAGTGTTCCATTAACTTTTGGCTTTACCACTAACTGACCTTGTTTGGTCTCTGGACAGGTCATTTCAGCGGGACTGATAAGAGGAGCTTGGGTCAGAGTGTCTCTAAGGCTCCTGTCCTCTCTGAGGTTGAATGCCACTACTGTGCTTACCTTCCACCAATGACTTTAGCTATCTAAGCTCCTTGCCATGGCCCCCAAACCCCATCTCCCACATCATTTTCCACCATGTTTCCTGCCTTTAATTATTCTAGCCACACTGGCTTCCCTTCTGTTCCTCGGATAGTCAAGCTTGTCCTTACCTCATTGCCTTTGCACCTGCTGTTCCCTCAACTTAGGACAGTGGTTCTCAACCTTGGCTGCACAGTAGAATCACCTGGGAATCTATTATTTATTTATTTA
>NW_005359225.1:1034028-1046497 GCF_000412655.1 Myotis brandtii
CAGAATTTCCAGAGGATAAGGCCCAGAAATCAGGATTTTAAAAAGATTCCTAGGTGATTCTAATGTGCAGCCAAGGTTGAGAACCACTGACTTAGGAAGTGCTTTCCAGATCATCACATGGCTAGATCCTCCTCCACCTGACCTTAGCTTAAATTTCATCTCCTTAGAAAGGCCGTTTCTGACTACCTTAACTTATGTGGATTCCCCCAACCCACTCAAATCTGCCTTATCAATTTTCCTAGTTCACAGTGCTCCTAGAATGAATAATAAACTGAAATCATCTTTATTTAGCTGTTTACATCTTTATCAGCTGTCTTCCCAGTACAATGCCAGTTCCATGTGACAGACCTTGTGATTATGATTATCCAGTGCTTAGAATAGTGTATGCATGGTCAGTACATAGTAGACACTCAATAAGCATTTGTTGAATGAATGAGTGAATGAATGAACAAATAAGTGAGCCATCTTTCAGCTTTTTGTAACACACAGTCTAGAACAGGACATTTTCCATTTCCTGAATCACACAAAAAAATTACTTTACATGATTAAAAGAACATATATAAGGGAAAAAATAAACATGCATTCTCCTGAATTAATCTTTTGTTTTTCTTTAAATCATGGAGTCGCAGACTGTCCAAGTTGGGTAGGAACCATGTGAGTCTTCTTAGAGTCAGACAGACCTGGATTCTAGTTGCTTGCTAGATCCACATGCATGTAAAGGTCACTTAACCTCTTGAGCCTCAGTTTTCACAGCTGTAAAATGGGGGCAATAATACCTACCTTGAAGAAGGCATTACATTCGATATTAGATATGATGTGACAGATATACTGTGGGTACTCAGGAAATGTTCATTTCTCCTCCCTCCACTGAAGGACCATGGGGTGTGAGCCTGTTTTATTCTCCAGGCTGTGACCTCCTGCCGACAACCTTGTCCTGAAGACCTCTATATGATGAGCAAATGGCGGAACCCACTCCAAGGCCTTCATTAGGCAGATGAGGACACTGCAGCCCAGAGAGGCAAAGTGACTGTCCAGATCCTTCAGCATGTGAATGGCAGAGTGTGGATTAGCGTATGGCTTAATTTAGAGCCCAGCACTTTTTATCCCCCCATAGTCTGGCTCTCTGGTTTTACTCATTGTTCAGCATTCTGGGTCCTGTCCTAGATTGTGTATGCATCCACAGGGCTCCTCAAGCCTCGGGGGGATTTTTAGGCAGCGAGGAAGCCTGTGCCAGAGCTAATAAACAGAGCTGAAAAACTTCGTAACCTTTACAAAAAGTGTTTACACCCAGGCTTACCACTGGCTTACAATGGTAAACTCTCTGCAATAAGTTCTCACTGAATGGAAGTATAGGCAGAGACACACAACTACGTTCACCAGCCCCGAGCTGTGCTTCTGTATCATTCACTTCAGTTCATAATGCTTCCTGATTCCACCCCAGTGTTTGGCCTTGTGCTGGGCCCTGGACCCCTGAAGCCCAGTGAGACCAGTGTGGGGGATGGGAGCAGACATGGACCTAGGCAAGGACCACATGATGTAATCTGAGCAGAGACAGAAAGAAATTCAGGAAGCTGGGGGAGCCCAGAGGAGGGGTCCTTAGCTCAACTTGATAGACGCTGTAGGTAGGGCTTCCTGAAGGAGATGACATCTGAATTTCTTTTCTTTTCTTTTTTTTTTTTTTTTGTCTATGTGAGGAATATTCTCTTGTTCTGATAACATGGCTTTCACCAAATCTGGAAAACATGTGGTTGAGGAGAAATGAACTACTCCCAAACACTTTAATTTTTGCTTCTTGGATGTTTGGTTAATCCTGATTTGCCATGGGATCCTGATGTAGGCATTTTTGCCATAATGCTATATGTATGAACCTCAAAATAAAACAAAGTAAAAAAAACCCTTTTGCAAAATCTCACAGTGTAAAAATTATAGGGTTTAACTAAAAATAAGTTTTGGGCGGATCACTTAAAACCAATGGGTTTTTGAAAGCAGAAACTCGAACAAAAACAGCACCAGGGTTAATGGCCATCAGCTTTAGTGCCCAGCCTCATGGTCACTTCCCCTAGCAGCCTTAAGCCTGAGGTTTTGTACTTCCTTCCAGCAGCATGACCTTCATAGCAATCGCCTCTACCAGAGAGACTGGATTTATCAAAGTGAAAAATCTGATCTAAGGTTTAGACTTCTTCAAAAACTTTTTTTTCTTTCTTCATAAATACTAGAGGAAGTATCTCCACAACTTCTTCATCTGCAGGCCCTGCTTCCCCAGAGAGCCTAACGTAGCGGAAAGGCTAGTGGTTCTCGAAGCCACTAAATCAGTGACAACTTGCACTAGAGAACATCGCTTCTGCAGGATTTTCAGCGTGCTTGTGAGGTCTTCATAAAGGGCTACCGCTTCCTCTTTAGTTGTGAGAAAGCTTGTTCCTATTTGCTTCAAAACACGAGCACGCTGGAATATATTGCGTATGAATCGATACGACTTCCTTTTCGTATGGACAGTGTGCCTCTCCACCACTCGTGTTCGAGCTATTCCTATAAAAGAAACACATTTCAGCAGCACAGAGAGGTTTGTGTCTTCCTAGGTAGGCATTCTTGCCTTGTTTGATGAAGTGGCTTTTCTTCAGGAAGTTTTCACAGCACTCCTGGCCTCTCCTTTCTCCCTGCTAATGGTCAGAGACGACTCACCCTCCACTGTGCATGCGCCCCTTTACGAGGGACACTCTTGCCCACTCGGTTCTTCAGCCACCACCAGAGTTTTGTGGATTGAGACGTGTAGGTGATAGACATCACCCCACTCAGATGCTCCCTCTCAGAGGAGGAGGGGGAGGGAAGTAACCACTGCTGAGGGCTCTCAGGCCACAAGCCTTGTTGTGCCAGACACCTGCCATTTGCCACCTAATTCATCCTCACAACAAGGAGGCGAGGCCGAGGAGGGTTTATTTCCCAGACAGTTTAATGTTATCTCCACTTTTCAGGAAAGAAGCAGGGAACTCAGAGATGTTCAAGGTCGCCTACCTGAGAAGTGACAAGGTACCTGGCCCTGCGTGAAGATATCACCTGTGGTCTCCCCCACTCCGCCTGCCTCAGGGAGCCAACTAGCACTGGCACCATCATGGAGGGATTACCCCACTGCAGAACAGCCTTGAAATCCAAAAATGGCTTCCAGCCCCAGAGCAGAAGCTCACATCTCAGCAGGACCATGTAAATAATGATTCCCATTTAGGGAGCATTTATTATAAGCCAGGCACTGTGCCAAAGGCCCTGCAGAATTCTCTACAGTTCTTCCAAGCCCTATGAAATAAGGATTTAAAAAATGTTTTTTAAATTAAATTTATTGGGGTGACATTGGTCAACATGAACATATAGATTTCAGGTGTGGGTTTCTATGTTACATGATCTGTATATTGTACCGTATGCTCACTACCCAAAGTCAAATCTTCTCCTGTTACCCTATATTAGGACCCCCGGCCCCTTCCTTCTGGAAAGGATTTTTAAACCAAGTTTGCATGTGAAGAACCTGAGGCCTAGTGAAATTCAGCAATTTGCCCCAGGGGCTTGTTAATTAAGGGGTGGGGATCTAAATCCACATCCTATTGACTCCGGGGCTCTAAGCTGTGCTGGAATCAATGGAGCATGAAGGGGCTGAGGCCACTTCCTGTTTGTCTCAGGGTCCAGAAGGAACCAAAGACCCAGGGCAGACACCTACACGGAACGTACTGAGTCTGAGACTCTCGCTGTGAGGATACACAGGAGGCTGGGACTTCACCAGATGAAGAAGGGGGTGATGAGGACTTCGACAGAGAGTAGACAGTATTGTCCATCTCTGTCCCTGCCTGTGCCCCATCCCAGCTCACATGTGGGAAGGGTAAAGGAGAGCTGCTTTCTTACTTAAACCAATTGAGGGGCCTTCCAGGAAACCATGCAGACAACGTGGCCTGTGGGCCTTGACATTCAGTGGGTGTAAGGAGTGGTCTCTGACCCACACCTGTGTCCATGGGCGAGATGCTTGCCTAGAGCGCCCACTGGTGGCTAAGTCATGAGATGGAGCGCTTTGGAAACAGCAGGGATTCTGCAGGACAAGGAGACCTGGGGTTGCCCATAGGACAGATGTGTCCCCAAGGAGAGGATCTAGATTAAGAGGACCACCTAGAAGGGCAGGTGACCCCCCAGGAGGGATGAACAGGAGCTGAGCCGAGAGAAAAGATATAGCTTTGAGCCAAAGAAGGCAAAGCCAAGTTGAGGGACACCCCATGGATGAAAAAGGGCTTTGAGGGACTCACAGAATCCCCCTCCCCCCAAGACAAATGCCAACAATTTCACACAGCTCTCTTGAAGGCTCCAATGCCAAGTTTTATCTGTACCAGTTGTTAGACCCTGTCTGTCCCTTATCCCTCCTCCTGTCCACTTGCACCTAACAGGGGGGTTAGAGTAGGGGCGGGGAGAACAACAGCAGCCAGAGAATGGGGGTAGAGGTGCCCAGCCCACCAAGGGGGCCCACTTAGAGACCACGGAGCTAGATGCCACACACCTTTGGACACGGAACTCAGTCATTCCCTTCTCAGGCCAAGAGGAAAATAATTCAAAATCGGTTTGGTTTTGCAAACAAAACCTGGAATGTTAGAAACATTAGAAACAATAATGATGAGAGAGAATCATCAATCGGCTGACTCCTGCACACCTCCTGCTGGGGATCAAGCCTGAAATCTGGGCAGGAATGGGCGCACACCCCAGACAGGAGGAGGCTGTGGCGCCGCGGCACCCAGCACTGAGCACCAACTGTGTGCACCGAGCAGGAACTTTCTCATGCTCCTGGGAGAAGGCCGAGGACGCTGTGTGTGAAAGACCTGGGGGAAATGAGTGTCCCCTCAGGCAGGGCTCACAGATCACTGTGTCTCTGCGAGGTTCCCAGGGGAGCTGTGCCAAACTAACCAAGCCCCAGGGAGACGGCCAAACAAACCTCATTTATTTTGGGATGAGTGGGAAGCTATTGTTCTTATAAAAAGGAGGGTATCATTTCCCCTTCTTCATATGTGCATTCCTTTATTAACAGACATTTATTGGCATTGGCATCTACTATAAGCCTGGCCCTGTGCTCCATTCTGTGTGTAATATGCTAATTTAAAAAGAGCTTTTTCAGGAAAACAAGAAACATCACCTCACTAAATGCACATGCCAATTTCCAGATATATCCAGATTAAAAAAAAACAAAAACAAAGTGAGGAGAATAATGCATGTCTTAGAAGTGAGGAGCTGCCCTGGCTGATGCTGCACACTGAAGGGTCTCGGGTTCGATTGCCGATCAAGGGCACATACCTGGGTTGCAGGTTAGATCCCCAGACCTGGTCAGGGAACTTGTAGGAGGCAACAAATTGATATGTCTCTCTCACATTGATGTTTCTCTCTCTCTCTCTCTCTCTCTCTCTCTCTCTCTCTCTCTCTCTCCACACACACACACACACACACACACACACCCCTTTCCCTCTTTTCCTCCCTTCCACCCTTTTAAAAAAATCAATGGAAAAAATATCCTCAAAATATCCTTGGGTGAGGATTGCCAAAAACAAAAAGAAGTGAGGAGCGATGGCAGTTCTCTTGGATAGGACTGCGGTGCCAGCCTGGCTCCCACCAGGCCTCTCTCCAGAGCTGGACTCTGCACCTGGTTTCCACCTTGGCCGGGACCCAGCTCCAAAGCTGCCTGGAGCCCTGGGAGTCAAATGCTCAGGACCCAGCCAAGGCCCTGCTGGGCCATCTGGGCGAGCCCTGCTGGGGTGGAGCCCGTGTCCCAGATGCTCCTGTGAGCAGCACAGTTCCTGGAAGCAGTGGGAGTGCTCTCCCACCGACACGTCAGGCTTCGCCGGGACGAAGAATTCAAGATGAATGATAATGACATACGGTGAATTCCTTTACAACTTTCCCCTTTTCATTACATAAGTCAAATGTTCTTTGATGAGAAGTTGGAAAAAAAAATAGAGAAGGCTAAGGAAAATAGTTATTAACCTCACTACCCAGAGATCAGCACTTAAAAAATTTTTTTTAAGTATGTTTTTATTGATTTCAGAGAGAGGAAGGGAGAGGGAGAGAGAGATAGAAACATTAATGATGAAAGAGAATCATCAATCGGCTGACTCCTGCACACCTCCAGCTGGGGATCGAGCCTGAAATCTGGGCATGTGCTCTGACTGGGAATCAAACCATGACTTCCTGGTTCATAGGTTGATGCTCAACCACTGGGCCACACCAGCCATGCTGAGATAAGCACTTTTATCATTTTAGTGTGTGGTGTGAAAACTGATCCACCTTCCCCCTGCCTGCCTGCTTCCTACCAACATATACACCCCACATGCACATATATCACATATACATGCACACACCCACACACAATAGACACACTATACACATGCACATACAACACACACAACACACACACACACACCATACACAGCACACCCATGCATATATATCACATGTGCATACTACACACACACATACATCATAAGGAAAATTAAAAAACTCAATAAAAGCCTTACTAGAATGGTCAGTCTGAGTCCTTCCTTTATTTGAGGGAGAGAACCAAGGAGTAGAATTTCTAAGCCTCAGTGGGTCTAAAAGCACAGATATCTGGCCTCACCAAGGATCTTGATTCGGCAGATCTGGAATCAGGGGGCTGGGTGGATCCATCAGCGAGCCCTCCCTCCCTGTGGTGGGACTGGATTTCTGTGGGACTAGAGTAGAGGTGGGTCAAGAGGCTGTGACAAGGAGGCTCCTGGAGTTAGACAGGGTGACCCTCAGAGCAAGGGAGGGGAGATTAGAAACCGGGGTGTGCCCCGAGGGAACCTCTCTCTTTAAGAAAGATGCAAAAGTTTCTCTTCCTATGTTGGGAAATGTCAAGAGAATGAGAGCTTTAACCTTCTCTTCAGATGATGTAGTGCTTTTAGGATTGTTCCAATCCTTCTGTGCAGGAATGTTTATCCCCTGCCTGGTTGGGTGTGTAATTTTAGGGACCAAATGGACAAAGCAGTCAGGGGAGAGGAGCCGTATTCCTTCCCATCTCCCCCAGGGCTTCTGTGCAGAAGGGTGGTGGGGAGGTGGGCAACAGCGCAGACCCCTAGGCAGAGACCTGTAGTCCAGTGGACAGTGGCCCCACACAGCCAGGAGTGCTTCTGGGCGGTCGTCTCAAGAGAGGCAAGAAGACTGGAGCTTCTCTGACCCCTGCCTGTGAGAAAGAACTTCACTCTTGAAAGAAGAATGGAAGACATGACACCACAGGTACCTGTGGCCCACTTGGTGTCTTTTCGCAAATGAGGAAAAGGTACCCTTCCCCAACATACTTCACTTCCATCGGTCACACACTGTCATGATATTGTGAGAAAACAAGCACTTGACTGTCTTCCACCAGAAAGCTGTCATAACAAATATACAACTGCTAGCGGTGAAGGGCACATGCTTAGAAGGAGTGCTGTGACATACTGCACGACTGCGTGTGACAGCCTGGCTTCCAGGGGTCTGTCAACTTCACAGAGGAGGAAGCTGAGCTGAGAGAGGGTGAAAAACTTGACGAGGGTCACACAGCCGGTGAGAGGGGGATTCAAACTCAGCCAGTCTGACCCCAGAGCTCAAGGTCCGCACCATTAGGCCACTGTTTTTACGGAAAACGTCTGTTACTCCCTCATCTGCCTGACACACCCTTGACTGTTATCCTTACAATGTCCTGTTTTAAATTTCAAATGCCACCTCCACTTATGATGCCTTCTTTGATCTCACCAAGTCCAGCTGGCCATCCCCTCTCCTACTGCATGCTCCCCACTCCTGGACTATATCTAATGAAGTCTTATCTTTCTGAGTAAATTTGGAAAAATTACAGTTTGTCTCTATCCTCAGACTGTGAGCAAATTCTTCATGGGCCGCTGGGGAAATTGAGGAGTGCCAGCTCTGTGCCCCCAGGGCCTGGCATTGAGCCTGGCACAGAGGAGCCGCTCGGTAATGATGGATGAAAAGAACTGAAATGAATTCGCACATGAGAGGATTGAACCCAATGTTCTCCCAGACCCCTCCAGCTCTGACCTTCATAAGTGCATGTCTTCATAAGTGCATGATTCTAAACCTCTGGCAGTGCTAAGGGGTAAAAACTACAGGGGTGCAGAACAGAGGGAGACAGGACAAAGAGTAATTGCCAGCAAACGGCAACCACGTCTCCTCAGAAGATGGGAATTGGTCTAGATATTGTGGTGTTTTTCAGAAGGCTCACGGGAGCCTGTGAAATACCACTGAATGCCGGAGGGCTCCCCAGACAGAGCGGCTGGAGAAGCAGTCAAGGTCATGGCCAACTTTGAAATCCCCCAGATGCTCCTACATTAATAGGTTTTCAGGAAAGGAAGGAAAAACAATGAGCTGCCATTCTGGGATCAGAGAACATAATGAATGCTCTCACTCGGAAAAGGACAGGGACTTTCTGTCAACTTCAGTCAAGTGTACAAGGACATCCTGTGGGTGCAGAACTTCTGCAGAAAACATCAGTGAGCTCAGAAGGGCGACAAGACACAGCTAGCGAGGCCCCTGCTTCCATCCCCCTCTCTTCACTTAGTGGATTACAGTTGAGCTGCCATTATGAACTGGGCCCTGTCCCAGGGAAAAGCAAAACTCAGCTGTATCTCAAGGGGCCAGTGGTGTCTCTTGCTCACTGGATCTCACTAGGACTGAGCTCTGCTTTCTGGGGCAGCTGACACACACTAAGTCACATTGGTCTTGGAATTAATCTATACTAATAGAAGGATAATATGCTAATTAGACTGGGAGACCTTCCGGGAGACCTTTTGGATGTCATTCCAGACAAACCCATGGTGGCAGGGCCGAGGCAGAGGTGGTTAGGGGCAATCAGGCCGGCAGGGGGCGCAGTTGGGGGTGAGCAGGCCAGCAGGCAGAGTGGTTAGGGGCGATAAGGCAGGCAGGCAGGTGAGCGGTTAGGAGCCAGCGGTCCCAGATTATGAGAGGGATGTCCAACTGCCAATTTAGGCCTGATCCTGCAGGCCCAATCCTGCAGGGATCTGGCCTAAACTGGCAGTCGAACATCCCCCAAGGGGTCCCAGATTGGAGAGGGTGCAGGCCTGGCTGAGGGACACCCCCCCCCTCCGTGCATGAATTTCGTGCACTGGGCCACTAGTTTCTTTATACTTCTGTTCAATTCACTTGTTGTTTGAAAAAAGAATTCTCAATGTACCAAAAGATTCATAAAGTTGATCTTGCCTCTCTATGAATTCATTCAGTACAATTTTATTGCACATCTATCATGGGACCCTGGACCAGCTCAACAGACCTTACCTTTGTCCTTCTCCTCTTCCACACTCTTGGCCTTGGCAGGTCAGCCTCAACCCACATGGAGTGAACTTCCAAGGCCCTCCTAGGCCAGAGATATTGATGCAATTTATGGTGGCCTCTGTCCCACCTGGACCAGGACCCAAGAATCAGGAGGGATCGTGTCACTCAGAACTCAGAGCAGCAGACACTCAGCTGCTGCCTGGGCTCCAAGGACTGAACACCCAGCGTGGGGGCACACACATCGGGGCCGAAGTATCTTCTGACCCTTTGGCATTGCTCTATGGACAGACTCCATACTTCTTCACTGCAGAGGACACAGATAAGTAACATTTGTCTTTCCTTATGAAAGGATGGGGCAAATACACAAAGAAGATAGTAAAAATTCATCATCGGGAGATAACCACTTTTAGCATGTTGATGTTTTTAAAAATTCAGATACAGACACATTCATCTATTTTCTTTACAAAAAATAGGATTATTCTGCAATACTTTATTGTGACTCTCTTTCAAAGCATAAATGATTGTGACTATTTCCCCACTAATATTTCATAATATTGTCTAATATAATGTAACACTTTATTTACCTACCTATTGACATCTAAGTTATTTAGAATGTTTTCCCTACTATACAAAAGGTGAATTTTCAAAAGAGATGATGGCCATTTCCTGCTAACTCACTGTGCAGCCCTCTCCCCTGCTTTTTCCTTGTGCCTTTCCACCACCAACTTGACATCTGAACTCAGAAGTCAACCCTGACCCCTCCCTGTCTTTCATTTCTACATCCAATCAGTCACCAGTCACCAAGTGGTCTCTTCCCCTCTGACCCTCTGCCTTAGCTCAGACCTCCTTGTTCTTTCTAGACCAGCATAGAAGCTGAGCCTACTAGAGACTCCTCTCAATCCCTCCTCTCCATTCCAAATTATCTTAAAACCAGGGTAATACTCAGTTTACTCACCTACTGCTCATCGGGGCAGAGAAAGAGCCCAAAAGGTCCTAATCTTGGCAGAGGAGGAAAACCGTGTTTAAGGGGGATCACTGTGCTGTGTTTTAGGGAGGAAGGTCTCCAAGGGATAGGGGAGAAATTGGTGACCGGGCACCGGGCGAGAAAGGACTTCTGAATTGCCCGGGTGCCTGTTGGGAATCCTGGGGGTCAGGACAGGCTGGGCTGGCTCTGCTGCGGGGAGCTCAGCGGCCTGCCCCTCTTCTGCCCACACCCTCTTTCACAAGCCCTCACTCTGGCGGGAGGAGTGGGGCCCAAGCCCTCCCAGGTGAAGCTCACAAAAGAATACTAACAGCTTGATTCTGGGAAGATGAGGTTCTCCGGGCAGGAAAGGCTGTACATGGCTGAGGCGCCTGCAGTGGCACACAGACCCCACTTGTGAGCTCTGTAGTCCTGTCACTTCCGCTCAACCTTCTTGAGTCCTGAGATCTGACACTGCCTCTTGGGCGCAGAGGGAAAATGCCCTTATGTTTTCCTTCTAATCGGGGTCAGCTCAGACTTTAGAAACCCCTGAAAGGCCTTTTATTCCAGCCTCTCCGTTCTCTGCTTCGAGTTCTCTCCCCGGAGCATTCCAAACAAAGCCGGCTCCTTCCCAGGCCCTGACTTCACAGGAAGTCTTGCTCAGTCTTTGCAGGAATCTGTAGAAAGCCCCTCTTGGACCACAAGGGGGAGGCACTTTCTCACACCCATGCCTGGGCTTTGTAAATAGGCTCTGCCTTTCCCCATCTTGTCCACCAGGGCGAAGTCTCATTCCTTCTTCAAATCCCAGCCCACGGTTACTTCCTCCATCCTAGTTTCACGAAGACTGCGTAGATTCCATTTCCCTGGATTCTCCCACAATGCCCGGAGCTTCCCTTTATCATTTGCAATTTAATTTGTTATAGCCATACCATGGAATATTACTAAGGTCACACAGTAGTTTCAATAGGTGATTCCTGGGTGTCTGCGATGGCACAGCACCCTGTCGGCTCTGCTGGCATGGCTGGGGCCACCTGGACATTGGGGACCACCTGGGACCCCCTTTCAGGAGCAGGGAGTGGAAAGGAGACAAGGAGAGATCTCAGGGCCAGACCTGCTCTGGGGTCTTCTGGGAGCCATAGCACCCCGCTGAAGTGAGAATGTCAGCCAGGAAGGAAACAAGTCCTGGTCTCACAAAGGGTTCTGAGGTGACCTTGAGCAAGTCACTTCTCCCCTTAGGACCTCAGCTTCCTCATTTGCCTACCAGGGTGCAGGTCCCCACCCTAAACTATGCCAGGGCTACTGTGAAGACCCAGTAAGAGCAGAGATTTTAAAAAGGGCTTAGAAAAATCAGAGACCTTGGGTAACAGGTGGTACAGGAGCTATTGATGTTTAAAGTGATCTGAGACTCCCTCTTTTCTCTTTCTCTTTCTCTTTCTCTTTCTCTTTCTCTTTCTCTTTCTCTTTCTCTTTCTCTTTCTCTTTCTCTTTCTCTTTCTCTTTCTCTTTCTCTTTCTCTTTCTCTTTCTCTTTCTCTTTCTCTTTCTCTTTCTCTTTCTCTTTCTCTTTCTCTTTCTCTTTCTCTTTCTCTTTCTCTTTCTCTTTCTCTTTCTCTTTCTCTTTCTCTTCTTTCCCTTCCCCCTCTCTCCCTCCCTTCCACACTCTCGGTTTGTTTAATCATTCACCTGTTGAAGAACATTTACGTTTTTTCCATTTTACAACTATTACAAATTACTACTATGAATATTTGTGTGTAGGTTTTGTGTGAGCATAGTTTTCATTTCTCTAGGATAAATGCCCAGGAGTGAGATTGCTGGGTCATATGATAAGTGTGTTATTTGGTTTTATAACAAACTGTCAAGCCATTTCCAGAGGAGCTGCTCCCTTTTGTGATTCAGTTTCTCCACATCCTCGCCAGTATTTGGTGTTGTCACTGTTGTGTTTTGTTCTGCTTTGTTTTATAATCCAATATTACTTTATTTTGTTGCTAAAATTGTTCCAGCTTTGACCATTGGGAACTCTTTCAGTTGGCTTATGTGCCTTTTAAAAATATATATCTTTATTATTGAAAGTATTATAGATGTCCCCTTTTTTTCCCCGGTTGACCCCCTCCACCCTGCTCCTGCCCCCTTTCCAGGCTTCTGCATTATTGTTTGTCCATGGGCTATGCATTGTGCATGTAAATTCTTTTGTTGATCTCTTCTC
>NW_005359225.1:1046539-1050127 GCF_000412655.1 Myotis brandtii
ACCAGGCCAGGGGACCAGGATCAGATCTGACTCTGCCCTCTGTCACTGGATGCCTGACCCTGAACAAACCAAACACCTCCTCTCTGACCCTCGGTTTCCTCTTTTGTAAAGAGAGCTAACAGTGCCATCTCACAAGATTTTGTGAAGATTGTGGATTAAGCAATTGCTTTGAAACATCACATGCTGTTTAGATGACAGATAGGCATTACCCAACTTATTGTTATTTTTAATTCCTTTTCTTCTGTAATTTCTGGCTACAGTTTATATTTGTGTAATTTATTTCATCAGTGCCCATGGCTAATTGTCAATGAAATAATGCCCCAGTCCTCTCTCGGTCCAGTTAGACCTAATGACACAGGGGGCACCAGGGTCTAAGTACTAGCTTGGCACCCGTACTGCTCAGTCAAAACTGAGCCAGGGCCTTGTCCTGGGATTGTCACTCCGAATCCCAGCCTTGGGGAGTGGAGGAAGGAGCTTACACTATCTGCTACCTGAGCGCCTGTGTGTGCCAGGTCAGGTGATGCGGCTCTGTGTGTGGTGTAAATGTCCCCATTGTCCATTGAAGGACATGAAATCTCAGGGTTAGGTAAATGCCTTGTCTGGGTGATGCAGCTAGAAAGTGGCTGGAGCAGTGGGGATGCAAGGTGCCCCAACTTTCCTGCCACCCTAATTTGAGAGGCAAAATATTTTTCCTGCTGACCTACTTTTGTGCCTGGTTATCTCCACATAACCAAATCTTTTTAGTTAAACCTCTGAGGTCCCTGTTTAAAAAAAAAGCCACAGACTTGCCCTGGCCAGTGGTTCTCAGTGGTTAGAGTGTTGTGCCCCCACCACCACCGCGCATCCATGGGTCATGGGTTCAATTCCCAGTCAAAGGCACATAGGTACCTGGGTTGCAGGTTCGATCTCATGTGGGAGGAAACCAATCGCTGTGTCTCTCTCACATCAATGTTTCTCTCTCTCTCTCTCTCTCTCTCTCTCTCTCTCTCTCTCCCTCTCCCTCCACCCTCCCTCCCTCCACCTTCCCTCCCTACCTTCTACTCTCTCTAAAAAATCAATGGGAAAAATATCCTTGATGAGGATTAACAAAACAAAACAAAAACAAAAGGAAAACCACAGACTTGGATGGGACAATGCTGTCTTTCATCTGCCCTGAGCAGTGACTCAGGAGACATTCTTGGGTTTACCTTGTGCTGAGCAGGGCCCCATGAGGGGCAGGGAGGAGACCTGGACAAGAAGGATCCAAGTTTAAATCCAGACCCACTCAACAGGGTGACCTTGAGCAGGTTACCCGAGAAGGGGGAATGAAGACTTGGGCCTACAGAGCCTTTCTCTGAGGAACTTCTCAACCCGGAGTAACCTTGGCCAGGAGAGAACCAAGCAGTGGTGACTAGAAGCTGCCCCCGATGCACCTGCTCAGAGGCTGGTGGATGGGGTTGGAGCCCCCATCAAAGCAGTTGGACCACTGGTCTGCAGGACAGCAAGTCCCTTCCAAGGTCCCCACCAAACCACAGTCCCGGCTTCTCGGATGAAAGAGCCAAGGAGGCTAACATCTAGAATTCTCTGTTCCTGATTCTGTATTGTTAGCATTCTACTTTCCACGCTATGAACTTAACAGTTTATTTATGGGCTCTGGAATCAGACAGACTTGCTTTTAAAACCTGAACTCTCACCCTATCTGGTTTGGTTCAGTGGATAGAGTATCAGCCTGCGGACTGAAGGGTCCCAGGTTCAATTCCCAGTCAGGGCACATGCCTGGGTTGTGGGCGATCCCCAGTAGGGGGTGTGCAGGAGGCAGCCAATCAATGATTCTCTTCATCATTGATTTCTCTCTCTCTCTTTCCCTCTCCCTTCCTCCCTGAAATCAATAAAAATATATATTTAATAAATAAATAAAACCTGTACTCTCTCGCCTACCTGCTGTGAAACCTCGGGCAAATTACTTAATGTCACTTTTCTCATCTGTCAATCATCTTTTTGTATAGTGAGAAGGAAATAGTCAATAAGCTATTTCCAACAAATAGTCAACAAATTGACTATTTGTTGAATTTTTTAAAACCACCTGAATAAATGTTGGTGTTAACATTCTGTAAAATACAAAGATTGGGAGTTATTTTATCAGAGGAAAAGCTGTGAAGGCAATGAAGTCCTTGGTGACTGCCCCAAACCACTGCTCATTCACACTTCTACTTCTCTGAGTTTGCCCTCTGCTCTCAACTTGTGGGGACCTCCCCATCCCCCCCTGCCATGCCCCACTCCACAAGCCCCAGATTTGGGCTAGAGCATCACCTCCAGGAACCTGAGAGAAGAAAAGCGGCAATGGGCTGGGAAGAAAGGCGAGTGTCACCGGCAGCGCCCTCTGGTGGGCACAGCGCCGTGACAGGTCAGAGACCGGACTCGAAGCTCAGCCTGTAACTCAGTTCTCCCAAGTTTTCTCAGTTTGGAACTCAAGTACCAGCCCAGCCACAGTAGCCACTTGCCACCTTGTATTTTAGTCCACAGGGAGATGCTGGGGCGTGGACTGTGTTTGGCCCACCTCTGGGTGCCCTTGGCCAGGACTGTGGTGTCTTTCTGACAAACACAAGGCTTAGAAGTGAGCCATGAGGGCTAAGGGCCCACCCCCTGGGCTGCCCTAATCCTTTGAGTCACCCTCTCAGTATCCTGTTGCCTTTGTCCCAGGTTCTATCATGCTTGCCATCTCTCTCACCCCCATCTCTGAGAGCATGGGCTCCAAATGATTTAGCTTCCTGCCAGGGCTAATCAAGCTCTTTGGGCAGGACTGACAGCCAAGTAATTATATTCACCCCGCCCCCGCTTTCCTCCTGAGAGTTGTGAAGTACAAATTAGGTGTGGATGTGAAATGTAAAATCTGTGTGAGCTTTAAAGTCGTGCCCCACTTGATTATGTAGTAGAATCCTGCGGCTTTGTTTGGTTTTAAAACCTGAAAACTACCACCACCACCACCATCCATGGGCATGTGTTCACACACATGAAAGTTAAAAACTCATGTATCCTTGAACTAAAATTCTGGTACATTGTTTATTTATTTATTTATTTATTTGTGTGTTTATTTGTTTATTATTTTATTTCAGAGAGGGAGAGGAAGAGAGAGATAGGAACATCAATGATGAGAGAGAATCATTGGATTGGCTGCCTCCTGCATGCCCCATATTGGGGATAGAGCCCGCAACCCGGTCAAGTGCCCTGACCAGGGATTGAACCATGACCTACAGGTTCTTAGGTCTATGCTCAACCACTGAGCCACACTGGCAGGGCATTTGAAAAATAAATGATGCTTGGTGAAGGTTTGTGCTTTGTGCCACACTGCAAGCAGCACAGAGCTGGCACGCCAGTCTTCTTCAGTCTTTTTCATAGGCGTCCACAGACACTCAGAGAGAGCCTCGCCATCTCCCAGGCTGACTCATCTTACAGCTGGGGCAGCGGCCTCCTCCGAGAGGTGGGACCACCCCTCACAACCAGTGAGGCTGCTACTGGGCTGCTATTGAGGCGGGGCACAGACTTCCCTGGGAGGAAGTCAGAGCAGAGGTAGGTCTCTATCAAGGAGCCGGAGAGGAAGAGGTAGAATTT
>NW_005359225.1:1050181-1067006 GCF_000412655.1 Myotis brandtii
GTGGGGAGGTGGGACTCCTGCCCTATCCCAGCTTCAGACCTGTCCATGCACACACCTGCTGTCTGAGGGAGAAAGGAGGAGCAGGAAAGGGAGGTTCTTATCACAGAGGAACTTGAAGACCTGGTTTCTGGCGTGAACTTGCTGTGCAGCCTTAGGAAAGTCACTTAACCTCTCTGGGCCTTCATTTAACCATCGGTAAAATGGCTGGAACAGACCCCATTTATCCATTTATCAGGTGTGTATTGACAACCAAGTGTGTTCCTAGCACTAACCTGAATACTGGGGACCCTCTGGGGAGCAAGGTAGGCACAGTTTTTGCCCTCAGTGTAAAGTGGAGGCTGGAAAAATAAACAGAAAATAAATGTGATGAGTGTGCCTGTGGGAAGACGAAGGTACTGGGTCAGCGCAGAGGAGGTGCATCTAACCTTGCCTGGGGTAGGATGGGGGAGGTGGTCGGGACGCCTTCCAGAGGAGGTGGCGCAGAGGCTGAGGCAGGAAGGATACGTAGGAGGTGATCAGGCTGGAGGGTGTGGGAAGAGGGAAGCATTCACTGCCCCCACCCTTGCTCCTTTGAGAGTCACCGTCCTTTAGAAAGGCTGGCAAGGGGAGGGTCTGTGGAGTTGCTCCTGAGAGCTCTGCTAGGAAGGGGAGACGGTCTCCCTCCCAGCACCCATCCTGGTCCCCACCCCTTCTCACGTGTCTGCACACGCTGTCAGATTTCACTGGAAGGTGGAGCAATTCAAGGGAATTACAGTGTTTGTGTCTGTGTAGAAAGAGTATTTTTAAAGCTTGAGCTAAGTATGATTTTGTCCACAGTCTGCGGGAAGCATCTAAAACCCAAGCCTTTCCCGGGACCAGCTGGGAGTGCCCTGTGTTCCAGACCAGCTTCCCCCTGGTCTCCTCTCCTCTGAGCAGCTCTCACCAGCCCCCATCCAGTGACTGGCCTCACCCGGAGCCTCAGCTCCCCTCGGGTGTAAGTCCCTGTGGGAAGAAGGCACCTTAGCGGGACAGAGGGTTTAAGTCTTTGTTCCTCCAGTTCCCAGCTGCAGCAGGGCGGTGGGTCTGTCCAGGGAATGCAAGTCATTTGTCTGGGCTGGGGGAGGGGCCTGGGGGGAGAGGGAGGCTGAAGGGAGACAGGCCAAGCCTACCTGGTGGCTGTGAGACAAAAATAAAAGAGACCAACTCATGGGCAGGTAGCACCTCATAAACTTTAAAACACTGAGGACATGTGTTTGCTTTCAACTGTGCCTCTCTGCCCGGTCCCTTGGGACTGGCTATCTTCAAGGAGGCACTGGCTGTCTGGCTTTGCCATTTGGCATCTTCTTTAAATTTTGAATTTTCAGCCACTCACATCCCAATGTAAAGTTAGCAGTTCTTTTACCAAGGGGAGCCAGAGAGGGTGGGACAAGGGCAACAGGGCGGGGAGGACATGGAGCTGGTGATCAGGTTGCTTTGGTTGTCTGTTAGCAGGTAAGAAGCCACTCCAAAGCAGAATGGCTTAGCACAACGACAGTTTTGTTTTTTTTTTATTGCTAAAAGTATTACAAAGGGTATTACATATGTGTCCTTTTGTATTGGATATTTGTGTTGAAACAAAAACTGTAGTCTAAAGCTCTTGTTTTATGACAATCCCCTGGCCTCCCTTACCCCCCAGTGTCTTATGTCCATTAGTTATGTTTATATGCATGCATACAAGTCACAACGACAGTTTTATTTGCTCATGATTCTGCAGTCGGGGCTGGGGTCAGCTGGCTGCATCTTCTGCTGGTTTTGTCATGGTCACTCTCGTGCATTACGCTAGTGGGTCAACTCAGGGTCTGAGATCTCTTGGGTGCCAGCTGGTTGAGCGTTTCTGTCTCCCGAGAGCCTGAGGTGAGCAGCTCTCACTAGCCCTACTCATGACTGCCCTCACTCCAGGTTCTCCACGTGGTCTTGCCAGACTCCTACATGGCAGCTTCCAATTGCAAAAGTGAAAGCCGCCAGGCCTTCTTAAGACTTAGGTGTGGAGCTGGCTCAGAGCCACGTCTATTATGTGGGATTGATTAAAGTAAGTCACAGGCCTAGCCCAGACGCAAGAGGAAGGTTCTGCGCAGGGTGATAATGCTAGGAGGCGGGGTCACCGAGAGCCACCAGGATAACAGGATATCACGCGGGGTGGGGGTGAAGGCAGCTTATGTAAGAGATCGTATCTGTCAGCCACCTTCTCTGTGGGTCTCACAGTCTCCCCCTGCCCTCATATTCTTAACAAGTGTCCTATTAACATAGCACCTTCAAGTCTTTTTAAAAAAATATATTTTTATTGATTTCAGCGTGGAAGGGAGAGGGAGAGAGAGATAGAAACATCAATGATGAGAGAGAATCATTGATCGGCTGCCTCCTGCACGCCCCCTACCGGGGATCAAGCCTGCAACCCTGGCATGTGCCCTTGACTGGAATCGAACCTGGGACCTTTCAGTCCGCAGGCCGATGCTCTATCCACTGAGCCAAACCGGCCAGGGCAAAATCTTTTTTAGGGGCTATTACATTTGGAGAAAGTGGCCAGGCTCCTCATTAGTTAGTGAATGAATGCCCCACTGCCACACAGACACTTGTCTCTGTCCCCCAATCACGCTCTTGATGTCCTAGGCCCCTGCCTATCTAGCAAGGACATCAGGCAACAACCACAGGTTGAGCCAAAGAAGAAAGGTGGAACTTCAAACAGAGCCAGGCTGTCGACGAGAGTGACAGGGAGAGTGGAAGGTTTTCCCTGCATCTAGACCACAGCAGGCTGGCCATTCCGTCTGGGGCTGCCAGGCCTGTGGAAGAGGGCCATGAGGGTATTTTCAAAGCACTGTGTCCTTACAAGTGTCGGGTCAGAAGGAAGCTATAATGGTGAGGCAATTGTGACATGTACTGGATGGAGGGTAGAAACTCTTTTCAGACACATTTCTAAGCATAACAACTTGGATGGAGTCACCTGCTGAGAACTGGTGGCCACTGAAGAATGCTTGTCAGTTTGACAAAAGAAAGAATTTTCAAAAAAAATGTTTTTGTATTATTTATTACTAGAGGCCCAGTGCATGAAATTCATGCACTGGGGGAGGGGGAGAGGAGGGGTGTCCCTCAGCCCAGTCTGCACCCTCTCCAATCTGGGACCCCTCAGGGGGATGTCCGACTGCTGGTTTAGGATCAGGCCTAAACTGGCAGTCAGACATCCCCCTCACAATCTGGGACTGCTGTCTCCTAACCACTCGCCTGCCTGCCTGCCAGATTGCCCCTAACCACTTCTGCCTGCCAGCCTGATCACCCCCTAACTGCTCCCCTGCCAGCCTGATTGATGCCTAACTGCTCTCCTGCCGGCCTGATCACCCCCAACTGCCTTCCCCTGCTGGCCCGATCACCCCCAACTGCCTTCCCCTGCTGGCCTGATGGCCCCCAACTGCCCTCTCCTGCCAGCCTGGTTGCCCCCAACTGCCCTCCCCTGCCAGCCTGGTCGCCCCCAACTGCCCTCCCCTGCTGGCCTAGTCACCCCTAACTGTCCTCCCCTGCCAGCCTGGTTGCCCCCAACTGCCCTCCCCTGCCAGCCTGGTCGCCCCCAACTGCCCTCCCCTGCCGGCCATCTTGTGACGACGTGGGGGCGGCCATCTTGTAATGACACGAGGGTGCAAGGGCCACCTAGGCTTGTATTAGTATAGATGTGGCACTTACATGCAGGCACTCTTCTAAGTGTTTTATGTGCATTGACTTACATTCCCCACAACGACTCTGAGAGGAGCTGCTATCTCCATTTTACAGATGTGGAAACTGAGGCTCGGGGGTTGAGTGGCTTACCTAGGCCACGTAGCCATAAGCAGCATTCGGGGCTTTGAGCTCAGGCAGCCTCCCTTTGGAGCCAACGTCTTAACCACTAGTTATGTTGCCTTAAGAAGCCCATGTGTTGTGTGTGCCTTAACCTAATTAGGGAGCCTGGCTTTTCTCAGCACAAAGCAGGGCTCTTTGTCAATTCTTTGCCTGAGCAGACGGGCTGATGCCACGAACCATCACTCCGCTTTGGAAAAACTGCTGCTTCTAAGAATCATCTATTTAGAAAATTGTTTCAGGGTTGACACTTCTGTCCTCAAACCAGTTTATTTTTCTCCGTTTTCCTGAATTGTGTATATAATAATTACATACACATGCTATATATACCCATGAGTATATATCAAGAAACAGAAATGTATGTTGGCATCTCTAACTCAGAATATTTTGACTAACGGGTGTGTAAAAGATAATATAAATAGCTTGTGGAATTAAATAGTAAACACAGGGAGAATTTCCTGCCTACCTCAAGAAACACAACAATCCCCATAAATACAACTACTGGCACTTAAATAAATAAAAGAGAAGAGTAAACACAAGGCATAGGACTAACTGGGTAGCTATTTGCTGTTGCCAGATGTTGAGCTATGGACTGACATTAGGTATCGATGCGCAGAGCAATCATAATTGCAATAAGCCACCTGCGAACATGGGGCATTGGTATATATTGAGCAGTAGTGGACATTGCCACAGCTGGACATTTTCCCTTTGTGGATATCTGCCATTGATGAGAGCTGTCATTGATGGACAGGAGGTATTCTTTTTTAAATTCTTTATTGTTGACACATTGCATATGTCTCCTTTTCCCCCCATTGACCTCTCCCTGCCCACACCCGCCCCCCTCCCCCCAATGAACATGAGGTATTGATAAACATTTGTTGTCAATGGACATTTACTCCCTAGTAGACATTAGCCAACACATAACATTAAGCTTCAATGGGCAAAGTCCTATTAGCCTATGATGAAGTCTATTGTCTGGTGGACATTAAGTATGAGCAGAGGGTAGACTTCTGGCAGTCTTGTTCAGAGAAACATTCTATGAGCTGGCTTAGAGACAAGTGGTGGGTGTCAGTTCCTATATCTCCATCTGCCCTCTCTCTGAAAGCCTGTTGACCATGGCAATTTGGGGAAAATCGGGAGGTGGTGTGGTAACACCCATGGAGGAAAACTCCTGGGTTTTAAAGATCTAATCGGCTCCCTGAGTTACAGAGGGATTGGGCTACACACAGATCCACAAGCTCTCATCTGCTGTTCTGCCCAACACTGTCTGGGTGATTGTCCCTTCTGTTTCTGTAAATGGTGTGATTTAAGCACACCAGGGCTGGCTTCATGGGCAGTGGGACCTTAGAGGGGCCCTGCACTTGATTTAATGCTCAGCTCTTGCCATTTCGAAATTCTTAATAATTTTTGAACAAGAGGCCCCACATATTCATTTTGTACTGGGTCCCACAAATGATGCAGCCAGTTCTGAAACGGAGAGTCCCGGCCACCTGCCATGTGCATGCAGGCTGCACCTCTCTGGGCCTCACTCTCCCCATCTGTGAAATGGGGCTAGGTGGGCAAGGACTTTGATCTTTGGCTTTTTATGCTCTAGGATCTAGAAATAATGATCTGATTAGAGATATGCAAAGCTGCATAACTTCCCCAATTTGTTTTCAACAGTAAAATAAATGGAATCCCAGTGTTCTTTGGTTTTACAGAGGATCTCTGTCCTCTCTGTGTACTGCTGGCCGGGCCACTGAGGTGGGACAGGCAAGCGCGAGGGATGCACCATCTGACAGATGGAGCCAGGCCCAGGCTGGTTTCCTCATTTGTATGTTGACAATAATCCTGATGGCAGTTACCAGGAGGAGGAAATGATAGTATGTACACAAAGTTGGAGAAACGTGCGCTCAGTAACTGGCAGCTGTATTATTAATGACATGCAAGGAAATGCTTGTCACCCAGCCTATACCATGATGGCAAATTGTATCTTAGTTGTTTTGCCATCTCTAAAACTCAGCTGACATGTGCATTAAAGGCCCATTCCATGTTAGGCACGCAGAGCAAAGATCCTGTGGATTATTGTTCTGCAATTCTAAATTGTAAGCTTCTATGAAATTGTCCAGTTCTGAGTCAGTTATCAAAATGTGAGTCTAAGACTACACGGTTCTGTAATCTAATTCATGACCCTATGATTGAATGAGGGAGTTCCAGAACAAGAACTTAGGGAGTATCTGCTTTGTGCCACGCATTGAGCTCAGTTCTTTACAAATGTTACTTGATTTACTCTCCATACAATCCTTCGAAGACATTTTCATCCCCACTTTCCAGGCCCGTCCAGGTAAAGTGACTTGGTCAAAGCCACACAACTGGTTTGGATGGACCCAGGATGTTACTCTTTTCTGTGAACGCCAGTGGAAGCTTTGCACTTATCTCTATAATTCTGTAAGATTTTAATGACCCCATTCTTTTATTTATAACTTTATTTTTAAAATCTTTATTGTTGAAAGTATTACATATGTCCCCTTATTTACCCCATTGACCCCTTCTAGCCCGCCCCCACCCCCACCCCAGGCCTTCACCACCCTATTGTCTGTGTCCATGGGTTATGCATATATGCATTTTCTTTGGTTGATCACTTCCCACCCACCCACCCTCCCCTCTGAGATTCCATGCTCCCATGTCTCTGGATCCACTCCATTCGTCAGTTTATTTTGTTCATTAGATTCCACATACGAGATAATGCGATACTTCTCTTTCTCTGACTGGTTCATTTCACTTAGCATAATAATACTCTCCAGGTCCCTCCATCCTGAATGACCCCATTCTTAACCCCAGGATTCCAGGAGGGCAGATAGGCAGGATGAAAGCAGTCTAGCTAGGCTAGGGGAAGGTGAGGCAGGCTGCACAAACTGCACAGGCCCACTTTGGCCTTGCTCCCACGACCCCCACGGACCTGGGCTGTCTGGCCACGCACAACCACAAGGTGGCGTTGCGGGCCGGGAGCCTCTGGAGGGGCCTCAGAGACGCCTGTGGGGCTTCTGCCCTCCTGGAGGCCAGGGCTGGGGGTACAGGATAATGACCCCACAGGAAGGAGGGCCCTGCACCATGTGGTGGCATCTGCACCCTCCCACTACAGCTGTCTCAGGGCGGAGATGACCTGCCTCAGAGCTCCTCTTCTCCTGCAGGAGCCCCACCCCCACCCCTGCCTTCAGCACCCCTTTGTCCCTATCTCTAAAACCCCTGTGTTCCATGTCCCTCTCTCAAGTGCTCCTTCCTCAAGCAGGGCTTTGGGAGGGCCCAGACCCATTGGGTGAAAGTCCCAGAGATCTTTCCCGGACCCTGCATTTGAAATCTCTCTAATCCAGGGAATGCAGAAGGGGTGGAGAACCAATCGGAGGACTCTAAGGGCCGGGGTCTTACTCCCACAACACCCCCTTCTCATGCCTCAGCCCTTTCATATTGACCATGGTGCCAGCCTTGGGTTCCTGTGTGTGTGTGTGTGGGGGGGGGGGGGGGGGGGGGGTTGAGTGACAAGATGGGCAAGCTCCCCACCCATACCTGTGACTTGCATGTTCTAGGTTCTGAGCATTGCTCACCTATAACCCCTCCCAAGTGCCAGCCCCTTCTTTCCAGGCCCACTTGTCCTACTCAGTGTGGATGAGCCTCCTCCAGGAAGCCTTCCTGACCTGTCCACAGGGCTCACAGTTCCCTGTGCTGTTTAGTTAGATGTCTTCTGTGTCCTTGTACCCCCTCCCATCCCAGGGAACCAGAGAATGTGAGACTCCTTAGGGCAGAGATGGGGTGACCTGTGGTTGTTGGGGATGATGGTGATGGATATTCCTGCAGACCTTGGCCAATTAGAAGGAAGAATTTGCTGACAGTAGAGCCACTCAGATGAGCTGGAAATGAGCTCCCCTGTCACTGGAAGTGCACAGAGGAGTTAGCACAGCAGTGAAATGACAGGAAGGAACAAAGTACTGTTGGAGCTCAGAGGAGGGACCTCAGGGAAAACTTCTGAAGGAGGTGAGATAGGAACTGGGTCTATTAGCATGGGGAGGAGTTGAGAGGTAGAGAGGAGGGCCAGGGCAAGGTCCCAGAGTAACCGTCTGAGCAAAGGCAGAGGCGTGTGAGTTCATGGGAGAGGGGAGATAAGGAAGGTGGGTGCAAGCTGTTGGTGCACCCCCCCTTCCCCCCGAGTAATCCCCCCATGTCACCTCTCTCCCCTATTGGGCTTTTCAGGAAGAACACACTCCCCAGGGCAAAGCTGGTGCTGATTCATCCTTGTGGCCCCAGGGCCCAGCCCAGGCAATATGAGTGGACACTGGTCAAGTGATGGAAAGAGGGACTCTTTCTAACGTTTATTGAACCAAGGACTAGTTAGGTGCCAGGTGGGGCCGGTGGGGGACAGAGCTCTCACTGTCCTGCGGTGTCTTTGTGGGACCAGCCCCCTGTTGCCCACATGGCCACGGATGGCTGGCTTCCACCCAACACCTCCTTCCCCAACATACCCCCAGGACACACTCTTAGGAAAGTGAACAAATGCAACTCTTTTTCTTTTACAAATGACACTTTGCATCCCCTGCCAGCAGGGGTGGGGGTGGGGAACGGGTTAAAGGTGACAGTCCATAAAAAAGACAACATCTATAAAACGAGCCTAAGGAAAGAGCCAGGGCTGGGAGGCTGAGATGCCACCCTGGTGGGGGAACATAATACTGGGTGGGGACTGCCTGCCTCCTTCTGCTGCACTCACAGTAGGGGAGGTGGGCTGTGGGCTCTGGGCCAGTGGGGGCTGAATCTGGGAGGCCTGTCCTGGCTTGTGGCAGGGGGGTTGGGGGGGACTCCAGGACTGCATCAACATCTTGGGGGAGCATCTAGGAACAGGGCCTGAAGGATCAATGGGTACGTTTCCAGTCTTGATGCTGGGGGACCCCGCCCGAGTGGGAAACTGGCAGGGCTGGGACTGGCATGCCTGACGCTTCCAGAAGCTCTGAGAGGTGAAGTGACAGCCCGGGCATCGCAGCTGGTCAGTGGGCCAGAGTCCTACCTCCCCGGGATGACAGGAAATGGGTGCCAATGGTAGGATGTGGGTCTTGGCAGCAAAGGGGAGCCCAGAAAGGGGAGAGGGAGGCCATGATTTAGAGAAGACAGCAAAGTGCAAAGGGGCCTGGCTGGGAGGCAGTCATGCCTCTGCCGCGGCAGTACCTCAGATTACCAATTTTCCTCTCTGGGCCTCAGTTCTCCCATCTGCCACAGGAGGAGGTGGGCACCCCCCAGTCCTTTCTGTAACTAAAGTTCTACCCAGGGCTCCAGGGGAACAGAAAAGGATAAAGTGGGCCCCATGTGCCCGAAGCAAAAGAAACCCATGCCCCTGAGTGGCTGGACCATGGGCCCAAGGGGGCACTCAGCCATGGACCTGACCTCTGACCTTCCTCATAGTCAGGTTGGCCCAGGCCTGAGGGAAGGCACTTGGGGGTCGAGTGGGGAAGGACAGCAGCGGGCAGCTGTGTAGTTTGGCATCAAAGACCCCCTGCTTATGGTGTGGGGGCAATACAGACAAAGGGCAAGGCTTTCCTCCTGGGTGTTGTCCCAGGTCCAAAGCCTCGTCTCAGTCCACAGCTGTCTTTCGATGCTGCTGCCATACAGGCTTGCAGAGTCCCCACTGGCATTGGCACATTCAAATATAAATTACCCAGGACCCGAGTCAGCCCGGGCAGCAGTCTGTCGTGTGGCCCGGGGCCACACCATTTGTCACAAGATGCTGAGGCCCCTGGAAGCCCTGGAAGCCGGTTCCCCAGTGTCTATGCATTGCAGAGCCACCTTGGAGCTGGAGCCAGGCTGCCGGGGGTAGGCACCCTCCCGTACCAGGCGCCGGCACTTCATGCCCTGGCCCACACTGACGCTCTGCAGTGCTGGGAGGTGGAGGAGCAGCGTCTCAGGTGGGGGCACCAGGCTTGTGCCCGACAGGTCCAGCTCCTGCAGGGAGCCCAGGCCTGAGAATACCTCCGCTCCTGCCCACTTGAGCTTGGGGTTGCCTGACAGGTCTAGGACCTGCAGGCTGTGCAGCTCATGAAAACCATAGGGTGCCAGTTGGGGGAGACCCTGCAGGCTGCCCAGCGACAGGTGTGTCAGGCCAGCCAGTCCTGTGAAGGCACCTGGGCCGATGGTGGCCAGCGGGTTCCCATCCAGGCTCAGGTAGCGCAGGGGCAAGTCCCGGAGGTTGGGCACAGTGCGGAGCCGGTTCCAGGCCAGGTTCAGGCTCTGGATGGTCGGCGTGGGCAGGCTGGCCCCAGCGGGGTGGGGCACGAGGCGGTGGATGTGGTTGTGGGAGAGGTCCACGTGCAGCGCTCGGCCCTGGCCGTGGGTGGTGAAGGCGGACACTGGGACCTCACGGAGCCGGTTGTAGCTGAGGTTCACCTCACTCAGGGGCGAGCTGGTGAAGCTGTCTGCAGGCAGGGCTGCCAGGCCATTATGGCTGAGGTCAAGCGACTCCAGATAGCGAAGGCGGGAGAAGGCGGTGGGCGAGATGCTGGTGAGCAGGTTATGGCTGAGATCCAGGCCGGCCAGCGTGGTATAGCCTGGCCCTGCCAACACCGACTCGTTCACAGTCTCCAGCCGGTTGGAGGACAGGTCCAGGTGGGCTGTGTCCAGAGGGATGGGCACAGGCACGATGTGGGGGCCAAGGCCACTGCAATCCACTCGTGTCAGGCTGAAGCTGTCGAAGAGGCCGAAGGTCTCCACCTCACACTGGCACCCGGGGAAGCATGGCCGGGTCGTCTGGACCCAGCTCACGGCCAGCAACAGCAGCAGGGGCAGCAGTGGGGGCCACAGCATGGTCGGCGCTAGAAAGAGAGCCATAGGTGAGGGTTGACAGCAGGCACCCCATACCAGATGGTACTAACCCCGCCCCATAAGATACCAGCCAAAGTGTCTAGGCACAGCTGAAAGTTACCACCAGCGCCCTGTCCTCCCAGGATTCTTTCCCTGAATACTCCTCCTATAATTCCTTGTCCCTGTTCTTCTCAGGCCTCGCTCTCCCCATCTGTATGGTAAAGAGGGTCAGGCCAGATTCGTGGATTTTTAAAAATATATATATTTTTATTGATTTCAGAGAGGAAGGGAGAGGGAGAGATAGAAACATCAATGATGAGAGAGAATCATTGATTGGCTGCCTCCTGCACGCCCCCTACTGCGGATGGAGCCTGAAACCTGGGCATGTGCCCTGACCAGGAATCAAACCCTGACCTCCTGGTTCCTAGGTCGACGCTCAACCACTAAGCCACGCAGGCTGGACCAGATTGGTGGATTTTAAACTGCAAGCAGCAGAACTCCTTCTTAAACATTATCAGATGAACGTGGGCCTGTTCTGGCTGAAGTGAGGTTTGGGGCCTAGAGCTCTCCATGCCTGCTCACCATCTCTGCCGTAGAAGGTTAAGGTACCCAGCTGGAAACCCACTGGACTAGGTGGCTCTTTAGCTGGCCTCCAGAGCTCGGACGTTCCAGGGCCCTGGGCTGGTCTCAATCCAGGCCCTATAGGGAGGGGCTCACAGCTCAGGGGTTGGGGTCAGGGTGTTCCATTCACCTGTGCTGAGCATGTGCCCAGTGCTGTGCCAGCTGCCACACAGACTGGCTTGACCCTCAAAATCACAAAAATTGTCATCGCTTCATGAAGAGGGAATTGAGACTTAGAGAGGGTTCAGAAAGTCACGCATGGCCACAAGTGACTGGGAGGGGAACTAGATGGAGCAGAGGAAGCATGGCTCACTGTCATGGTTTGGCAGTGGCTGAGCCATGCCCAAGACCCACACACCAGCCTCCCAGATGGGAGCCTCTCCCTGCAGGGACTGGCCCCACCTCACCTCTTTTGTGGGTGACGATGGATGAGTCTACAGTCCTAAGCCCCCTCGCCTGGCCTATCCTCCAGAGGCAGGAGCCTTCATTCTGTTATATAGATAGTTAGGCAACAAGAGCAGAGCAAAGACACTGAGCCAGATACAGGAGCTCACCAGGGCAGAAAGCCCCGGATGCCTAGCAAGGGGCAAAACTAGAAAGACAAGAACTTCGTCCCCAGGGTAACCTTCCTCCCCTAGCATATTGCTGGCCCTGTGGTTTGGACCCCCTGACCTTTTCCTCCCTATGATAACATCTAGGCCTCAGTTGTATTTCAGCTCCAGGCCCAGAAAAGCAGCAAAACTAGACAAGTGACACTGTGGCTGCCTCAGGACCAGCTACATTGACTAGTGACCCCCTGCCTTGACACCCACCAATCAGTGGAGACCATGACCCTGAAAGAGCACACCTGGAAAGCTGATGAATATTCTTTTGAGACCTTCCCCTGAGACCTCCCCTAAGATTTCCACCTGCAAGAGAGGAATAAACACATTCGGAATGAAGAACCCCGGTACGCCACTGCCCCCCAGGGGAGCATGCCCACGCCCTTTCCTTCCCCCTTCTTTCCACTAAGGGACCCCATGAGACTTGCAATCAGGGGAGCAGTGGGCGGCAGTGGCTCGTCCTGGACTAACCCCCTGAACCTGTCTCCAAGCCCCTTTTTTCTCTGACTTCCCAGTGAGCCAAAGCAGCCCAGCCTAGACTCTCCTGTTGCTTCTCCTATGCCCCTTTTTGTTTCACTGTCCTAAATATATTTTTACTGCAGCCAATAAACTCTCACTCACTTTGCTATACTTTGTCTCTGGATTGAAATCTTTCCTTCAAGAAGACAAGAACAGAGGTCTCATCGTTAGACAAATTCTGCCCTGGTGAGTTTCTGTACGTGGCCCATCGTCCTTGCTCTGCTCATGTCTACCGGACTATCTATATAACAAATTCAATTGTAAAGACTTCCAGACGGGCTCTGGGGATACCCGTCCCAAGCCCCTACCCCCAGCTGACACAGCTATTACCCCTCTTTGGCTCTTCCTTTAACCTAGGCAGCTGGGCTGGTTCCCCCATTATACAGATGAAGGAATAGAGGCTCAGACAGGAAAAGGGTTTACCCCGAACTAGTAAAAAGTAGGGCAGGATTAGAACCCAGGTCTGCTCAGTTCCAATTCCTCTATTTTCATCTGCTGCCTCTGGCAGGACTGTCAGGGAGAGACAAGATCCAAGAGGGGCTTTCCCCAGACACATGTTATGATACAAGCCACATGTTATGATGCAAGCCATGTCCCTCTCCTGGCTTGTTTCCGTCCCTGTACAATTAGCGCGCGGCTGCCACCGGTGCCAGGCACTACATGTACACTCTTACATTCAATCCTCACACCCACGCACATCTGTCTGCCAAAGCCTATGTGTATGCCCACTGCAGCTCAGTGGTGGTGCTCACAGGAGAATGAGGAAGAGGGCCGAGCAGTGAAGGCGTCTAACTGGACAGTCTGTGGTTATCCCATCCCACCACACAGCAACCACTCAGCCTGGGAGACGGAAGGCACGAAGCCTCACTCCAGTAGGTCTCATCTGGGGTAGCCCTACTCTGCCCCCCTGCTCTGTCTTACCGCCACCATCTCTCCCACTGGCCTTCAGGGAGGGATGGACCAGGGACCTGCCCACCTTCTAGACTGGGGTGGGTGGGGAGGGAGCAGCACGATAGTATTACCAGCCCTCCATGAAACTTTAAAGGGGTAGCTACTTGATCCCCACTGGCTCTGCATGGGGGCAGGACAAAGTGCGGCTCTCCTCCCTTGCTCCCCAGGGGGGCCCCTCCTTCCCCACCCCTTTATATTATAGAGTCCAATTTGAGGATTAAACCCAGCCCAGGTGCATCCTGGGCTTGGTCTCAACTGAGGGAGGATAGAGTGCTCCAATGTCTGGAACCAAAAGGAAAAGAATTAACTTGCTTCAGGCACCTTTTGTTCTCCTGTGTGAGCTTTACCACAGGGGTTCATTACCACTCGGGGCCCCACCTTCCCTGCTAAGTTGATCTGCTCATATCCACTCTTCCTGGGGTTTGAACAAACAACACAGGTACAAAAAAATACCCTGAGATTACCCTTTGGGTTCCCATATAAGGTGCCTATTAAATGCCAAATGGCCTCTCGTGAGCTCCTGCTTATGTAACCGGGAGCCCAAACACAGCCCAACCGCTACCCCTCCAGAGAGGGGGCCTCTCACCACCCTCAGCCCGGTCCTGGGAACCACAAAGCAGTAATTCTTCTCCTGCCCTCCTCACATAAGTTGATTGGCTCTCACTGAAGTGCAATCCAAACTGTGAAGAGCTATGCATGCATGCAAAGTGGTCATCACTGGGTCACTATAGAAATGGGACTGAGGCAATGGGAGGGGCAGCTGATGTAAAAGGAGCAGGATTGTAAACGAGACCTAGCAGATAACTGCTGGGGGACACTCTCAGGGTGTCCCGGATAGTCCTTGCTCAGCCCTGCACAGCGGACACCCCTCCCTGGGCCCCTGTTCTGTGCCAGGCCTGGATGTTCATCTGGAAAGCGCTGACATTGACAGTCAGAGCCAGACCTCACTATGTGCTAGTGCTGGACACATGTTCTCCCATACAACCCTCAGTCCCTCAAGGTCAGCAGTCTTATGTCCATTTTAGAGCGAAAGAAGCAAAGATGAGAAAAGGGAGGTGGTGGAGCTTGGAGCTGGGAACTGAAGTTGGGCCTTCGTAACCTCGTAATTGGTTTGGTTCCAGTGGAATGTATACTTCTGCGTGTTGCTAGGAAAAGAAGGGATAGGTGTCCAGAGTCCTAGGGGCAAGCTCTACCTGTAACTGACTGCTGTGATGAGGTAGGTGCCACGGTTTTTAGTATCAGTGGCTCTGGGTCTTTCCTGAGATCACAGCAGAGCCCAGAGGTCTCACAGGGGTGTCCCAGGCTGGTGGGGAAAGAGAAGGGAGAAATCCCCGAGAAGCCTCATAACTGTGGGCCCAGAAGTGGGCAAAGGCAGAGGTGTGGGCTGGTGGTCTTTGAAAGTCAAGGTACCTGTTCTGCTCTAAGGAAATGTCCCCTTGGGGGTAACATACAGGAGCGCCATCATGGGATTGCCTCAGAGACGCTAGGCTCTGGCACTGCTGCAGGAAACCCCTTAGGAAAGGCTCAGGAGCCACTGGGAGGGCAGGACTTCCCCAAAGGAGAATGAGGGAACATGAGGAAAATTCCTGCCCGGGTCCTAGCCCTTTATAGGTCAAAAGGGCCTTTGCTTTTGATTCCGGGAGGATCCAGATCGGGCATGCCATCCCTCACTGTAGTGACGAAGCGAGTGTGCGATCACTTGTCCACAGACCCCTGACTCCGGGCCCAGGGCTTCCCTGGCCACTCATGATGGCTGTGGACTCTCCTAGGGATCTTATGGAGTTGGTAAAAATAATGTTCAGCAGAGTTTGCAACCTCATGGAGGGGGCTGATGCCATAATGTTAGGTATCATAAGGATAAATTACATGTCTAGGGAAACTATAACTGTGCATTAAAACAACCCAACCCAAATCCTAATTTTAGAAAGGCCAAAAGAAAATATATCAACACAACAGTGGTTTTCTTTAGATAGAAGTCTGAGTGATTTAAACATGTCTTAATCTCTCCACATCCCTCTTCATGTCCTCTCTTATAGTAAAATAAATAAATAAATACAATATATACATATATATTTTTTTATATTCATATAAATATATAAATAAATAAAGAGAGTAGCAAAGGCTCCTAATAGGACTGCCTCATGGCCATCTCTGCTTTCTCTAATCTTGGGTAGCCACAATCTCTGAGCCTCAGTCTCATCGGTAAAATGGGATATTAACAGCCACCTCACATGTGAAGGACAGATACAAAGGGACCCACTGCAGGGGCAGTGGAGGGGGTGAGAAGTGGTGGAATCTGGGTGTACTTTGAATGTGGAGCTGATGGAATTTGCTAGTGGGTTGGATATAGAAGATAAAAGCGAGGAATCCAGACTCCTGAGTTTTTGTCATAAAGAGGAAACAAAATGGTAGAAGGAAGGCACCTAGCGGGGATCCCAGCACAGGGGAAGGGCACAGTGTGGGCTGCCCTGCCTTCCTCCAGACGGGGAGCTGGTGGGGTGGGGATCAGCAGGTGGGCCTGGCCCCTCTCTTCCTCCTTCCTGTAGCAAACATGTCAAAGCTCTCATCAGCACCCTCTTGGAGTCAGTCTTTCCAGGCAGGCCACACTATGCTATTTCTCAACAGGCTGCTGGGTCTGGGAAAGCATGAGTAATGTGAGTTCCTCTTGACAAAACCCACCAGCCTCAGCTCCATGGAGAGGAGAAACCTTCACAGAGAGCAAAGGGCCATGGACACCTTGCAGTGCTAACTGGGAAAGTCACTTTCCTTCTCTGGACCAGTTCCTTCAGTTGTGAATCCGAGATGGTAATGAGGGTCCCACTGGTCTCAGAATGGCTGGTTGGGAAGATCAGACTAAGAAGATAAACACTCCTATAGAGAAATGAGACTCCAACGGGTGGAAGACACATCATGGAAAGACTCTACCTGTACCCATATCCCCTGCAGACATAATCAATCAATCACAGCACCACTCCCTAGGAAATCTGCACAGGGCCTCAGAGCTCTTCTCAACATGGTCTCTCTACCCATTGATTAGAGTTTGCCCTTGAGATGAAAACTGTCATTCTCGGATCAATTCTCTGATTTGAAGGAGTGACAACATGGAATAGGAGTCACCTGCTACACTGGGAAACTTTGGCAAGTGTCTTTCTCTCCCATTTCCTCATCCAAAATGGAGACACCAATCCCTTCCTCAAGGGACTGCTATGAGGACTGGAGATCACAGGGCCAGGACACTGACAGATGTGCAGTCAGTGGGTGCCTGTGTCTCTCCTAGGCTGTATGGTAAAGGAGTCCTCCAGAAAGGGCACCCATGGACCACCCCTTACCTCCTTCACCACTCTCTGGGGCTGGGGTGGGAAGAGAAGAGGAAGCAACTGGGCAACCGTGCGCAGTGACAAGGCAGGTTCTGGAGGACAGTCATGAACCCCAGTCTTAGTCTCTGCTCTGCATGGCTTGTTCACATTTTCAGACAAATCCCC
>NW_005359225.1:1067291-1072931 GCF_000412655.1 Myotis brandtii
CGCGGGGCACATGCAAATACAAATATTGTATTTGTTCCCGTTTTGTTTTTTTTTACTTCAAAATAAGATATGTGCAGTGTGCATAGGAATTTGTTCATAGTTTTTTTTTTTAAACTATAGTCCGGCCCTCCAACGGTCTGAGGGACAGTGAACTGGCCCCCTGTTTAAAAAGTTTGAGGACCCCTGGTCTAGACAATCTAGCTCTAGTGTTTCAGGATTTCAAAATTTAACAAAAGCATTTACTAAATCTCTATTAAGTACTGCATGGGGTGTATGTTGGGGTGGGGTGGGGATACCAAGTCCTCATAGGGTTACTCACCAGCAGTGGGGACAGGATATCAACTCATGACAAGATCACTAACACTTGCCTTGGACCCAGACCAGGACTCCAGGCCCAGGTCCACCACTATCTGTGTGACCTTTGCAGTTCTCTTTATTTCCTTGAGCCTCAGTTTTGGCACCTGTGTAACAGTATTAATTCTGCCTCCCTCTGGGAGCTATGATCTGCTGTCTGGAGCAAAGAAAAGGCAGACAGGTGGTCACCAAAGGGATCTTTGGCCCAGATACATCATTTCTTTTCCAAACCCTGACATGTGGATAAAATCCACTCACTGATCAGCTAGGTTACAGAACACAGGGGCAAGAGGACCAGGTTTAGAAATTGTGCCCACCCTTGGTTATTCCTTGTTGGGCCCACTGTGACTAAGGAAAGTTTGCTGATGGCCTGTGAGGTCAAAAGAGTAATGGTGTGGCCCTAACAGGCTCCAGGCCAGTCTCCCGCTGTGACACTCCAGGCCTTCCTTGCTAGAGAGCCTCTACAACAAGTCTGGCTACATCACTTCTCTTCTCAAAAACCTCTTGACTTCTACTTTTACCATCAGAAAAAAGAAAAAAGAAAAAAGAAAAAAAAGTTCTCTCTAGCATGGAGAGAGCACAAGTTGTCCCCACCTAAATCCCTTCCCCGGCTGAGCCCCCATCTTCAGTTGAACCTACTGTGATGGCGACAGCCACTGAACAAGTCAGCCTCTGCTTACACTTCCCTAGACCTAGGGCTGGGGAGCAAGAAGGCCCCTCAGGGAGCAACTGAGGCACAGAGAGGGGCAGTGATGGCAGGGAAATAGACCCAGGACCTAGGTCCTGATGCCTCACACTGCTGCCAGCATCGTCTGCATCCACCCAGCCTGTCCTGGCCCTGCCAGTGGAACAAAGCCCGTTCTGTCCACTCAGGCTTCCAGGCCACCCCTCCCCTCCCTTCCTTGCTCCCCGGGCCCGTCACTCCACACTTTGAGCACACCTCTCAGACACATACTGAGCAAGTTCTCTGTCATTAGTTATTGAGCTGCCCGTTTCTTGACATGAAGTGTGAGTAACTTGGAGCAGTGACCCTGCCTTCTTCACCTGTTCATCCCTTCCCCCACCTGAGGCGAGAGCCAGGCCTGGCGGCCAACACTGCTGGATAAACAAAGAGCCCAGCAGTTAAGAGTCAACTGCTGGACTCAGATCTGAATGCAGCTCTGTATCTACTGGCCTCAGAAAAGTCTCAGTCTGGTTCAGTCTCACGTCCCTAGCAGGGATCACTACGCGGGTTGGTGAAGCAGCAGGGAACAGTGTGTGAAGCATTCAGCTCACTATCTGCCACACGTGAAGGGCTCCGAGCACGGTGGACAGTGATGGTGATGATTACTAAGCTTCCTAATGACGATGGCAGGGTCATTTTTCTTTATGGTCCTCCGTACCCAAGAATACAACTCAGTGCCAGGCACCCGGCAGGTCTGTGACTGTTGTGCCAATGTTCTCAGTCACTGTGTTGGTGTCTGCTGGCAAGGCCTCAAGCTCCCTCCTCTGAGACCTCTCTGGGGTTAGGAGTTCTGGCTCGGTCCCCTTGGCCCCAGCTGCCTGCCTCTGGCGCTGCAACACAGCATCTCTGGCCCATAGATTTGCCAGCTCCTCACCACAGCTTCAAGAAGGAGCCCCTGGCACAGGAACCAGTTGGGCAGGGAGCTGAGCCTCAGGCTGGACCAGAGCCCCAGCACCGACCCCAGCTGCTCCTAGGTGCCTATCTGCCTCCCACCCTCCTGAGCTCACTCAAGCTGACGCCAATGAAATCCCCAGGTGAAACTTCCATTAACATCCTGCCCCGCAACCATGTAGTCAGCTTTGGAAACTCAAGGCAAAAAGAATTCCAGGGCCAACTCCTGGAGCCTTGAGGGCTGGCTCTCCCAACAGAACCACTAATGCCGCCCATCTGTACAAACATATCAGCTCACTACGCACTTCTACACCAGCACCTCGTGTCTGCCTCAACACAACCTCTGACCATTGGGATTCCTGGCAGTTGGGCAGTAGAGGAACAGGTCCCAACCCCAGAGATCTCAGCTCCAAATCCAGTGATTCTTACACCATGTGCCTCAAGGTATAAATGGGCCCATGTGGATGACGGCAACTGATCATGCTGAACTACATGTACCTGTCTGTCCTCCTGTGCGGAGGGATGGGCTTAGATCCACTTTTATGTCCTTGGGGCTGAGCACTGGTCTTGGCACACAGTGGGTACTATATGAATACTATCACCTCACCTAAGGACTCAGCCTCGGGTCTGGCACACATTGGTGCTCACTGAATGTGGGTTCTTGCCCCCTAATCAGTGGTTTCCGGGACCAGGAAAGAAAAAGAAGTTGTGACACCAGCAGATCTGAAGGCCAGGCGAGGCAAAGGATAGACCCTGAGGCCTTAGATTCTTTCTCAATGCACCTTTCCTGGACCCCTCTGGGCTCTACCAGGAAATTGGTAAGTGGGTTTGGAAAGGTCTCAGAGGTCAAAGAAGGCTGAAGAAGTTGTGTTTCCTGTGACAGAATGAGGACAAAATGAGAATCAGCAGCTACCCCTGGGTGGGTGGGTCAGTGTCTTCTGCCTCCCTCACTCCCAGGCCAGGCAGTCACCCACCCTGCCCAAGTCGGGCTCAGGAGGCCTCCAGGCCCGGACTGTTGAAATGGCCTTCTTCCTGGTCTCCTGCCTCTAGTGGTCAGCCTTGCTGGGCACCAGAGTACAATCCCAACAGATTAGGACCCTACCACTGCTCCCTGTTTAAAACCCATTCCACAAAGAGAGCTTATCAGTCTAGAGGCCTATCTTGTTCCCAGGGCCCTACACCTTTGCACAGGCTGTTTCCTCCGGGGAAGATGTCAGAGATGGCCTTCTTTTCTTTGTCTACTATGCAAACACTCACGCATGGGATTCCAAAGCCACCTCCTCTATGAGGCCTTCTCAATTTAATCTGCCCTCATCTGGCAAAAGGTCACCTTTCCCTGGGTTTCCATGGCCCCTGAGCCATCTGTCAAGATACGACACACTTCTTGTCTGCGGCCATCTCCGAATGTGACTGTGTCCAGCTCCTCTCCTGCATGGGCCTGGCCACATGAAGGGGGATAAACCAGGAAAATGAAATACCCTGGACAGAAAGCTTCCCTCTGCTTGGAGAGGCTAACAATTCACCCAAGCTTGCAGGGTACTGAGGACTTCGCCAGGTGGTGAAATCAGGTGTAGGCAGAGTAGATGCTGTCTCTGCCTTCTACTATCAGTGCAATTCAACAAATATCTGCATAAGGTAATACAGACTACAAACCTCTTCTCGTTTTATTAGCACATGTCACTCATTATCCTAGTTAACATTCACAACAGATCAGTGAGACAGGAATTCTTATCCTCCTTTGAAGGCCGAGAAGACTGACAACCAGAAAGGTCAAGTTACTTGCCCAAGGCCACAGAGCTAGGAAACAATGGACAAGTAAAATCCAGGTCCTTCTGACTCTAAGGGGCTGGAGCCCTCAACAGTCTCCAGATTGGTCTCCCAGTCTCCAGCATCACCAACAGGCCAAAGGAAGGTTTCTTAGAATTGCCAATCCCGTCCTGTCATGCCTGCTTAAACCCTCCAGCAGCTCTCTACTGCCTACAGGTTCAAATCCCTGTAGGATTTGGCCCCTGCCTTTCCTCCCAGCCTCAAGTTGAATTCTAACCCCCCTCCAACACCGCCCCCCCTCCTCCACCGCTAATGTTGGCCACCTCTGAGCTGTTACCAGAACACACAGAGCCTTGCAGTACTGTACTCTCTCTGGGAGACCCTTCCTACTACCTCCAGAGTGTATTCACCTGGCTTCCCCAGTTGGTTGCATTCCAGCCTTTGGTTCCTGGGGTCCAGATGCTCCTGGCCTACCTCACCGTATCCCTCCCCTAAGCCACCTCCTCTCTCCCCCTTCAAAAGAGCAAATTAGTGCCTGGGAATTGTTCCTGTCAGAGTGAAGGTATGTGTGAAAAGAAACATCAAAGTATTTCCAGGTTCTGGGGTGTCCACCAGTTAGCCAGACAGGAAGGGAGGAGAGAGGCTGTCAACACCTCTTTCCAGAGGGGAAACTGAGGCTCAGAGAGGGAAAGGAAAGTGCCCACCGTGGCCTTCTTCCCACGTGAGTGGCTTGTGCCCCTCCCTCATGTCTGCGGCATCCGGAAAAATTCCAGGCTTAAGACCTGGGGCAGAGTGAGGGGTGGGAAGGTGTTAGGGTTATCTTTGCCACTCGGGATCAGCCCTCCCTCTGAGGCCAGACTTGGGTTCTGCAAGCCTGGACTTCTCCTAAGGGCAGAGCACGAAGGGAGGAAGATGGGAGAGGTTCCTCGCCCAGGCCAGGGGGACGGCAGGGCCCTGAGGCTTTGCTGGTCATCCCGACCAAACGTTGGGCACCACAGGGAGTGCTCTCACCATCATCCACAACAGGCTGACCAACTTGCCCAAGCCCGTACTGTGGGCCAGTGGCGGGCCCATTCGGAACCAGTACGTGCAAGGTTCCTAACTCCCCACAGTTCAACTGGGGGTTTTGGAGCCAGGGCCTCGGGCAGGGCCGGGTCACCTTCTCACCTCGGGATTCCAAGGCTGGTCCTCCCGCCCCGGGGCAGGATGCAAACGGAGGGCGGATCTGGGAGCCGGGGCTGGGGCTGCCCCTCTGCCCGGCAGACACGTCTCTCTCGCTCTCACACACACTCTCCGAGGAGCGCGGCGGGCCACGGCGGCTGCCCTCTCCTTTCTCCTCCCCTCCCCTCCCCTCCTCGGCTCCCGGCCGGGACCCCGGGCCCGCGCCTCCCTCTCTCCCCCTCGCCGGTTCCCCACGGATGTCCCGCACGTTCCTCACGCCCAGGCTCACCGACCCCAGAAGAAAGAGGGGAAGGCTGCCAGCGCCCCCGCCCAGCTTGGGCGGAGAGGAGGACGAGGCTGTTGCCCGAGGAACCGGGAGAAAAGTTTGAAGCCAAGTCGGGGCCCCCGCGGACAGCAGGGGAGCGCGGAGTTGGGGGCGGTGTCTGGCTCCGCGCACACGCTCTCCACGGCCACCCAAACCAGACACGTCGACAGGCACAGACCGCGTACGCGGACACTCAACGATGCGCCCACCAACACCCACCACCAAACGCGGGCCCCCGAAACCTGGACACAGGCGCGACACGGTCACGCAGAGCCACGAACACACAAGAGCGCAGGCAGATGCACGTCCCCAGACTCCAATCCACAAAGGCCCGCAAACGCGAGATGCACGTGTCCGCACAAAGACCCCGGAGCGCGGGCCCGCGCCCCCGGCCCGAGCCTTTGTCTCTCTGGAGCCC
>NW_005359225.1:1073542-1105075 GCF_000412655.1 Myotis brandtii
CCGCTTTTTTTTAACGGGTGAAAAGGTCCAGAGACGTTTGTGAGAGGCTGACCGAGAATCCGAAACAGAGAGACCGGCTGAAAGGCGAACCCGCAGAGAAGAGAGCCCCGACTGAGGCAGAAAGCCTGGCAGGAGAGAAGAGAGAAAGCAACAGACTTTTTTTTTTTTTTTTTTTTTTTCCTGGAGGGAACCATGGAACTTCTGGTTGGGATTCTAAGGGAAGCTGCATGTGTGACTAGGCAGCGGTTTGAGTCTATTCTTTCCTCTGCAGCTCACCCTGTCTCACTCCACTTTATGGTAAAAAGGGCAGGAAAGGATCCCCCAAAAAACTTTTAAAAATTATCTGCTGGATGCATTCCTTACAAGGGCAGGTGGGTGGGGGTGGTCTTCGTCTCCCAGTCTACAGACTGGAGAAGGGAGGGGAAGTTTTAAGGCACACTACAGGCCTGGGAGGGCATTGTTGAGGGAGGTTTTAGTCTTGAACTCTGGACCTCCCAAGAATTCTCCTGCTGTGGATTCCCCTTGCAGTGGCCCAGACTTACACGCCCAGTCTTTTAGCTCCTTTTCTTACTACTTTTTAAAAAATTAAAAATGTTGCTTGGCCTCTGGCCGGTGCAGCTCTGTTGGTTGGGTGTCATCCCCCCTGCACTGAAGGATTGCTGGTTTCATTCCCGGTCAGGGCACATGCCCGGGGTTTCGGGCTCAATCACCCCTGTGGGGCATGTGGGAGGCAGCCGATCAGTGTTTCACTCTCCCATCAATGTTTCTCTCTTTCCCCTCCCACCTTCCCTTCCTCTCTCTCTAAAAATCAATAAAAATATATTTTTAAAATGTTGCTTGGGGCATGTGTGTTTGTGTTTGCCTGGGGAAGGAGGGAGGCAAGTGGGGAAATAAGGAAGGAGGAAGTAGAGGCCACTACCCCAGGCTTCAGGGCAGCAAAATCAAATCTGCTGCCCAGAAAACAAAGTGCTCCTGCAAGTCCTCCTCCTGAATTCAGGCTCTGTGGGCTGGAGGCGGGCGACTCCACTCACCTGGGCTGAGACCCGTGGACCCTGCTGGTAGGGAGGTACCCGAGCCTCAGTTTCCTTACCTGTGAAATGGAAAAGGGAAAGGCTGGAAGCCGGGCCTTATCAGTGTGGGACAGGGAGAACTTCCCCTCCCCTCTCTGCCTATTGTTCTCCTCCAGTTAGAATTTCTGTTTCCAGAACTGTGAGGCTAGTGGGGGGCACCCCACTCAGACTTCTCATCAAACATTCTTTGAAATTGTACCACAGACTCTTGCACCCACTCAGCTCCTCACAATCCAGATGAATAAACGGGCTGCTGAGAGTCAATTCTGCTGCCCCTTAGTGTGCTGGGTGCATCCCGGGGCTCAGAGCTCTTCCTCCACTCCTCTCCCTGCCTGGAAGAGAGAGAGAGACCCCCCCGCCCAAACAACAAAAAAAGTGTTTGATGAGGACCCCAAGCTTGGACAGGGGTCAGGCTCCAGCCCTGCCACTTACCAGCTCTTAGTAACCTTAGAGAACTTACCTAACTGCTCTGAGAGTTGCCTCCTCCCCACCTGTTGCAGAGGGACTTTCTTTCAAAGGAACCCCCCATTGGCCTGGCCTAGAAACTTGCAGGCTCCTCCTTTGATGTGGTGTGGTGGACTTCAGCATCCCAGAAAAGGAGATGAATACTCCCAGGGTACTGGGGGGGAGGGGCAGGGGGGGCACAGGAGTGGACAGGCTAACTCCCACTGCCCTTAGTATGCAAGGTTGAACCAGCTGGGCTGGAGGCTCTAAGTCCCTCCAAAGGGCCTCTTAGTTACCATAAGCATGACAAGCAACTCCTCACACCTGGGGTGGTGGCTGGGGGCAGTTTCTGAGCACCTTCATCCAATCCCTGATGTTCTCTAGCTGTGGTGGCCTCTGGGGGGCTTCAGGTGGGGAGTCTCCATCAGCCCTACCTGCCCCCTGTACTATGCCTCAGTCCAGGGTTTCTCTGCCTCTAGGTTCCCCCTCCTGTCTGATGTCACACTGTAGGCCCCCCCCTCAAAAAAAGGGTCTTTCTAAACTGCAAACCTACAAAATGGACCATGACACCTGCTTAAAACCTTTCTTTTAGTAACAAAGTCTGAAGGAGCAATCCAACAAAATAGCTTACATATCAAGTCGCATATATATCAACATATGTATAACTCCATCTAGTGAAAAAAACACGCATTATTAACCGGTCCACCTGGGAAAGGAGGTTTTTCTATCCGAATCTCTTGGGCAGGTAAGGGGGGAGGGTCAAAGGTTCTTTCTGAGTCTTTTGTTTCTTAATAACCAGCTTAAAATCAATATCCCAAAAGGCAAAACTTTTGGTCCCCTGCAAGGTGAAGGAGGCCTTGAGTTTGAAAATCTGTATTAACCTGTTAATAATGTAGATTTAACTCTTAACAGTTAAAAATTCAGATTGACTCTTAACTGGTTAAAAATGTGAATTAACTCTTAACCGGTTAAAAATGCAGATTAATTATTAACCGGTTAAAAATGCGGATTAACTCTTAACTGGTTAAAAATGCGAATTAATTATTAACCGGTTAAAAATGCGGATTAACTCTTAACTGGTTAAAAATGCGGATTAATTATTAACCGGTTAAAAATGCAGATTAACTCTTAACTGGTTAATAATACAAATTAACTATTAACCAGTTAATAATGCAGATTTTGTAATCAAAGAAAACACGATAATTTCAAGAGAAACATCAAAAGTGCTTTATTCAAAGTAATGTCCATTGCTAGCTACACATTTCCCCCATCTTTCAGATAATTTGTGGATACTGTCCCAATAGAACTTTTCTTGTTTTGAGTCAAACCATTCAGAGACCCAATTTTCCACTTCTTCGTATGTTTTGAAGTGCTGCTCAGAAAGTGCATGTGCCATCGATAGGAACAAGTGGTAATCTGAAGATGCAAGGTCTGGTGAATACGGCGGGTGGGTTAATACTTCCCAGGCAAGATCTTTTAACGTGTCTTTAACTGGTTTTGAAGTGTGAGATGGTGCATCATCATGAAGCAAAATTACTTTGCTGTGTCTTCTGGCCCATTCTGGTTGTTTTACGATCAAAGCGTGATTAAAATTGATTATTGTTGGTAGCGATTGGTATTAACAGTTTCACCTATTTTTAGAAGCTCATACACCACACCTTCCTGATCACACCAAACGCAGAGCATTGTCTTCTTTCCGAAGCGATTTGGCCTTGCAGTCGATGTTGATGGTTGACCTGGATCAACCCATGATTTTGTGCATTTGGGATTCTCAAAATAAATCCACCTTTCATTGACAGTCACAATTCGATGCAAAAAAGACTTTCTTTCGTGCTGTCGAAGCAACATTTTACTGGTGACTTTTCGGTTTTCCATTTGTTTTTCGTTCAGTTGATGAGGCACCCATTTTCCTTCCTTTAAAATCTTTCCCATTGCTTGTAAATGATCAGAAATTATTTGCTGAGCAACGTTTAATCTTTCTGCAAGTTGTTTTTGAGTTTGACACACATCTTCATCCAATAATGCTTGTAATTGTTGGTCTTCAAACTTTTTTGGTTGACCTGGACATTCTTTGTCTTTCACATCAAAATCATCACCTTTAAAGTGTTTAAACCAGCATTCACAAGTATCTTGAGATGGAGCATGTTCATTCGACATTGTTAAGCGTAAAAATATCTATGATGTTAACACCTTCAGAAAATTTGACATATGAAGTTTTGAAGCTTGTTGCCAATACAACAAAATAGCATTCATATCAAATCGCATATATATCAACATATGTGTAAATCCATCTATTGAAAAAAATTTGCATTATTAACCGGTATATCTAGTAGGAAAGGAACCCTTAGGATGTTGCCTTAGCCTAACTGGAATTAAATATGGTAAATAGGGTGGCTTTAGCCAGAGGCCTGTTAGCTAGATACTGTGTCCCATTTTTTTCTGAGTTGTCCAGCAAGAATTTGCCTGCCCTGTGTGCTCTGCTCTTTCTCAACTACCTATAAATCACCCATTCTCACTTCTGAAATCTGAGACTCCATTCCTCCCCTTTGTCCTCTGTCCAAAGTGTTATATATACTCAATCTGTCACTGTTCATTTGATTACTAGCCCAGCTAGAAGGACTTAGAAGGTGTAAAGAAAAGTATTAATTTTTTTTAGCCCCCACAATCTCTACCTCCTAGGCCTCATTTCTAACCATCCTCTCTTACCCCAAGCTCTAGTGCTCTAGTCCCTCTAGTCACATGGAACTCGGGGGAGGAAGGTAAGGGACGGAAGTGCCTCTGCATTCCTCAAACCTCTGCCCAAATTCTCCTCTCCCAGGAGGCCCTCCTATTATGTTGCCACACCCTTTGTACATATGCACTATCGCGTTCCCCATTCTCTTCACCTTCTTGGGTTATCCTGTTCCTTATTCCCATGCCAGGGATTGTGTTGGATACTTTTAAGGTCATGACATCATTTAATCCCTAAGATAATCATCCTAGATTGCTAGTGGGGAGGCCCAGAGAAGGCATGAAATCTGTCTGGGACTGCACAGCACTTTCCAGAACAACACTTAGAGCTCCAGTGCTCTGTCTACTACCTTCCAATCAACACAAGAAGCAGAATGGGATAGGGAGGCCTTGGAAACTACGAGTCCAAGTGCAAATCATTGCTCTATCCCCGGCTACCTATGGACTTCGGGCTAGTCACTTCCTCTCCTGAATCTCAGTTTCCTTAACTATAAAATGAAAATAAGTAAGAAGCCCCATCTCACAGGGATATAGGGAGGATCAAATAAATGAATACAAATACAAATATGTTGTAAGCTGTAGGGTACTGTGGGCTTCTAATTGATTTACTTGACCACCTTACTGCATCTGAGGATGACCATTGAGGGCCTCTCTTCTCTCAGGACACCCCGGACTGAAGGTTAAAGGCACCATCAGTCCCTTGGGCTGCCTGGCTCATGTCACATGTTTTGAGAAAGCAAAGAGGTCTTTCTTTTTCCTTCCCTTCTCCTAGCTGTCAGGCCCTGAGCAGAAAACCCTCCAAATCCAATGTATTTCCAGGAACCCAGAGGATCTCTGTTGCTCTTGCTGCATTTTCTTCTTTCCAGCTGGCAGCTCTAAAGTAAACAGAGAATCAGGACCACGGGAGGAAATAATAGGGGGAAAAAAAGAACCGGAAGAAAAAGAATGCCTGCCCAAGCCCCCTTCTGATCCTGCAGATCTGGTTGACCCGTGGTGTGCTGTGTTTTTAAAAAGCTCCTATGGTGATTCCTCTGTCAGTTTGGGGATTGGGGAACGTGGCAGAATGCCTTAGGGTTTGCAAAGTACTTCCGCAGACATTCTCATGTTCAAACCTCTGAGCAAATGCCTGAGGTAGTCACTTATCACCTCCATTTCACAGATGTGGAAACTGAGACTCAGAAGTAATTCATCAGGGGTGATACAGCTAGAACTGAAAACTGGCTCTTGGAGATAAATCTAGCCACTCCTCAGCAGGGTGGAATTCTGTGCCTGGGCTTTGCTGGTGTCTCAACAGTCACTGTGTGATGAACACTCCTTCCCTCCTGCCAAACCAATGCTTCTCTAAATATTTCTCTCCCACTGTCCACCTCCATGCTTTCCCCTGCCTGAATGCTTTCTCAGCCCAGTCTACCAGCTGCAGTCCTTGCTGTCTTCCAAGCGGGCTGCCTCCTCCACAAAGACATTTCCATTTCTCACACTTTCTCTTCCTATGAGCCTGGAAGCACTTGGCTTGTGTCTCCGTGCAGCCCCCTCTCCAGCCCTGCCTCTTGCTGCAACTTGATGCGCCAACCAACATTCCCAGCTGTTGGGTTTCCCCCGCAGATTCTGGTAGTTTCTGGCTTCCTCCATGTCTTTGCTCCTCCTGTCCCCTCTACAGAAGTGCCCCTCATCCCACCCCATCTCTTACTAGTACTTACTATTCAAAATTCAGCTCAGTATCACCTCTTCCAGGAAGCCTCCCTGACCTTCCAACCCTTAACTCTACCAGTGGAGGTCCTTTCTCTGTGCTTCTGTGGTGCAGTGAGGATGCCTCTGTGATGAACATGGTCTCTGCATCGTAAGATGTTCATCTGAGACAGCTCCAGAGAAGGGTGCCCAGGGCGGAGGGAGGGCTCTGGGAGGCCTTGTCCCTCTCTTGTTAGCCTGTCAGTCTCCTTTCTAAGCCTGACAACTCTCTCTAGCCTTCTGCCTCATTCCTTTCCCCATCTGTCTGTAGTCTCTCTCTCTCTCTCTCTCTCTCTCTCTCTCTCTCTCTCTCTCTCCTTTTAACCTCTTAGTCCTTATCAATTACTTGGACCCTCCCCTCTTTCCCCTTTGTCCTGACTTCCTGACAAAAATAGATTGTATCCTCCCACCACACTCTGCAAGAAGCAAAGGACCCCTGACTGGAAGTCAGGACATGGGATTCCAGTCCTGGCTTTGTCCCCAATTGACGTGGACAAGAACAGCTTATTAATAACAATATATTTTCAGGGCCATTTCTAGCTGACAAAGTCTGTCCAACCACTGTCTCCTTGGCCCCTCGCTGCAGCGCCCTCTGTCAGCGACGATGTCTTATTTACACAGTGGGCCAGAAGCCTTTCTGACTAGTCTAGTCCTTGAGGGTCAATGAACTCAGGGAACTTTGTTATCAGGCATAGGGTGTATGATTACGTTATTGCGTGCAAAGGGCTGTGTGCTCAATTTATATAACCTTCTGTCCCAGGACAAACAGAGCTACAGAATGCTACCCTCACGGCAGCTGACTCTCAGAGAACATTAGAATCGAATCGTTCTAGTCCTTGAGCAAACACGTTCTTTCAAGAGGTCTTCAGATTTTTTAAAATGACAGCCCATAGTAAGAAATGGATATTATCAGACAATCTGGGACACAGGTACATATACATATACATATACATATACATATACATATAGCTGGAACAAAAGCTTGACAGACCAATACTTATCCTTACCATAGGTAATACACTCTGCTAATTTCTTCTCTATCTTATTCTATTCCATTAAGAAAACAGTAGTGGTCACAACACTGAAAATTGATTTTACGTCCCACTAACAGATCACAATGAGAAGTTTGAGAACCTCTGTTTCAGTATCTCCCATGTTCAAATGTAACAAGCTAAAACAGAGGTTCTCAACCTGTGGGTCACGACCCCTTTGGCGGTCGAACGACCCTTTCACAGGAGTCGCCTAAGACCATCCTGCATATCAGATATTTGTAACAATGAAAATACATCCTGCATGTCAGATATTTACATTACAATTCATAACAGTAGCAACATTACACTTATGAAGTAGCAACGAAAATAATTTTATGGTTGGGTCACAACATGAGGAACTGTATTTAAAGGGCCAGAAGGTTGAGAACCACTGAGCTAAAAGGACAAATGAATACCTCCTCCAGCCTAGTTGCTCTGTACTCACTGCTGCTTCGCCCCCACCCTCAACCCTTTCTCTGTTACATTCACTTAGAAATATTTACTGAGCATTTACTGAATTCTTGCCTTATAGCAGTTAAACTTGTTAAGTGACCGTCTAGATTCATTGTTTCCACTTTCCATTCATCCCCTCTAGAAAATCATAAAATGGCCTTTGCTATGGCTAAGTTGTCAACAATGGTTCACCAACCCGCACCATGTGATATTTTCATGGCTTTCTCCTAGCTTCCTTCCTCATTTTCTCCCATATCACAGGCTGCTCCTCCTTGGCCCCCAGCCCATACATGACTGCTCCCCAGGCTCTGCTCTGCACCCCTACCCTTCTCACTCGGCAGTCGGTGCCTGAGGCTGCTCACCCACCCAGTCCCATGCCCTCAGTTGTTTGCCATGCTGTCAATGGATACCTCTCATCACAGCCATCTGCCTGCTCGTCGTCTCTACTTGGTAGAGTCCCACAGGCCTTACCCCCCATTTGCCTGAATCAAAATTTAGTTCTCATTCAAACCCACCTCTCCTGAGTCCTCATCTTAGGGAAAGGTACTACCACCCACCCAGCTGTCCAAGACCCTCTTCCTTGTCCCCAGTCATGCACATCTTGCTTCCTCTTTGATAGGGAAAGCAGCTGTCTGACCCGAGTGAGTCTCTGTGATAAACAACTGTCCCAAGGCTCTGATTGGGCGACCTTTGCTGGCTATTTTACCTGACTGTGCATTGGGGCCTGTGTTCCTGAGGGCCCAGAGGACAGAGCCCCTGCCCTGGCCCGGGCAGAGTTAGAGCCTGGGGGCCAGGGCAAGCAACCTTCAGGAGGGATTCTCTATAATCAGCACAGGCCAAACTGCCTTAGAAGCCTGGATTCTATAGATGGAGAAATGAGGCTCAGAAAGGGTAGGGCTTGTTCAGGTCACACAGCATATCGGGGCGGAGCTACAGCTGGAATCCACTCCTTTGGGCTCCAAGTCAGGCTTCTTCTTAAATTCCCAAGCTCCCTGGTTCTAGGCTGTCTGGAGGCATTTGCTTTGGTCTGGAACCACAGAAATAATGCTTGAGCTATCTGAAGACACTGATGTTCAGGGTCCATTCTTCAAATGGACCATTACATTCCGGGGCCACCAGCTAAACAGAGTTCTGGTTAATTACCCCTCACATGACCACAGCAAGGTCAAGGGCTCAAAGGTGGTTCTCACACCCCTGAGAGAGAGGAAGAGAAGAAAAGAGGCATTTAGGTCAGGCTCTGGGCTGAGTACACATATCCATGACTTCATCTTATCTCTGCTGTCTAGATGAGGAAACCAAGGCTCAGAGAGGTAGAACAACTTGCTCAAAGTGACTCAGCTCACAAGTGGAAGAGCCAGAACTTGTACCTGAGTCTCATGCTGTTTCTGCTGCATCATATCACCTCCTTTGGGCACTGCCTCATGGTCTGGGAAGTGAAGAAGCAGGGAGGCTGCTGGGGAAATGGACAGGCTAACGAATATGGTGGGAACAGCACGAAGAAGTAGGGAAATGTTCCACTCTTAGACCATGCAGATCTGGGGTTAAATTTTGGCTCTGCCACTTTCTTTAAGCCCCTTAAAGACTCCATTTTCTTTTCTGCAAAATGAAGAAAATTATTACCTTAGAAGGCGATGGAAGGATTTAATGGAATCACTTATGTGGTTCACACAATTCTGGACACATAATAATTGCTCTGAAAGTATTTACTACTATCCATAATAATAACCTCTTACAATAAGCATTTTAGAAGTAGGGGTTCAGGAAAGCCCTGTTGCACAATAGGGTGACTCAGCTCGCACACCTGCCTCAGAGCTGAACCCAGAGGATAATGGAGTGGAGGGCAAGGGAACAGACTAGTATTTATCCAGCTCCTGCTGTGTGCCAGGCACTGTGCTAAATGTTGTATTGCTGTCATCATCGGTGTGAATGCTCACAACAGAGTAGGTGCAATTATTAGTCTGATTTGGTAGTTGGGGAAACCGAGGCTCAGAGAGGGGAAGTGGTTGTATGGCTTACGAGTGGCTAAACGGAGATTTAAACCTCAGGCCATGGGACCTGAGAGCCCTTGAGCACTCGGCCACCCCCCTCGGTGCTCAGTTTCACTCAGAACTGGTTCACCTTTAGCTCATCGGCTGAGAGGTCCCCTGTGTCACATCCCAGGATGTCCCTCCAAGTGGGCTGTGGTCCCCTGGAGCACACTGACCATCAGGACTTTGCCCCCTTGCATCTGCCAGTCTCATCCTCTCAGTGTTCTTGAGGGACCATGGGGTGAGGTCCCACTTGCCTGTCCAGCCTCATCTCCCCCCATACATCTGCCCACCTCCATACATAGCTAATGATCACCTCCACTAGGTGACAGGGCCCCAGACACTTCAGGGCTTTCCATCCTCTAAACCAGTGGTTCTCAACCTTGGCTGCACATTAGAATCACCTGGGAATCTTTTTAAAATTCTGATTTCTGGGCCTCGTCCTCCAGAAATTCTGTTTCTTTGTTATGGGGTGGGGCCACAACATTAGTAACAAAGAAACAGAATTTCCAGAGGATGAGGCCCAGAAATCAGGATTTTAAAAAGATTCCCAGGTGATTCTAATGTGCAGCCAAGGTTGAGAACCACTGCTAAACCTTTGCTCTGGCTGAGTCCACTGTTCATGATAACCACTCCCCCATCCCCAAAGATTGAAATCCTGTGTCTTCAGTTAAAGGCCTAGGAGCTGGGAGATCAAAGTCTGTCCTGAACACCAGGGCCCGGCAGGAGGAAACAGGAGGGTCTCATTTTAGGAGGCGGGAAGCAGAGAGTAAGAGGTTAAGAGGGAGGGAGGGAAGCGAAGGAGGAAGAGGAGAGGGTGAAAGAGCTGGGCAGGACCGAGTGTGCAGTTACATAAGGGTGTATGCCCAAGGCCAGTGCATGGCATAATCAGGTGCCCTGCCAGGTAGGTGAAGAAAGTTCATCAGCTACAGCTTTGTGCTATCAGAACAGATATCGCAGGGACTATTTCGCAAAGCGGGGAGGCTTTCGCACATGGTAAGCAGCCAGGGTCACTGAACTGCCTGCCACTGAGCTGCAAGGGAGGACCGTACCAAAAAGAAGAAAAGATACCTGTCTGTCAACATGCTTTTATGTTTATGTCTGTGCTAGTCACAGGAGTTAAACATTTGAAGAGCACTTCCCAAGACTCATACCATTGTCACCTTTCATGCTCACAGTGACCTGGGAGGTAGGGCTGATGCCCTCATTTTATAGATGGAGCCTCAGCGTGGGAAAGTGGTGGGTTATCCAAGGCCACCCAGTGAGAAAGAGGCAGAGCTGGGACCTGAAGTTAGTTGTGCTTTTGGTGCCTGAGACAGTAGCCCAGTAAATACAACTTAAAGTTAACAACTTCCCTGAAACTTACCATGGGCCAGGTACGGTTTTTGCCTTACCTCATTTAATCCTCACAAGTCCATATACTAGTAAAAGGCACTACTGTTCTCATCCATATTTTACAGAAAGGGAAGCTGAGGCATAGAGCTATTGACTAACTTACTTGACTCCTGGAGTTAGGAAGTGATGGAGCTAAGACCTGAACCCAGGCCCTCTGGTTTCAGAGAGTCTGTGTCTCTCAACAGCTTCGCTTACGTGGGAGTCAGGGTGGAGGGAATTCCAATTATGCCATGAGGTCCCTGCCCTCTCACTCACGGATAGTGGCCCACCCAGGCCCCGTGGTTGACAGCATGGTCAGCTGACCTGGCCTTGGGCAGGCAGGTGGACGAGGCATCTCCTCCAGGGACAGCTGCCAGCTTCACTCAGCCTACCTCAGCTCAGGTCAGGTGAGGGCGCTCCGGGAGAAACCAGCACGCCCAAGGGCTGTTGAACTCACACATCGCCCTCATGAGGTGAGGCAATGAGCAGGCGTGGAAGGCTGGCTCTGGAGGGGTCTGGGCACTTGGGCAGATGTAGTCAGCCCTGATGCTGGTCCCGTTCACTGCAAAAACCTGGGCAAACTCTTAACCCTGGTTCCAGTCTCCCTATCTGTGCAGGAAGGGGCATGGACAGTATGGTTAGCCAGGCCTCTTCTAGCCCCGGTCCCTCTGTTCTGAGTTATACCTCCTTAGACATGGCTTCTCTTTCCAAAGGAAGGAGACCCTTTCTTATCAAGCACCTTTTAGATCAGGAGAAGTTCCTAATAGTTTTCCTACTCCCATCAGCTAATTCTGGCCTTTAGCCATACCCCCAAAGGAATGACTAAAGGAGGCCAACACAGCTGGTGTTTAGATTGTACCCATCAGAACTACTTTACTGGTTGTAAGAAAGTTGATATACATTATATTGGTTGGTAAATAGCCATTTCCCTTAATGTCCCCCAGTGCTCCCCGTTCTGCCCAGGTACTTGAGCAATTCAGTGGCCAACGCCTGAATCTATATGTGGGAGTCCTAACCCCCAGAACCTCAGAATGTGACTGTATTTGGAGATGGGGTCTTTGGAAAGGTAATTAAATTAAATGAGGTCATGTGGGTGGTGCCTAATGCAACACTTCTAGGAAGAGGAGATTTGAACACAGACACAGAGAAAGAGTGCTATGTGAACCTGAAGACGGCCATCTCCAAACAAGCAAGAAACCAGCCCTACCAGCACCTTAATCTCAAACTTCTAGCCTGCAGAACTGTGAGAAAATAAATGTCTGCTGTTTGAGCCACCCAGTCTGTGGAACTTCGATATGGCAGCCTAAGCAGGCTCATACACTCAGCATGCGACATGCTTCGCAGAGTAGATTAAGTGAGATAATGTTTGAAAAGGCACCATTGTAGTCCCTCCCCCTGCTAAGCATGGGAATAGCAGCAGGGGAGTAGAGATATTACTGAGTCATTCTGCTTCAGCATGAACTTGCAGGACACCTGACCCTTGGCCCAGCCCTCACCTCTCTCCAGACTGGCAATCCTGTCCTCAGCTCCACCCCTGGCCTTGATGCTGGCTTTCTGTCTGCCAGGCTGTGAGGTGATCAGGGTTCATACAGGCTCTGCCCATGGTCAGCAGTAAACCTACCATGTATGGGTGTTTGGCCAACTTGGCTTAGGCCCCAACACCGGGGCAGAGTTGGAGGGATAGTGAGGGTGGCCTGGGGGATCTCAGGGGCAGAGGGCCTGACTGTGTGTCATGGTGGTATTTTCCAAAATATTTATGTACCGTATCTCATCTGATGCTCATAGCAGCCCTTTCAGGTGGACTGGGCTCATGGGCTCCTCTTGACACCAAGAGAAACGGAGGCCCCGAGAAGCTGAGGGACTTCTCCTGCCTCAGCAAATCCGAGCTGGGATTAGGACCTTGGAATCTAGACTCAGGCCCTGGCTCTTTCCACCACGGGGACTGCGCGCTTGCCCTCTGCGGCCTCAGGAGGCTGTGCGGTGCGGTGGGAAGTGCACAGACCTAGGCTCGAATCTCAGCTGGACCAGGGACCAGCTGTGTCACCCTGGCGGTTCCCCACCTGGCCAGGCTGTGGACACTCTCTGAGAGAGCGAGGCCACCTCTGCCCCCGAACTCTCAGGCCTGCCAGATTGGCAGCTATTGTGGCTGTTTTATAACTAACGCTCAGTAACTGTTGCTGAATCAAATTCCTGGAGAGCCAGGCCATGTGTCTGTGGGTGGGGGAGACGGCTGGCACTTCCAGGGGGAGGGACAAGGCTTCCTTCTCACTTGCCTCCTACCTCAGTGCCTGGCAGCCCTTGAGGGGAGGGAATGGAACAGAGAGACCTGGGGCAGGGGTAGGGGCAGGGGGTCTGGAATTTACCTCCCCCAGCCCACTGTACCTGTCTGAAACCACTGTCTTCCTATTTGTAGTTTCTGGTTGAATCAACACGGTTTTATTTTTTCCATAGCACCCTGTCGATGTCCGTTCCGTCTTTTAGTTGTATTTTTGAAGTGGTTGTTTGCGGCAGCAGTCTCCGGTGTTTACCTATGCCGCCATCTTGCCTCCCTGGAAAAACTCTTAACCCTGGGTTCCAGTCTCCCTATCTGTGCAGGAAGGGGCACGGACAGTACGGTTAGCCAGGCCCCTTCCAGCCCTGGTCCCTTTGTTCTGAGTTATACCTCCTTAGACATGGCTTCTCTTTGTGCTGTGACAGAGGGAAGGGGGCACCTGGGCTGGGGGAGCCAGAGCAGGTGGCAAGTGATCCACTTCAGGTTCCAAAGGAAGGAGACCCTTTCTTATCAAGCACCTTTTAGATCAGGAGAAGTTCCTAATAGTTTTCCTACTCCCATCAGCTAATTCTGGCTGAGCAGCAGGCCGGGTGGAAGGGCCTGGAAGGCCTCTCAGAGACGCCTCAGCAGAAGAAGTATAAGATGAGTAGGAGTTCGAGGGACAAGGGTGGGAGGTACAGTATTCCAGACAGAGAACAACATGTGCAAAGGCTCCGAGCCCTGAGAGACCACGTGGGGTTTTTTAGCCACGCCCCCAAAGGAATGACTAAAGGAGGCGAACACAGCTGGTGTTTAGACTGTAAGCATCAGAACTGCTTTACTGGTTGTAAGAAGACTGATATACTTTATATTGGTTGGTAAATAGCCATTTCCCTTAATGTCCCCCAGTGCTCCCCGTTCTGCCCAGGTACTCGAGCAATTCAGTGGCCAACGCCTGAATTGAATCCCCCCCAAATCTAAATGTGGGAGTCCTAACCCCCAGAACCTCAGAATGTGACTGTATTTGGAGATGGGGTCTTTGGAATGGTCATTAAATTAAATGAGGTCATGTGGGTGGTGCCTAATGCAACACTTCTAGGAAGAGGAGATTTGGACACAGACACAGAGAAAGAGTGCTATGTGAACCTGAAGACGGCCATCTCCAAACAAGCAAGAAACCAGCCCTACCAGCACCTTAATCTCAAACTTCTAGCCTGCAGAACTGTGAGAAAATAAATGTCTGCTGTTTGAGCCACCCAGTCTGTGGAACTTCGATATGGCAGCCTAAGCAGGCTCATACACTCAGCATGCGACATGCTTCGCAGAGTAGATTAAGTGAGATAATGTTTGAAAAGGCACCAGCTCATTGTAGTCCCTCCCCCTGCTAAGCATGGGAACAGCAGCAGGGGAGTAGAGATATTACTGAGTCATTCTGCTTCAGCATGAACTTGCAGGACACCTGACCCTTGACCCAGCCCTCACCTCTCTCCAGACTGGCAATCCTGTCCTCAGCTCCACCCCTGGGCTTGATGCTGGCTTTCTGTCTGCCAGGCTGTGAGGTGATCAGGGTTCATACAGGCTCTGCCCATGGTCAGCAGTAAACCTACCATGTATGGGTGTTTGGCCAACTTGGCTTAGGCCCCAACACCGGGGCAGAGTTGGAGGGATAGTGAGGGTGGCCTGGGGGATCTCAGGGGCAGAGGGCCTGACTGTGTGTCATGGTGGTATTTTCCAAAATATTTATGTACCGTATCTCATCTGATGCTCATAGCAGCCCTTTCAGGTGGACTGGGCTCATGGGCTCCTCTTGACACCAAGAGAAACGGAGGCCCCGAGAAGCTGAGGGACTTCTCCTGCCTCAGCAAATCCGAGCTGGGATTAGGACCTTGGAATCTAGACTCAGGCCCTGGCTCTTTCCACCACGGGGACTGCGCGCTTGCCCTCTGCGGCCTCAGGAGGCTGTGCGGTGCGGTGGGAAGTGCACAGACCTAGGCTCGAATCTCAGCTGGACCAGGGACCAGCTGTGTCACCCTGGCGGTTCCCCACCTGGCCAGGCTGTGGACACTCTCTGAGAGAGCGAGGCCACCTCTGCCCCCGAACTCTCAGGCCTGCCAGATTGGCAGCTATTGTGGCTGTTTTATAACTAACGCTCAGTAACTGTTGCTGAATCAAATTCCTGGAGAGCCAGGCCATGTGTCTGTGGGTGGGGGAGACGGCTGGCACTTCCAGGGGGAGGGACAAGGCTTCCTTCTCACTTGCCTCCTACCTCAGTGCCTGGCAGCCCTTGAGGGGAGGGAATGGAACAGAGAGACCTGGGGCAGGGGTAGGGGCAGGGGGTCTGGAATTTACCTCCCCCAGCCCACTGTACCTGTCTGAAACCACTGTCTTCCTATTTGTAGTTTCTGGTTGAATCAACACGGTTTTATTTTTTCCATAGCACCCTGTCATCATTTGGATTACTTTATTGTCACTGTCCTCTGCACTCCCCCTCCCTTCCCCTCCCCGCACACAGAGAATGATCGATGATCATGCAGCAGGGGCTTGTCTGTGTTGTCACCTGCTCTATCCCTTGCACCTAGAACATCTGGCTTATAGTCAGTGTTTGGTCGTTATTGGTGCAGTGAATGAATGAATGAGTGAATGAATGAATGAAGACGTTGATCCTTTGTGGTCAGCCCTTTGCGGCATTTGGGGCTGTTGCCTAAGTCAGAGCCCAACCCTGTTTTCTAGAGGCTTCCAGTCTGGTGGGGGAGGCAGACACAGACACAGACACAGACACAGACACAGACACAGACACAGACACAGACACAGACACAGACACAGACACAGACACAGACACAGACACAGACACAGACACAGACACAGACACAGACACAGACACAGACACAGACACAGACACAGACACAGACACAGACACAGACACAGACACAGACACAGACACAGACACAGACACAGACACAGACACAGACACAGACACAGACACAGACACAGACACAGACACAGACACAGACACAGACACAGACACAGACACAGACACAGACACAGACACAGACACAGACACAGACACAGACACAGACACAGACACAGACACAGACACAGACACAGACACAGACACAGACACAGACACAGACACAGACACAGACACAGACACAGACACAGACACAGACACAGACACAGACACAGACACAGACACAGACACAGACACAGACACAGACACAGACACAGACACAGACACAGACACAGACACAGACACAGACACAGACACAGACACAGACACAGACACAGACACAGACACAGACACAGACACAGACACAGACACAGACACAGACACAGACACAGACACAGACACAGACCCTTGGTGTGACCTGTGCTGTGACAGAGGGAAGGGGGCACCTGGGCTGGGGGAGCCAGAGCAGGTGGCAAGTGATCCACTTCAGGGAGCAGCAGGCCGGGTGGAAGGGCCTGGAAGGCCTCTCAGAGACGCCTCAGCAGAAGAAGTATAAGATGAGTAGGAGTTCGAGGGACAAGGGTGGGAGGTACAGTATTCCAGACAGAGAACAACATGTGCAAAGGCTCCGAGCCCTGAGAGACCACGTGGGGTTAGAGGCCCCTGATGCTGTAGAGGCAGGACAGCAGCTGAGAAGATGGATTCTGGGGGTGGGAGGGAGGGGACACCTGAGGGAACAGTAGGAGGCTAGTGGGAGGGCAGCTTCAGCGCGTTCCACAGGCTGAGAGCTAGCGCTGCCCAGGGGCTGCGGCTGCCTGCTCAGTGGTTGCACATGCCTTTTCTCTCTCTCTCTCTCTCTCTCTCTCTCTCTCTCTCTCTCCCCCCCCCTCCCTCTATCCCTCCCCCTCTCTCTTCTGAGAGAGAAAGGATTTGTGGCCAAGCATTGCCCTGCCAGGCCAGGGTGGCGGTGGGGTCTTGGGGCAGCCGCCCCCTTTCGGAGCCCAGTTTCCTGCTCACACTCACAGTGGGTGCCTGGGGGCCTCGCCTCTCAGAGTTTTGGTGGATGGAGCCAGGGGAGTGTGAGGTGGCTTTTCCAGCCTGGAGACACTGACCAATGGCCCCAGGAAGTGTGACTCATTCCAGCCTCACTAGGGGTGGGGATTCGGCTTCTGGCTCTTACCTACTCCTGCAGCTAGAGAGCTTTCAGCCCTGGCAGCCCGAGGAAACTTGAAGCCAGAGATGGATTCTGGTCTGCCACAGACTCTCTTGGCGACCTCAGCACGTTTCCGCCTCTTTCTGGGCCTCAGTCTCCTCTTTTGTAAAACGGCCATAGCAGTGCCTGACCTCTTTCTGCAGAGCCAGGAGACCTGCTCCTCATCCCGGATTTGGCATCGGCTCACCTTGGGCAAGCCTGTTCCCCTTTTGTGCCTCAGTCTCTCCATCTGTATGTTGAGGAGGTTGGACATGAGAGTCTCTGAATGGTTTCCCAACTCGGACATTCTCCCGAGGCTCATAGATTCTGTGGATCCAGTTGGGCCTTGGTGATCACACCACGGCCAAACACTAGCTCTGGTTCTGCTTGAATGCTTCCAGGAAACCAACCACATCTTCCTCCGACCTTTGGACAGCTCGAGCAGAAATGCCTTCCTCACACTGTACATTCCTTCCTGCGTCACTGAACCACTGGGGTCAGTTCTGCCTTCAGAAGCCACAGAGCTCCATACAATTCAAAAGACCTAGGCACTGGGCATCCTGGCCAGACCTTGTGCTGGCCTCCAGGGACAAGGAGGAACCAGAAATAGTCCTGGTTCTTCAGGGGGTCATTGTCAAGCTGGGAGAAAGACCAGTAAACACATAGTGACATGTGATTTCAGTAAAAGCTTAGGGTATGAAAGAGAATGCTGGAACTGCTGGAGCAAAGCAGGAGTGAGGGAGTGAAAAGGCAGGGTAGGTATCTTTTTTTTTTATATTAGCATTCTTTTTAAATTTTACTTTTCAATTACAGTTTACATGCAATATTGTTTTGCACTAGTTTCAGGTGTATAGCGGAGTGATTAGACAATCATATACTTTACAGAGTGTTCCCCACAATATTTTCAGTACCCACCCGGCAGCATACATAGTTATTTATTGACTACTAGAGGCCCGATGCATGAAATTTGTGCGAGAGTAGGTCTTCCTTCCCCCGCCTGCCGGCATCAGCTTCTCTCTGGCACCTGGGACTCGGGCTTCCCTGGCAGCCTCGGCTTTGTCCAGAAGGTCGTCGAAAGGACATCTCGTCTAATTAGCATATTACACTTTTATTATTATAGATGTTCCCTATGCTGTAATCTACATCCCTGGGACTATTCTGTAACTACCAATCTGTGCTTCTTAGTCCCTTCACCTTTTTCATCCAGTCCTCTAATCGCTCACCTTCTTGCAACCATCAGTCTGTTCTCTGTATTTATGAGTCTGTTCCCAGTCCTCTAATCGCTCACCTTCTTGCAACCATTAGTCTGTTCTCTGTATTTGAGTCTGTTTCTATTTTGTTTATTTTGTGCTTTAGGATTCCACATGTAAGTGAAATCATATGGTATTTGTCTTTCTCTGACTGACTTGTTTAAGAAGTTGATCCTTTGTGGTCAGCCCTTTGTGGCATTTGGGGCTGTTGCCTAAGTCAGAGCCCAACCCTGTTTTCTAGAGGCTTCCAGTCTGGTGGGGGAGGCAGACACAGACACAGACACAGACCCTTGGTGTGACCTGTGCTGTGACAGAGGGAAAGAGGCACCTGGGCTGGGGGAGCCAGAGCAGGTGGCAAGTGATCCACTTCAGGTAGCAGCAGGCCAGGCGGAAGGGCCTGGGAGGCCTCTCAGAGATGCCTCAGCAGAAGAAGTATAAGATGAGTAGGAGTTCGGGGGACAAGGGTGTGGGGGGGGGGTACAGTATTCCAGACAGAGAACAACAAGTGCAAAGGCTCCGAGCCCTGAGAGACCACGTGGGGTTAGAGGCCCCTGATGCTGTAGAGGCAGGACAGCAGCTGAGAAGATGGATTCTGGGGGTGGGAGGGAGGGGACACCTGAGGGAACAGTAGGAGGCTAGTGGGAGGGCAGCTTCAGCGCGTTCCACAGGCTGAGAGCTAGCGCTGCCCAGGGGCTGCGGCTGCCTGCTCAGTGGTTGCACATGCCTTTTCTCTCTCTCTCTCTCTCTCTCTCTCTCTCTCTCTCTCTCCCCCCCCCTCCCTCTATCCCTCCCCCTCTCTCTTCTGAGAGAGAAAGGATTTGTGGCCAAGCATTGCCCTGCCAGGCCAAGGTGGCGGTGGGGTCTTGGGGCAGCCGCCCCCTTTCGGAGCCCAGTTTCCTGCTCACACTCACAGTGGGTGCCTGGGGGCCTCGCCTCTCAGAGTTTTGGTGGATGGAGCCAGGAGCGTGTGAGGTGGCTTTTCCAGCCTGGAGACACTGACCAATGGCCCCAGGAAGTGTGACTCATTCCAGCCTCACTAGGGGTGGGGATTCGGCTTCTGGCTCTTACCTACTCCTGCAGCTAGAGAGCTTTCAGCCCTGGCAGCCCGAGGAAACTTGAAGCCAGAGATGGATTCTGGTCTGCCACAGACTCTCTTGGCGACCTCAGCACGTTTCCGCCTCTTTCTGGGCCTCAGTCTCCTCTTTTGTAAAACGGCCATAGCAGTGCCTGACCTCTTTCTGCAGAGCCAGGAGACCTGCTCCTCATCCCGGATTTGGCATCGGCTCACCTTGGGCAAGCCTGTTCCCCTTTTGTGCCTCAGTCTCTCCATCTGTATGTTGAGGAGGTTGGACATGAGAGTCTCTGAATGGTTTCCCAACTCGGACATTCTCCCGAGGCTCATAGATTCTGTGGATCCAGTTGGGCCTTGGTGATCACACCACGGCCAAACACTAGCTCTGGTTCTGCTTGAATGCTTCCAGGAAACCAACCACATCTTCCTCCGACCTTTGGACAGCTCGAGCAGAAATGCCTTCCTCACACTGTACATTCCTTCCTGCGTCACTGAACCACTGGGGTCAGTTCTGCCTTCAGAAGCCACAGAGCTCCATACAATTCAAAAGACCTAGGCACTGGGCATCCTGGCCAGACCTTGTGCTGGCCTCCAGGGACAAGGAGGAACCAGAAATAGTCCTGGTTCTTCAGGGGGTCATTGTCAAGCTGGGAGAAAGACCAGTAAACACATAGTGACATGTGATTTCAGTAAAAGCTTAGGGTATGAAAGAGAATGCTGGAACTGCTGGAGCAAAGCAGGAGTGAGGGAGTGAAAAGGCAGGGTAGGTATCTTTTTTTTTTATATTAGCATTCTTTTTAAATTTTACTTTTCAATTACAGTTTACATGCAGTATTGTTTTGCACTAGTTTCAGGTGTATAGCGGAGTGATTAGACAATCATATACTTTACAGAGTGTTCCCCACAATATTTTCAGTACCCACCCGGCAGCATACATAGTTATTTATTGACTACTAGAGGCCTGATGCATGAAATTTGTGCGAGAGTAGGTCTTCCTTCCCCCGCCTGCCGGCATCAGCTTCTCTCTGGCACCTGGGACTCGGGCTTCCCTGGCAGCCTCGGCTTTGTCCAGAAGGTCGTCGAAAGGACATCTCGTCTAATTAGCATATTACACTTTTATTATTATAGATGTTCCCTATGCTGTAATCTACATCCCTGGGACTATTCTGTAACTACCAATCTGTGCTTCTTAGTCCCTTCACCTTTTTCATCCAGTCCTCTAATCGCTCACCTTCTTGCAACCATCAGTCTGTTCTCTGTATTTATTTTATGAGTCCTATTTTGTTTATTTTGTGCTTTAGATTCCACATGTAAGTGAAATCATATGGTATTTGTCTTTCTCTGACTGACTTGTTTCACTTAGCGTAATACCCTCTAGGTCCATTCGTGCTGTGGCAAATGGTAAGATTGCATTCTTTTCTATGGTAGAGTAATATTGCATTAGATGTATGTACCACAGCTTTTTAACCCACTTGTTTATTGAAGAGCACTGGGTTGCTTCCATATCTTGGCTCTTGTAAATGACACTGCATGAGCACAGGGTGCATATATTCTTTTGAATTAATGTCTTGTGTGTTTTTCTTTGTTATATGCAGGATGGGTAAGTGCCAGGCCAGGAACTTTCTATGCTGCCCAGCAAGGACTAGAGTGATGTGCCAAATTCACTAGCTCTGTCTGACCCCAGAATGACTAACAATTCCAGCTGCCATCTCCATCTCCTTCTGGGCACCAGGCTCTGTTGCATCTCAAATACCCTCAATATCCATCTCATTGCATCCCCACAACAACCCTGCCAGATAGTGACTCTTATCCTGTTTTGTAAATGAAGAAACTGAGGCCCAGAGCAATCAGGCGTCCTCCCAAAGTTCACATGGTCAGTATTCTTGAAGCCAGATTTAAACTAGTCTGGCTAAAAGCCTTTCTCTGGGCTATGCTGCCTCTTACCTGTCCACCTCTCTCTGTCGTGGCTTGATTTGGGGTCTGTTCCTCCCTGAGCCAGCCCCTGGCTGCTTGTACATTTTCTAAGTCGAGAGAGCCAAGCAGCCGGGGTGGAGACTTTGGACCTTAGCGAGGGTCAGGGTGCTCATCACCGCAGAGGGGTCATAGGCATTGCCAGCAGCCTTGGGAGGAAGGCCTTTGTGTGGGTGAGAAGGGGAGGGGTTTCCCCAGGACCCTCAGATTTCCCCTTACTGATGCCTTTTGCTACAGTAGCCCCACGTCCAGGCTGATTGGCTCTGGGATGCCCCTTCAAGGCTCCAGATTTGCCTATTTGCAGACAGGGTTGGCTCTGGGATGGGTCTCTTCCCCTTCAAGGCTCCAGATTTGCCTATTTGCAGACAGGCAGAAGGGACAAGCTCTCCAAGCAACACTCATAACTGAAGCTGAATCAACACAGTTTTGGTCTGAATCAGAAGAGCAGACGTGATTCTGAATGTCCTCCCCCAAGCCCCTCCCAAGGCCCCTCCCAGGTCTCTGGGGGCAGCAGCTGAGCCCATCCTGCATCCCCAGTGGGAGGTTCTTTCATTGAGGAAAGGAGTGCTGCAGTCAGTGACGCGATGGGAGGAGCGGGCGCGGATGAGGTCAGTGTGGTTCGGCTGCCTGCTGATGAGGTGCATCGTGTCTCAGGTCAGACAGACCGTTCTCCAGCCGCATGGCCTTGGTCAGAGCTCTTAACCTTCTTGAACTTCAGTTTCCATATCTCTAAAGCGTTGATAATAATAGCACCCACTATTGGGGGTTATTGATAGTGAGGATAAAATAAGAATTAAAGAGAAGTGTGTCCATAAGGCACTTGGAAGGGAGCCTGGTATGTAGTAAGCACTCAACAATGTGGCCTTGATGACAAGATAACGATGACAGCGAGGGAGAAGCTCGGCAACAATTACGTCAGACAGTGTGAGACGCTGCCGCACCCTCTCCCACATGTGTGTGCTTTCTGCTTCCAGGCTTTGCACTGACTGCCTCTCCCTGGCTACCATTCCCGAGACCCTCCTACTCCCGTTCCAGAAACGCGTCCTGAGCAAACGAGGGCCCTCATGGCACCGGGCCCTGCGGATCTGAGCCTGGATGAAGATCTCATGCAGATCAGCACCCAGCACCTGCCCCCAGGGCGTGTGGGAGCATATGGTTTGTAGGAACCGGTAGTAGGTCTCCCAGGGGAGGCCCGCGTCTTGATGCATGAGTAGGAATGGGCTGGAAGAAGAGACTAGGGTTTCTTTTTCCATGGAAAGGCATTCCAGGCAGATGAAATAACATGTGCCAAAGCAGAGAGGTGCGAAATAGCAGGCTGAGCTTGGAAAACGGCAAGAAGCACAGAATGGGGGGAAAGTTGGAAGCAAGTGGGGAGGGGGGAGAGATGAGAGTGGAACGGAGAGGATGTGGGGGGCAGATTGTGCAGAGCTTGTGTGCTAAATAAGACATTCAAAATGTATCTTGAAAGCAATGGCGACTTTTTCTTCTCATCGTGAAACAAACATGCCTGAGGGTCTACTCAATTCAAAACACCTTTGTAGTGGGCCCTGTGGTACACTGCCCAGCTGCCCCTGCCTCCCCCCTCAGACTGGCTGACAGCTTGCAGATGAAACTCCGTTCCTGCCATTGCCTTAGTCTGAAGAGATGCTCCCCTCTAATGTCACTCCCCTCCCCTGGACAAGCCCGCATCCAGTGATTGCTCTCCATGGGGGTATTAAGAACCAGCCCCCTTACCCCAACTTGGGACAACTATAAGCAGTCATTTCAGCTCCAGAGCTCCCCAAGAGGTGGGCTGAGGCCTTTGTAGTCTGCGTCACAGCCCCAATTGTCCCACTGCTTCACTCACTCCCCCACAGATATTGATCTTGAGATCAATCCCCAATAAACTTTCTGCCAGCAAGTCTTCATCTGAGAATCTCCTTGCCCAAGAACCCCAGCCTGTGACAGTCATCATTGAAGGCTGTCAGTGATGGTTGCCATCTCATTGAGGGGTCAAAGAGAGACCCTGCTTTTGGAAGGTAGCTCTGCCCACCACGTGAGAATGAAGCAGAGGGAGAGACGGGAGCTCAGAGGCCACTGAGGAGGTTGTTCTGATTTAGCAGAAGAATGATGAGGATACAAGGTAGGTGGGATGGGGAAGGAGGGATGGATTTGGGGAACTTAGAGGAAGCAGAATTGCCAGGCAGGGTACAGACTGGGAAGGGAAGCCTCCTGGGGCGGTGGGCAGAGGTGGAACCAGTTCCTGGGATGGACTGAGCAGGGCTCAGCTCAGTTTGGGAGTGGACAGCATGCCATGCTTATGAGACATCCAGGTGGAGCCCAGGAGGCAGGGCGAGCACCTAGGATCAGGAGAGGGATCTGAGCGGGAGGTGTGGCTCTGGGAGTTCACCAGTGCAGGCAGTTTACAAAGCATTTCTGCAGAGCCATTAGATGCTTGTTGGCACTAGCCAATTAGGAGGGTCACCAGGGTCCTGGAGACCCCTAGATGTTAATCCTTTAGTTTCTGGAGCATGGTGTGGGGTGGGGTGCTGGATGTGAGGGGCCCTGAGGGGGACTCTGAGCAGGAGCTATTGACCAAGCAGTAAGTTAGCATCTGTGTATGCCCGCTGAATACCTGTGCTCCTCACAACATCCTCCCAGGAATCTGCTGAGGCAGATATCATAATCCCTTCTTAAAAAGAGGAAACCAGGGCTCCCTGAGGGGAGTGAGTGTCTTGCCAGGAACCAGACAGCTCCTAAGCATCAGGGCTGCAGTTGAACCAGGTCCATCTGATCCTGCGTCCTATGCCTGTGGGCATCAGAACCCAGAATTCTTGTGTTGTTGTTTTTTTAAAAAATATGTTTTTATTGAATTCAGAGAGAGGAAGAGAGAGATAGAAACACTGATGAGAGAGAAACATCCATCGGCTGCCTCCTGCACGGCACCCACCGGGGGTCGGGCTGCAAGCTGGACATGTGCCCTGACTGGTAATTGAACCAGCACCTTCTGGTGCTTGGGATGACGCTCAATTAACTGAGCAGCAACAGCCAGCACCGGATTCTTTTTTTTTTTTTTAATATATTTTATTGATTTTTTACAGAGAGGACGGGAGAGATATAGAGAGTTAGAAACATCGATGAGCTACCTCCTGCACATCTCCTACTGGGGATGTGCCCGCAACCAAGGCACATGCCCTTGACCGGAATTGAACCTGGGACCTTTCAGTCCGCAGGCCGACGCTCTATCCACTGAGCCAAACCGGTTTCGGCATTCTTATCTCTTCAGTCAGCATTCCTTCCCCTTGTTCAAATTACCATTTCCAGTGCTGACTCCCAGAACTTCTATCACCAGCCATTGTCTCCTTCCAAGAAATGGTGCTGGGAATGTCCAGGCCTGTGGGAGAGGCAGGGTGGAATGGATAAGCCCAGGGCCAGACACGAGGGAATTTCCGGACGTGGGGAGTCCCCCAGCTCCTGGTTCGGAGCCCAGTGTGAAGGAAGGCTCATGGCCTCGCTCATGGGGAGTGGCAGGAGACCTGGGGACTCGCTGCCCCTGCCTCCTCCGGGGCCCACCACCTCAGGCCTGTTTCCTTCAGGAAAAAGAGCAACTTGTGAAGCAGGGAGCATCTTGTTACTGAAAATGTTATTCCCTTGTTCATCCTTTATTTACTATTGAACAACCATTTAGGAAGTACCCCCCATGTGACCTGTGCCCCCTGGTCCTGCCCTCCCCTGGGTCCAGGCTGGTGGAGGATGTGGGTGCTGAACAGTAAGACAGGCTAGGGAGTCTCCAGCGCTGCTCTGTTTGTCCCTGTGTCCCCGAGGCCAGCACAGCTATGCTGTCTGGGGCTATTGATTATTGGATAAAGGAAGGGCTGAGGTTGGACAAAAGGGTTTCCTGACCTGCATGAGAGAAAGCCCTGCAGGGGGAGTTAAGGGCGGGTGGCATCTTTATCGCTGGAAAGCACCAGCTTCTGCACTCAGTGTTTGACAGACACCCATGCAGGGGAAGGAGGCTGGACTCCGAGGTGCGGGGCCTTCTCACATCTGCCTTCTTCAGTTCTGCTATGGCTCCATGTGGCCTCCAGCTGCTAAAAGAACATTTGGGGTGTTTGCTCAGCTGTGGCCCCGAACACATTGAACTGACTTTCTTGTTAAGTCCTGCTCAGGGAGCCTGGGAGAGTGCTGGCAGGGAAATGGAAAAAGGAGAGGCCCCATCTGCAGAACTTTGGTCTCCTATCCCCAAGCCCACCAAAGTCCAGGCATGACTCACTAGCGTCGTACTCTGTCAGGTTTCCAAAAGCATGACTTGTTTTTTCTTTTCTTTTAATTTTTAAAACTTTAAAAAATATATTTTTTATTGATTTTTAGAGAGAGAGGAAAGGAGAAGGAGAGAGAGAAAAACATCGATACATCGATGTGTGAGAGAAACATCAATCGGCTGCCTCCTGCATCCCCCCTACTGGGGATCGAGCCCACAACCCAGGCATGTGCCCTGACCGGGAATCGAACCAGCAACTTTTCAGTGTCCAGGACAACGCCCAACAAACTGAGACACACCAGCCAGGACTTTTTAAACTGTTCTGAGAAGATGACTATAGAAGCTAGCTCCTTTCTCTTTTCCCATTTCTGTCACAATTTCCTCTTCGTCCTCACGGGACCGTGGTTCTCAGCAAAGAGGTCAGGTTCCTCTTTGGCCACAGAAGAAGTGACTGCATGAGAAGGGGAATGAAATGGAGGACACTAAGCTTCAGTGAACACCCACTATGTGCCATTTTGGGGGGGATGAGGAGACAGAGATAAAGTAACATGCACAAGAGTACACAGTTAATGATGACGATGCTAATACTAATACAATGAATATTATCAGGTGAAACCATTATTTGAACCACAGAAGAAGTGACTGCATGAGAAGGGGAAAGAGATGGAGGATACTAAGCTTCAGTGAACACCCACTATGCGCCATTTTGGGGGGATGAGGAGACAGAGATAAAGTAACATGCACAAGAGTACACAGTTAATGATGACTATGCTAATAATTCATTGTATTCATTAATACAATGAATATTATCAGGTGAAACCATTATTTGAAAAGCCAACCATTTCTGATGGTTCAACCTAATGCATGTTATTCAGGCACAACACAGGATGTTCTGTCTTCTCTGCTAGGAAGGTTATTATTCCGATTTCAAAGCTGAAGAAATGGAGGCGGAGAGAGTGTTCAGGTAACTCGCCAACGCCTTCCAGCAAGTCAGTGGTGGGGCCAGGCCGTGAATTCAGGTCAGTTTCCAAAGTCCCTCAATTCCCTGACCTCAAGCCAAAAACCACTCTGTACAGTCCCCTGTCCTGAAACTCATGCCGACTCAGGAGTGGAAAGACACCGGCCTGGGGGTTGGGAGGAACAGGCTCTGTCCCGAAGTGCTGGGTGGCCTTGGGCAGGTCTCTGCCCGCCCTGGACGCACTGTTCACATCTATAAAGGGAGGGATGGAGCTCAGCGAGGCCTCACTGTGGCCACCTCTGGCTGTGTGATGGGCACGAGGGCTGGGACCACGTCCGCCTCGTAGGTGCTCCCAGGGCCTGCGGTGGCCCTTGGTGCTGAGGGGGCTTCAGTGAACCTCGCTGACTGTGGGGCAGAGGGAGCACGTGTGGTTGGACTGGGAGTGGTGACTTGCAGGCACTAGGGCTGCTCCTTGTGCGGTGGGAGGCTGCCTTCCTGGTGACCAGGAGTCCTTCCTGCCCAGGCCTCAGGTCTCTGAAGGGAGAGATTCTGGGAAATCCCTCCCAGCCTCACTGGGGGATTTGCAGCCGACGATGCCCCTCCACCGAAGGCCCACTGCTCTTCACCTTTATTGGGTCTCTGAAAGGTCGGAGTTGGAAGCTTGCTAGGGGGCTGCAGTGTCTAGAGCAGTGATGGCGAACCTTTTGAGCTCGGCGTGTCAGCATTTCGAAAAACCCTAACTTAACTCTGGTGCCGTGTCACATATAGAAATTTTTTGATCTTTGCAACCATAGTAAAACAAAGACTTATATTTTTGATATTTATTTTATATATTTAAATGCCATTTAACAAAGAAGATCTTTGCAATAGTAAAACAAAGACTTATATTTTTGATATTTATTTTATATATTTAAATGCCATTTAACAAAGAAACATCAACCAAAAAAAAATGAGTTCGCGTGTCACCTCTGACACGCGTGTCATAGGTTCGCCATCATTGGTCTAGAGGCTTCCCCTGAACTGCCACAGTCACTTATGCCACCAAGTACTCAGTCATGTTCCTCTGTCCCCTCCTCCTCTCTGCCCCCCCCTCCCCCCCGGAGAAAGAAGACCAAGCCCATGGTCATGGCCAGCTGGAGACAGAGCTGTCTGCCTGCCAATCTCAGGTACCCACCCCCTGCACTCAGCTCAGAGGGGAGGAGTGAGAAGAAAGCCAGTGCATCCACAGCCAGGCTGGGGGAAGGGAGGGAAGTCTGGTGGCCCCAGGGAAAGAGCTCATATGTCTTGTCTATCATGACCTGGGTTGACCTCCTGGTTCATGAACTTGAGGTGGCTCATGAGGGAGGCATTATGGGCCTTCATGTAACCATCTGACTGGCCAGACATAGTAGCCACTATGACCATTTATTGAGCACTTACTGTGTGCCAAGCAAGATGCTCAGTTCTTTGTATTTATTCTCACATTTGATCCTCACAACAGCCCTGGGGGTAAGTTACTACTTTAATTCCCATTTTACAGCTGAGAAAACGAAATCTTAAAGAGATGCTATATAACTTGTCCAAGTTCAGACAGCTAAGATACAAATCAGGCAACAAAACTTGGACTAACTACTACATTATGCTAGTTCCATCCATCCAACCAATTACCCATTTGTATTAGACAGGACCCCAGTAGAAAACAGATTCTCATTTAATCAGGAGTTCTAAGAGGGCTTAACGCAGGGATTATGCATACAACTGGGGAGGGGGTGGTATGAAGGGAAACCACACAGGATCCTGCAACATCCTGGAGTCAGGAAAAGCAAAGTTGATATTGCCTAGAACCTGAAGGGGTGAGGGAAGGGAGATGTTAACGGAACCTGGGGGGAGAGAGTCATGCGGAGAGGGGCCTGGCAGGAGCCCTGCCCTTTGTCCAGAGGCAGCACTCAGAGAGGGGGCCTGGGGAATAAGTACTCTGGCTCCCCCGCTTCCTCTCTCATTCTTCCATCTCCTGCTGGGCTCCCCTTTGTTCAGACCCAACCAGAAGCCAAGAGGCACTGGAGTAGATGATGCAGTCTCTTCAGGTCAGCATCTGGGGCACGGAGCAGGGTGCTGAAAGGTGGACAGCCCATCTAGAGGGGCAAAGGGAAGACATCGCCCATCCACCTAACATGTCTCTCCTGGCACTGTGCAGTGTGAGGCTCTGCTATTGGTATGAAGATGCTGTTCAAGGCAAAACAGATGTTGTTTGTTCATTCATTCATTCATCATTCATTCATTCATTCATTCGGGATGCTATTCAAGGCAAAACAGATGTTGTTCGTTCATTCATTCATCATTCATTCATTCATTCATTCATCAAGTGTCCTTGAGAAGCTAGGGGCCCAGGGAAGAGTGGGACCCAGCTCCTGTCCTTGGATTGCTCAAAAACCCACTGATAAGTCATTCCGAAATGTGATTGGGGTTGCCTGCTTCCTTGTGTAGGTCCAGGGGATGGGAGGTCAGATGAGATGGAAGCAGACTAACCAGCAGAAAATCTATTTGCTGACTTTGCTAATTTGATCAATTCTCCTCCTCCCTCTCTTCCTCTTCCTCCCCCCCTCCTCTTTCTCCTCCTCCTCCTTCTCTTCTTCTTCCTCCTCCTCCTCCTCCCCCTCCTCCTTACCAATTATTCTTAAGGTTATATTTGTCTTTTGGGGGTGGGAGCTGTAGCCAGGGCCAAGGTGAGGCTCGGTGCCGTGGTCTCATTAGCATCATTATCTTATGATGAGGAAACAAAGCCCAGCCATGTGAGAGCAAGTCACAGCCCCATAACTAGTAGGACTCCTGGGTACACAGGGAGGCAGGCAGAGCTCATTGATCTCAAGACTGGCTTCTACTCCAGCTCAGCTACGAGCCCTTGAAGGAGCTCTGCCTCCCTCTGGGACTGCCTCCTTAGCTGTACAGAGGCTGCGGGACCTCCAGCCTGAGGTTGGCTGATTCTGGGAGGAGGCCACAGCTGTAGACTCCTGTCCCTTTCCCCATGCTGTCCCCAGAGCGTTGGACAGGCCCACATAAGTGTATGAATGCCTCTGTACTTCTGTTTCCCTTCGGAACCTCGAGGTTGCCGCCTCACTTCCCTGCACTCACTTAGCACCTGCTCCCCTTGGCCCTGATTTCATTACTGCACCCAAACCCCTCCAATCTCATTACTCCACTTGCTGTGAAGTTAGTGGTGCTAGTAGTACCGCTCCAAAGGGCCCAGGCATGCTGGGGGCAGCTGAGAGTCCGCCTGGATATGTGAGGGGGTGAGGGGTTCACTTCTCTGATGCTCTTTTGACTCCTGACATCTCAGTGTGTCCAACACAGGAGTGCCTGATGCTCATACTCTGAGCATTCTCAGCCCTGGAGTCTCTGGCCTGGTGGGGATGGGGGCCACTTGTCTCTTACTTCCTCTCTGCTTTTTGTTGTTTGCTCAATCATTTAGTGGGCTTCCAAAATAATTTCTTACAAGACTATACGTATCTATATCTGTATTTCTGTCTTCATGATATGCACGAGCCTCCGGAACACCAGGCCCAGGCAGGGGCCCTTGGCAGATGGCAGATGTGAGCGTGGGTACCATCAGATGGGAATGTGGGCCCTTCAACAGAGGCCAGTGGGGGGAGATGTTGGTGACTAGAGCCACCAGTGGGAATGAGAGGGCAGTGGGGGGTTGACGTTATGGAATGAGAGTGACAAGAACAGGTGGCCCTTGCCATTGCCCTGGCACTATGCACCCAACCCACCTCCAGAACTCCTGCTCCCCAGATAGGAGGGCGGGGGAGAGCCCTGCATTGTCTGAGAGGACCCTGAACTGACCAGGGTCGTTTCCATCAGCAGCAGAAGTGAGGCCTCAAGTCTGCACCTGTGCACCCAGGGTTGACGTTATGGAATGAGAGTGACCAAGAACAGGTGGCCCTTGCCATTGCCCTGGCACTGTGCACCCAACCCACCTCCAGAACTCCTGCTCCCCAGATAGGAGGGCGGGGGAGAGCCCTGCATTGTCTGAGAGGACCCTGAACTGACCAGGGTCGTTTCCATCAGCAGCAGAAGTGAGGCCTCAAGTCTGCACCTGTGCACCCGTGAGCACGGCTGACGAGGCCCAGCCCTCTCTCCAGCCTGAGCCTGTGTCAGGGGTCCTGCCGGGCGAGCACCTTCTATTCTGCTCTGATGGCAGGAGCATCCAAGCCCATTCCAACTGGAAGTGTCACTCCCTTTTTGGAGAGGGAGCTGAGCCCGAACTCCACATGTGCAGACTTACGGCCTCTCCCTCGTCACAGAGTTCTGTATCCTGCCCAGCCGCTGCCAACCGCACCCCCTCCTCAGTTGGCAGCAGGTGACTGCTTGGATTATACATTCTTGGCTACGACTATGTGTGACTGTGGGCTTGACTGTGAGCACAGCGAGAACGAGGTTTGCATGTGAGAACGTGCACCCACACAAGGAACCTCATCAAAATTTAAAAAATCCGAGAACACTGAACAAAGACCGTCACGTGCTGCTGGCCGTGAGCCTTTGAGTCGAGGTTCGTGTTTCAAAGGAGGACTCAGCAGTCAGCTTGCTTGGTGGGCCAGTTCAACAACTTTGAGCCAACAGACCCCAGTTTGAACTCCAGGGTCTTTGGGTGTCTGGGGACGAGGGGCCTCTCAGGCTGAAAGGTAAGGGGGAGACTCATGACAGAGGCCAAGAATAAACTCCGGGTCACCCAAAGCAAACATGGCCCTAACTTAGATCTCACAGCAAAGGCCATTGTTGGATCCGTCCATGCAGAGGACCTGGCCTCTGGCGGGAGAGGGGG
>NW_005359225.1:1105673-1145133 GCF_000412655.1 Myotis brandtii
TTTTGGGGGTGGGAGCTGTAGCCAGGGCCAAGGTGAGGCTCGGTGCCGTGGTCTCATTAGCATCATTATCTTATGATGAGGAAACAAAGCCCAGCCATGTGAGAGCAAGTCACAGCCCCATAACTAGTAGGACTCCTGGGTACACAGGGAGGCAGGCAGAGCTCATTGATCTCAAGACTGGCTTCTACTCCAGCTCAGCTACGAGCCCTTGAAGGAGCTCTGCCTCCCTCTGGGACTGCCTCCTTAGCTGTACAGAGGCTGCGGGACCTCCAGCCTGAGGTTGGCTGATTCTGGGAGGAGGCCACAGCTGTAGACTCCTGTCCCTTTCCCCATGCTGTCCCCAGAGCGTTGGACAGGCCCACATAAGTGTATGAATGCCTCTGTACTTCTGTTTCCCTTCGGAACCTCGAGGTTGCCGCCTCACTTCCCTGCACTCACTTAGCACCTGCTCCCCTTGGCCCTGATTTCATTACTGCACCCAAACCCCTCCAATCTCATTACTCCACTTGCTGTGAAGTTAGTGGTGCTAGTAGTGCCGCTTCAAAGGGCCCAGGCATGCTGGGGGCAGCTGAGAGTCCGCCTGGATATGTGAGGGGGTGAGGGGTTCACTTCTCTGATGCTCTTTTGACTCCTGACATCTCAGTGTGTCCAACACAGGAGTGCCTGATGCTCATACTCTGAGCATTCTCAGCCCTGGAGTCTCTGGCCTGGTGGGGAAGGGGGCCACTTGTCTCTTACTTCCTCTCTGCTTTTTGCTGTTGTTTGCTCAATCATTTAGTGGTCTTCCAAAATAATTTCTTACAAGACTATACGTATCTATATCTGTATTTCTGTCTTCATGATATGCACGAGCCTCCGGAACACCAGGCCCAGGCAGGGGCCCTTGGCAGATGGCAGATGTGAGCGTGGGTACCATCAGATGGGAATGTGGGCCCTTCAACAGAGGCCAGTGGGGGGAGATGTTGGTGACTAGAGCCACCAGTGGGAATGAGAGGGCAGTGGGGGGTTGACGTTATGGAATGAGAGTGACAAGAACAGGTGGCCCTTGCCATTGCCCTGGCACTATGCACCCAACCCACCTCCAGAACTCCTGCTCCCCAGATAGGAGGGCGGGGGAGAGCCCTGCATTGTCTGAGAGGACCCTGAACTGACCAGGGTCGTTTCCATCAGCAGCAGAAGTGAGGCCTCAAGTCTGCACCTGTGCACCCGTGAGCACGGCTGACGAGGCCCAGCCCTCTCTCCAGCCTGAGCCTGTGTCAGGGGTCCTGCCCTGCGAGCACCTTCTATTCTGCTCTGATGGCAGGAGCATCCAAGCCCATTCCAACTGGAAGTGTCACTCCCTTTTTGGAGAGGGAGCTGAGCCCGAACCCCACTTGTGCAGGCTTACGGCCTCTCCCTCGTCAGAGAGTTCTGTATCCTGCCCAGCCGCTGCCAACCGCACCCCCTCCTCAGTTGGCAGCAGGTGACTGCTTGGATTATACATTCTTGGCTACGACTGTGTGTGACTGTGGGCTTGACTGTGAGCACAGCGAGAACGAGGTTTGCATGTGAGAACGTGCACCCACACAAGGAACCTCATCAAAATTTAAAAAATCCGAGAACACTGAACAAAGACCGTCACGTGCTGCTGGCCGTGAGCCTTTGAGTCGAGGTTCCGTGTTTCAAGGAGGACTCAGCAGTCAGCTTGCTTGGTGGGCCAGTTCAACAACTTTGAGCCAACAGACCCCAGTTTGAACTCCAGGGTCTTTGGGTGTCTGGGGACGAGGGGCCTCTCAGGCTGAAAGGTAAGGGGGAGACTCATGACAGAGGCCAAGAATAAACTCCGGGTCACCCAAAGCAAACATGGCCCTAACTTAGATCTCACAGCAAAGGCCATTGTTGGATCCGTCCATGCAGAGGACCTGGCCTCTGGCGGGAGAGGGGGAGGGGAGGACCAAGCGTGGCAGAGGAAAGAGCAGAGCTCGCCTGGACGCTGCTCTTGGCCCTTCGGGTGTCACTCAGTTCCCCTTCCTCATCGCCCCACTTTACGGAGGAAAAAAGCAGATGCTGTGAGAGGGGGAGACAACTTGCTAAAAGTCATACAGCCAGGAGGAAACTCCATCCTATGGTGGTGGCGCCCTTGCTCCCTAACACACAACAGAAATACTGTTGGGAAGCAGGGCGGGAAGGGGCAGTTCCTGCACAACGGAATGGAGTTCACATCTGGGACGTTGCAGGCACAGTGGCTGGCGGGTGCTACCTGAATGTCTAGGCGCGGCTCAGTGGGCACCCCACAGTTCGGAGGGCCACGGGGACCCTATCAGAAGGAGTGTCCTCTACGGAATTAAGTTAAGTTTTCTTTAATGGGAGGAGTTATAGGTGGGCAATGACTTTGGAATCCCCAAGTGTGGCCTTTCTTAGAACCCTTATTTTAGGGACGCTCCCTCCCCGGGCTGTCCTAGGAAAATGAGAGGTCCTGTGGGAGACGGGGAGGGGGGCAGGGTTGCTGAGAAGGCAGACACTGGAAGCAACCTGAATGCCTGGCTCTGGGGTTTCCTGGGGTTGAAAACTGAGAAAGGGCCCCTAAGAGTTGCCACACTGTGGGCTGAGGCTGGCCTGTGTGAGGGGCCGCGAGGTGGGCTGCAGCATTCCTCTGTGCCGCGCTCTGGGAAACACAACCACCCTTTGACAGGAGTGGAGAGGGAGGTCTGGAGAAAAGCCGCCCCTGGGTGGGACCAGCAGCGTGGTCAGGGAGAGGGAGTGTAATTAGAGTGTAATTAGCATGTTTTGTGGGTTGAAAAGGAAAAGCTGCCAGATCCCGGAGGAGAAAAAGGTACAACTGGAGGCCAAACCTTGTCTTGCTAGAACCGCCTGTGGCCATGGGCCCAGCACAGGGACCTGCCAGGCAGGGACCCCAGGTGTGTGTGCGATGATCTGAGCGTGGTGTGGAGGTGGCAGCCTGGCCCTTCGGAGGGACATGCGGCCCGGCAGAGGGCCCTGCTCCTGCTGCAGATCGTGGGGGCCAGCTGTCTGTGTGGGGGTGCTGGCTGGTAGGCAGGAGCCGTGGGGGCAGAGGCTGCTGGAGACAGGTGCTCTGACACTGCTGGGAGAATTGGACTGTCCTTTGTGTGTGGGACAATTCAGGAGGTCCCTCCCCAGGAGAGATAGACCAGATTGGAGACCTGAGCAAATTTTTATTTTGGGTGTCTTGGGATGAGGGTCTTGTTTTTAAAGCTAACAGTCCTAAAGATCAGTTTGCTACATTTGAGCAACTTCAATTAGAAACTTCTTTGTAACAAAAGACAATCTAAGGTTAAAATGCAAAGGACAAATAAAGAGAAGTATTTGCCACATGTATGAGAAGAAATCAAAGTCTAGAAAATAGAAAGATCTACAAATCAATAAGAAAAGTCAGACAAGCCGATAGAAAACAGGACTAAGTGAACAGGAGAGTCACAGAGAAAGGAAAAGGATTTCCTCATGCAGAGATGCCCACCTTGCTGCTCCTCGGGGAAAGAAAGTGTAAAATGAACATTGATCGGGAATTAATTTTGCCTATAAGATTGACAAGTTCTGAAAAATATTGATGATACTCAATGTTGATAAGACTTTCTGGCAATGAAAGTTGGTAAAGCTTTTTTGGCGGCCAACTGGCAGACTCTATCCGAATTTAAACTACACATACTTGACTGTATCTGACCTAGCAATTCAGCTCTTCGTATCTACCCCAGAGAAACGCCTGCAGATGTGCACAAGAGGAAGGTACAAAGAGGTTTAGTACAGGACGGCTCCTAAGAGTAAACATTGGAGGAAACTGTACAAGAAAAAGGGATGGTACATTCATCCTATGAAATACCAACCAACCACAGGGACGAGTAGCCTCGCAAACTTGGACTTGTAGGTGGTCCAAGAGAAAGGGGCCTGAGTGTTTGCTTCCTGGGCTGTCCTGCGTTCTAAGGGGCCGGGAGGCTGAACTGAGAGCCAGGAGCTAATAAAGCAGGAGGGTAAAGGCAAAGGCAGAGGGCAGCCCATCAGCAGGAAGCTAATGGGAGACCAGGCAGAGACGGTGGCTCTGCAGGCATCTTGAGCCAAGGTGTGGCCAGGTGGGGCGTGGCCTGGGTTGAGCTCATTAGCTCAAGGCCTCGCGTGAGAACCTCAGCAACCAGGCAGGTACAGGATCACCCTGGAGGGATCCGGTCTGCACCCGCCTCCTCAGGGCAGCCCTGTCCCTGCCTGGCGGCTCACAGGAAGGCCCCTCCACACATACACACCTGGGGAGGCAGGTGGAGGTAGCAGCTACCCGAGGAGTAGAGCATTTTTATACCAGACAGACTGAATATTCCCTAGCCAGACTGTTCAAATGACCAGATGAGACCAAGCTTTAAACCACATTAGACGACGTTATGTAATTTTTCCTGGTAGCCAAGGGAGGAGTGGTTTGAGAGGAAAGTCAGTTGAGTAAGAAACAAAACATTACAGCTTCCTTCTGCGTTGGAGCTGAGTTCTGGGGCCCTGACGCAGTGCACTTTGTTGAGTCTATTTCCTCGGCCTGGCATGTGCTCCCTTCCCTCCCCTTAGATACTATTTGCTTCTCAATTTAGCCCTGATTTCCTCCTCAGGGAGCTGCCCTTGAACTCCCAGCCTGGCTTCCACACCCCCGAGCTTCCCTTTATCACAGCATTTAGCTCACTGTGTTGTCATGCTTGCCTCCCCCATCCGACGGTGAGCACTGGGGGGCAGAGGCCATCTACTGTGCATCACTGTACCCTCAGCACCTAGCGCAGTACTTAGCACATGGCAGCTGCTGAATAAAGGAGTGAGGAAGTGAATACAGGAGTGAGAGGGGCTGCATTTAGGGTAGACCTGAGCACCATATGACCTTGGGCTAGTCATTTCCCCCTCCCTGGGCCTGTTTCCCATCTTCGAAGAGGTGAGGGTGGAGGAGCTGGGCTTCTCTCTGACAACCCCACCCACCCAGTCCTCTCTTGCCCAGGGAGCCCAAAACTTCCGGTGTTATGTTCTGTCTGCCCCTGAGAAATCCAGACCAGAGAACCCTGTCTGTGCAACTGCCCTGCCCCCTCCAATGCAGGCCTTTGCAAAATCCGGCCGCTTCCTCTTTCCAGACATGGCTCACGGCTGGGTTCCTCCCCACGGCCTCCTCCTTGAGGGACCCTGAAGCTTCCAGATGGGTGTGGTTTCTGCCTCTTTCCCGGAGTCCAGCAGGCAGCAGTCCAGCCCCCGCTGAGGAGCTGCCCAGAGCCTCTCTCTCTGCCCTGGCAGGGGGGTCCCTCTCCTCTTAGACTCTTCCTCTTCCTCTGTGCCCTTCTCCCTCCTGTCTGTGCCCCTCTCCCCTCTCCCCTCTCCCTCTGTGTGTTTGTTTCTTGGCCATTGTGCCTCTGGCTTTGTTTTCTCTCTCCCTGCCTTTATCTCTACTGGCTCTTTGTACCTTTCTTTGCTTTGTTGACGTAAGAACATCCAAACCTGCAGGGAATTTTTAATTAAAGTTTATTTGAGCCAAACAGAGGATATGCCTGGAAGCAAGATCTCAACAGATGGCAACATGTGCTTCTCAGGATGGCAGTTTGCAGCTTCTTTTGTGCATTTGGAATTAAGGGGGAAACGTAGAGAAGGTTCCATGAAGCTGGGAGAGAGCAAGGTGGGGATTAGAGTACAGGATAGTTAACAAGATCATGTGCTTTCTTCTTTTTTCTTCTTTTTTAAAAAAAAATATTTTATTGATTTTTTGCAGAGAGGAAGGGAGAGGGAAAGAGCGTAAGAAACATCAATGAGAGAGAAACATCGATCAGCTGCCTCCTGCACACTCCCTACTGGGGATGTGCCCACAACCAAGGTACATGCCCTTGACCGGAATCGAACCTGGGACCCTTGAGTCCACAGGCTGACACTCTATCTACTGAGCCAAACCGGTTAGGGCTCATGTGCTTTCTTGAGAGTGGTTTCTCTTTGTTAAAAAAATTTTTTATTGGGGTGGCATTGGTTAATAAAATTATATAGGTTTCAGGTGTACAGTTCTATAAGACGTCATCCGTAAACTGTATTGTGCGTTCACCACCGCAAGTCAAGTCTCCTTCCATCACCATGTATCCCTCCTATCCGCTTGTCTACCTCCCCCACCCCCTTTCCCTCCAGTAATTGAGCGTGATTTCTCCTGAGGGGTCTGAAAGAGGCAGTCAAAGGTGTGTTAACCTAGAGCAGTGATGGCGAACCTTCTGAGCTCGGCGTGTCAGCATTTTGAAAAACCCTAACTTAATTCTGGTGCCGTGTCACATATAGAAATTTTTTGATCTTTGAAACTATAGTAAAACAAAGATTTATATTTTTGATATTTATTTTATATATTTAAATGCCATTTAACAAAGAAAAATCAACCAAAAAAATGAGTTCGCGTGTCACCTCTGACACGCGTGTCATAGGTTCGCCATCACTGCCCTAGATGTACAGAAACAATCAATGGACAGGGCTTGCTAAAGACAAAGATAAGCCTTTTATCAAAGAAGTTATAGGTCTGGGATGTGACTACCTGCCCAGTTAGGAATTTATGATCAGATTACCCTGTGAGGTTACTTTCTGTAAAACTCCTTTTTCTTTTTTTTTTTTAAAATACATTTTATTAATTTTTTACAGAGAGGAAAGGAGAAGGATAGAGAGTTAGAAACATCAACAAGAGAGAAACATCAATCAGCTGCCTTCTCCACACCCCATACTGGGGATGTGCCCGCAACCAAGGTACATACCCTTGATCGGAATCGAACCTGGGACCCTTCAGTCCACAGGCCGACGCTCTATCCACTGAGCCAAACTGGTCAGGGCTAAAACTCCTTTTTCATTCACACCTTTTCTGTCCCTCTCTCTGTGTCTGTGGTTGCCTGTGTTCTTTCCTCCTATTTCTTCTCTCCAGACCCCTGTTCCACCCTAGCGGCCTTTTGTCCCTCCACAGGCCTTAGCCTCCCCAACTGGCTGAGGGCTGCTCTCAGTTTCTCCCAGAGCCCCTTCCTGGCTCCTGACTCCTCTGCCCCAGCCCTGGCCAGCCTGAATCCCCATCCACAATCCTCTGCTGGGAGGGTGCTCCGGGACAGCCACTGGCCCCAGCACAGTCTAGGGGGCATGCTGGGCTCACACATCCTAGCATTGCCTTTTTGAAGAAGAGGAGGGAGGTGTCGTGACCAATGGCCAGGGTTGTCTGGCCATTCTGGCCTGGAGAGACCCTGCCCCCACCCTGTGTGAAGCAGCCTGACCCCCTTTCTGTCCCTGACTGCCCCAGTGGTCTCCCCAAGCAAGGCCTGCACTCATGGCTCCCTGAGGGGGCTGCTTTCCTCTGCTGGCTTCTTCCCACAGAGCCTGCTGGGAGCTGGGCCATTTGATAGCAGGACTGTTTCAGTTGAGAGGAATTAGACCCCAAGGCCCAGACAGAGGGATGTAAGAGCCCAAGAACAAACATGAGACAGAGATGGTGAGGCTGAAATGTGAAAAGTGATGGGGGAATTAAACATGGAAGATTCCACCTGGTTGGATCCTGGGCTCTGCCCCTTACCGGTGGGGCAGTCTTAGGCAAATCACTTCTGCTTTCTGAGCCTCTGGGTTCTTTCCTGTAAGGTGGGACAACCCATGCCCTCCAGGAGTGCTGTTCTGAGAATTACCTGTGAAGACATAGTTAAAGCATCCAACACCGAAGGCACATGATAACCATACATGCTACTGGACATGGAATATAAATGTCTGACAAAGAAATGAGCTCAGGGTCAGGGGCTCTGTGTTAAAATCCCATTTATACCTTCTGAGGCCGGTGCAGGAGCTGGGAGGAGAGATGCTCAAAAAGGATTGAAGAGTAGATGAAGGGATGAGGGGATGAATGACTGAATCTCAGTCACTGATCAACTGTGGCCCTGAAAAAAGTCACGGGTCCTCAATAAAATGGAGAGAGAATTTTTAGCTTGCAAGGGTGTTATAAGAATGAAATTAGACATGGAATGTAAAAGTGCATAATTAGTGTTCAACAAATCTTAGCCTTTATAGACATTATAATAATCATAGCACAAGAATTAACATGAAAAATTCAGTGTGCAAGGCCAATCCTGATACAAAACAGGCCAGTTGCCTCATTTAAGCTCACAGTGCCAAGAGCGTGGACAAAGGGCCTGGCTTACTTTTTGGTGGCCCTTGTGCTCAGAGCAGACTAAGTGAAGATGCTGGGAGTTGTTTTGACAGGCTCTTGACCAAGTGGCTGCTGAGGAACCAGAGCTCCAAATCCAGGGACACTACAGCCTGGGGGCAGACCCAAGGAGGCAAGGGTCTGGGGGCCAGTCCTGCCAGTGAGGGCAGAGGCCCAGGGGGAGGCTGTCTCCATGACTACAGGCTTCATCCCATTTCCATAGTGAGACTGGATACATCCTATCTCCAGGCTGGGCACCAGGACCCTGTCCCACCTGAGCACAGGCCACAGTGCCAAGGCAGCCAGATCTGCCCTTGCCTGATTCTGGCTGCCCTTGAACACGTCCCACGTGCTACCTAAGGGGTACAGAACTGGCTTCCCCAAGATGTGCCACGTCGGCATGTGAATTATTTTGAGCTGAAGGCAATTGAGACCCTGTGGGCTCTCAAGAAACTTTTGCCTCTCCCTTAAAGAGTCTAAATTAGGGGCCTTGCCCATAATAAGAGTTATCACCAGAAATAACCTCTTATGACCTACCTATAGAGCAAGGAAACATCTAATTACTGACCATCTGCTCCTCCTGCAATGAACTTCCTTGCCTCTGAAGTCCCAAGGTAACTATTCCACATATACTTAGCTCAGAATTCCACATATATTTCTGTCTATGAACCTGTCATATATGTGGTGGTGGGGGGGGCTATCTCTGACTTTCTCATGTATGTGGGGTTTCCATACATGCATATGTAATTAAATTTGGTTATTTTCTCTTGTTAATCTTGCTCATGTAGATTTAATTTTCAGAAAGAACCTTGAAGGGTAGGGAAAGTTTTTTTTCTTCCCCCACACCAACCCATCTGTGCCTTGGCTGCCACCGTCCCTGTCCCCTGAGATGTGCAGTTCAGCCTTCTCTTTCTGTTACTATCTTGCTCACCCTTCAGCTGCCAGCTCTACTGCAACCCCCTAAGATTTCGCTAGGTCAGAATGACTCACTCACTAGCCTGACCTTGGGCAAGTTACCTGACCCACTGAGCCTCAGTTTACTCATTTGTAAACTAGAGCTGTTTATACCTACCTGTAGGTCTTATGAGCATTTAGTGAGAAAACACATATGAGAGTGTCCAACATGATTTTGGCAACTGCTTTGTTTTGCACGACCCTTTCTTTCTCCAATAAAACATTTGTCTTGTTATTCCCCTTATGTTAGTTGGCATGTGTGCCCCTTCAGAATGGGAAGTCTTTGAGGACAGAGTTATTCCCATGCCCACTGCTTAATACAGGACCCAACACAACACAACATGCACAAAGGCAAGTGGCCATGGCCCTGACCATCACAAGGTAAATTAAGCCACATTTTCTGAGGACTTGCTACGTGCCAGGCAGCATTCTCTAAGCATCATTCAACCACTCAACAACTGATTTAGTGAGCATCTACCATATGTCAGGTTCTGTCAATGGCACTTAGGTGACATCAGTAAACAAGAGTCACAAATTCTGAGCTCATGGAGCTTGTCTTCTAGCAGAGGGAGCAGATGACAAGCAGCAGACAGCAGGTGTTAGCGGGTGACAAGTGCTATGAATGAAAATAGTGCAGTAACAAGGGGGAGTGTCGGGGAAGGAGAGTAGATTACAATTTAAATAAGGAGGTCAGTGTGGGCCTTTGAGCCAAGGTTGAAAGGGGTGAGGGAGTTCATATTGACATATCTGTGGGAGGCATGTTCCTGGCCAGGGGAACAGCCAGGACAAAGGCCCTAGGTGAGCTGGCCTGACCTGTTGGGTGGAAAAGGGGAAGAGGGAACATTAGGTCATGGGTCTGGGGTGTTACTGGGTCAGTGCACCCGGGCCTTAGAGGCCATTGGAAGGACTTTTGCCCCAAATAAACTAAGAAGCCACTGGAGATCTTGAGCAGAGGAGTGACATGACTTGACATATCTTTTAAAAGGCTCGCCCTGCATGACTATTCTGTGGGTTTAAATCCAGGTCCATCTCTTTGTAGCTGCATCGCTAGGCAAGACATTTTACCACTCAGCTTCAGTTTCCTCTCTGTAAAAAAGCAGAGTAAGACTATGTGCCTAACGGGTCCTTGGCCGAAATTCCCGTCTGCTTTGAGGCCTAAGAATAGCAGTCTTTCTGAGCAGTTGGTTCGTTTCACTCTCACGAACACTGTGGAGGCATTTCTCATGCTTGCTGGTTGTTGGGAAGCTGAAAGCAAAGCGGGCGTCCACCCAGAGCCCATGCATCAATCTGGAGGCAGCTGCAGCTTTATTCTTGTGCTTGTCCCTTTCCATACCTACTTAAAAAAACACTTTACATGCTATAGGCTTTAAACAACTTCCTTAATATAACAGATTACAGAAATAATACATGCGAATGTTAGGTATTTTGGGAAATGGGCATGTAAAGTACCATGAAGAAAATATATGGACCCAAAGATAATGACTTTAAAAACAATCTTTAGCCGAAACCGGTTTGGCTCAGTGGATAGAGCATCAGCCTGCAGACTGAAAGGTCCCAGGTTCGATTCCAGTCAAGGGCATGTACCTGGGTTGTAGGCACATCCCCAGTGGGAGATGTGCAGGAGGCAGCTGATCGATGTTTCTCTCTCATCGATGTTTCTAACTCTATCCCTCTCCCTTCCTCTCTGTAAAAAATCTATAAAATATATTTTAAAAAAACAAAAACAAAAACAATCTTTATTGTTGAAGGTATTACAGATGTTCCCTTTTTTCCCCCCATTGATCCCATTCTAGCCCACACCCTCCCATCGCCCCAGGCCTTCACTACAGTATTGTCTGTGTCCATGGGTGACGCATACATGCATACACGTTCAAAGACAACGACTTTTACTTCGTCATGTCCTCGCCCAGGCTGCCAGGGAAGTGTACCTGCGTACCATGGTGGAACACAGATAATAAAGGCAGAAAACAGTTGGCTTTTGAGGTTTGAGTGTAAGCAACACATTTGAAAAAATTGATGAGGAGTTCGATTCCAGACCAGACAAGGAATGTTCTAACGGAGAGGAGAGAGGTGGAGGGAAGGTGAACAATTGGGGGTGCTAAGAAGGGGCTCAGCACCATCCCCCCACACCCCCACCCCACCTTGCTTTTCCCCCAGAAAGCCGGTGTGCTGGACCAGCCCCAGGGAGGCAGAGGGGTGTGGTGGGACTCCCTGCGCTGGGAGGAGGCCAAGACACTTGACTTCCTTGCACCCGGCCGAGGCTCTGGGTAGCAGAGCAGAGATGGGTGCGGAAATCCAAGCAGAAGGGCCGAGGGAGCCTGGCAGATGCCCCAGGAGAGGCTTGGAGGTGAAAGAGGGGGGGCCTGGCCCCACGGGTGTGTGTGTGTGGTAGGGCTTTATGGAAAGCTCCCCGGGGTCCCCTTGGCTCACTCACAGGTCAAAAGTGCACCTGCTGTGTAGCCGTATCAGTTTCCTGTGGCGGCTGCAATGAACTGCCACACACTTGCTGGCTTAAAACAACAGACGTTTATCCTTTCAACTGCTTGGGAGGCCTGAGGTCCAAAATCAGCTTCACCGACCTGAAATCGAGGAGCTGCCGGGCCATGTTCCCTCTGAGGCGCTCGGGGAGAGCGTTCTCCTTGCCTCTCCCAGCTTCTGGTGGCGGTTGGCATTCTTTAGCTTGTGGCTGCATCTTTCTCTGTTCCATCTTCGTGTCTGTCCACGCTGCCTCCGCTTCTCTCTTATGAGGATGCATGTGATCGCAGTGAGGACCCATCTGGATAATCCAGGATGAACTCCTCTCAAGATCTTTATCGGCAGCACCTATGTTGCCATTTCATCTCCTGCTGTATAAGGTCATATCACAGGTTCCAGGGGATTATTAGAAAGTGACTGTGTTTGGGAGAGAGGACTTTTTTCCCCCTGCCTACCACAGGGGCTGTGCAGTGGCCAAGAAAGCTGCCTGGAGCTGAAGGGCAAGGTCTGGCCAGGCAGCACCCACTGAGTACCAGCAGCCGGGGCTCAGACAAGTTGATGGGAAGTCTCAAGGGACACCATTGTGGGCAGATGACGATACCTGTAAGAACAGGATCTACCTAAAGAACCCCGTAAAGGAGATGGGGTGGGCTGTGTGGGTGGGGGATCCACAAATGACTGAGATTAAGTTTCCATCTCATAAAACGGGGGTTCACAGTAGAAATTAAATTAGAAAATAAAATGAAGCAACCACTTTGTTTTGCACCTCTGAGTCTGAGTGGCCTGCAATTGGAATTCATGACCTATACCCACCTACATGCATAAACACACATACACTCTCACCTATAAAAACCGATTTTTAGGCTCTATTTTTAAACTTAAAATCCTGCAACCACCTTTCCCTGTCATTAAATTAAATATTCTTCTACATCATCATTTCTACAATTGCCTTTAGCCTTCCATTGACTAATATACAATTTGATGTAGACGCCATGCGGTTTTATAAGACTGGATTGAAACAGGCCAGAGGTGCGTGGGGAAGCCTCAGACATCAGACTTTATTGGGTTCAGGCTGCACGGGAAAGTTGGGTTCTTAGCCTCTGGTGAGGGGGAGGCCACCCGGCGTCCACAGCGGCCACGGACAAGCCACATGCAGACGAGTGAGCGCTTACCCCGTGGCTCTGACTCAGGCAGGAAGGGTCTGAAGACGTATGTACATCAGCATCGATGCCAATTAATATCCCCATATAGGCCCGACGATCTGACCAGGTCAACAAGCACGCCAGTGTTGGAACATCGCCAATGCTGGGATCTAAATGAGTAAAGGAGAGGCTCATGTGCATCATGAGACCAGCTGGTGACTTCCCCCAGCAGCCCCGTGACTCTCTTGGAGTCTTAGAGGAGCCCAGAGGCTCTGTTGGCAACACCGGTGTGGCCTACAGCCAGAGCAGATACTCCTGTGTCCTCTTTCAGGAACAAATGTCATTATATGCTCACTAGAGGCCCAGTGCATGATTGAAATCGCGCGAGGAGGCACCCCGCTGGCCGCCGAGAGAGTCAGGCTGGACCCGTGCCACAGGCGGCCGGGACCCTTGCCTGACTTCCGCCCCAGGCCTCCCTGGCCCCCCTGCCTGAGCCACCTCGCTGGCTTGGGCAGGCCCCCCTGTGTCTGTCTCCGTCTCCGCTCCAGGCCTCACCTGTGCTCAACTTCCTCCTGTTTGGTCGTGACCCGTTAGGGAGCTCTGGCCTAGTTTGCATATTACCTCTTTACATATATATATAGATTTATAGATTAGATCAGTAGTTCAGCAGCCACTTCCTGGTGCCTACTTTGTGCCAGGCCCTGGGCTGGGTCCTGGGACACACAGGTGCTTCAGACATGATTCCTGCTCTCAGAGGGCGCACCCTCAGGGTGGCTGGCGGGAGACAGAGTTCAGTACTGTGGTGGAGGGCAGCATGGAGACCCTGAGTCGCTCCATGAGTCAAGGTAGACTTCCTGCAGGGGTGATCAACAGGATGGGTCTTGGTGAGTGACTAGAAGCTTGCTGGCTAGGATTGATGTGGGGAGTAGGGGAGGAGGGCATTCCTTCCGCTCCATTTAGGGAGCACCTGCTCCGTACGGTAGGCCCCCTGTGAGGGAGTGGCTGTGTGAAATGAGAAACACAAGAACATGGGTGCTGAGGGGCCCGAGTCCCAGAGAACCCAGTGGCGCGCTCAGTCACACGGCACATCAGGGCTCAAACTCTGCAAGTCCCAGCCTCGCCGACCCTTCCTGGGCATCGCTCTGGAGGACAGCACCAGGCAGCTACCGGGGACAGGCTCCCACTCTGAGTGTACCCACGCAGGCTGGCCCCCGGCCTCCCATCCCTGACTCTGCAGCACACATGGATGTTGAATATGTCTTTGATTTCTATTTTCTGTGCCTGTGAGGTTGGAGACTGTGAAAGTGTCTGCTCCCAGGTAAGACCACAGTAGGTCTCCAGGCCAGGTGACCCTGGGGGCAGTTGGGGGCGGGGGGCGGGTGCTGAGACAGCTGGAGAAGTCAAGCCCAAGTAAAGACTATCATATTAGATGTGGTGAAGCCAGGGTTGGAACCAGAAAGCAGCTGTGTCACCTGCCCAGTGCTAGGGAGTGGGGCGTGGGGTCGGGGAGGTTGCTACCCAGAGCAGGGGATGGAGGTTGACCTGTATGGCATTTTATGACCTAGCCTTGGAAGTCCCATAGCATCACTTGGCTGTACCCTATTGGCCAAGGCAGTCACAGGACCTGCCAGGTCCCAGGGGAAGAGGATACAAACCTACTTCTTGAAGGGGAGCGGCAATGTTCTAAAAGAGCCCTTGGGGTGGAGGTGCTGTTGCCTCATCTTCGGAAAATGCGATTCACTGTACATACCACTTAGCAGCCTGTGCTTTCACTTTCTTTATGGCGCCTTTGGATGAAGAGACGTTCTAAACTCTATAGTCGTCAACTTTACTGCAGGTGTCTTTCCCTTTATGTTTGCATTTTTTTAAAATATATATTTTATTGATTGTTTACAGAGAGGAAGGAAGAGGGATAGAGAGCTAGAAACATCGATGAGAGAGAAACATCGATCAGCTGCCTCCTGCACACCCCCTACTGGGGATGTGTCCGCAACCAGTACATGCCCTTGACCGGAATCGAACCTGGGACCTTTCAGTCCACAGGCCGACGCTCTATCCAGTGAGCCAAACCGGCCAGGGCATATGTTTGCATTTTTTAATGTATCTTTTGAGAAGTCCTTCCCTATCTTAAGTTCATAAAGGAATGTTCCTATACTTTCTCCTGAAATTCACAAGAATGTTGGCCTTCACGTTGAAGTCCTTGCTCCACCTGGAACTGGCTTTTGTGTATGTGTAAGGTGCAGAGCACCTGCTCATCATTTCATTTCATTTTTTTTTTCAGGATAACCAGAGGTGTCAGCACCATTTTCAGTGAATTGTCCGTTCTTCACCTGCAGTGCAGCTCTTATATATCAAGTTTTTAAAAAATCACAAATGAACATTGAATTTTATTGACTCTTTTTCTTTTTCATCTGAGATGAAACTGTGGCTTTTCTCCTTTAACCTGCTATTGTTGGATATTAGTTAAGACAAGATTTGGCTGTGAATGGCAGAAACCCCCAAATAACAGTGGCTTAAACGTAAGAGGAGTTTGTCTTTCTCCCATACAAGTCTGGAGAACGCAATTCAGGGATGATTTGGCAACTGTGCTCCAGGGAGTCCTCAATTTTCCAAGCTTCTTCACAGGAAAAATACTGCAGAAAATTATTCATTTTTCATTTTTAATGAGTAAGTATTATGTGGGGAAGTATTTTGAAACTATATAAACATTCCATTCCTCATCAAATCCTCCCTCGCTCCTCCTCCTTCCCTCCCTCCCTGACAGTTTGGATTCGTGGTCTCTTATTTTATTCACTGAGTTATAATCTGTTACCGTCACTATTTATTTTGATGCACAAATCTTTCCAGATTTGACCAGAGACTTCTGTGTCCTTTTCCTATAGCCCCATCACTGTTTGAGCACTTCCTTACTTCCCTGACTAAGAATCACGGTGACCTGTGGTATCTGTTGTCCAAATTACGCCATTTCCTTCTTCGCTGTCAGCTCACGTTTCTTAGGCCTGCCAGCGTGCCCACCTCCAGTGTGCTTCCTCTGCGTTTACTGTTTAACCTGAGGAGCCAAATCACTAGGATCGATAAGAGCATGTGGAAGAGAAAATCACTGTGTTCATTTCTGTTCAGCCCACGCCACACTTCAGTTGCTCTGCCTGTGGCCGGGACCTGGGTCAGGCAGGAGGTTCTCAGGCCTGTGGCCCTGCCAGATCCCCAGCTTAGGGAGAGGCCAGGTGTTCTCTGCTCTGGGTGTCCTGGGTCTCCCTGCTACGGCACCCAATCGATGGGCCAGATGCTGGCCCTCTTCCTCATCCCTTCCGGCTCCTCTCCCCGTGGGGCTTTCTTTCAGGCTCTCAACTTTCCGCCAAGTTTCTTTCTCCTTTCACTGCCTTTGCTGCCTGTAATCTAAGCCTGATTCTGCTACTGATTTGCTGGGCCTCCGTTTTCTCATCTGTAAAATGGGAGAGGGCTGACCGCGGTAGAATCTAAAGCCCCTGCTGGCTCTGCGCTCTCCCAGCTCCTGACTCTGGCACACGGCCTTTTGTTTGCCCCTCTCTTGTGCTCCTTGTCTGACTTATCATATACTCTTCGCCTCTGCCTCTGATTCTCTTTAGTCTCTCTCCTTCCTCTTTCTATGACTTTATTTCCCTTTCAGAACATCTACTTGCTATCTTAACTTTTCTTTCTTGAATCTATTTCTCTCTTTCTCCCTTTCTCTGTTTCCATTGCTTCCGACTCTACAGTCTCTGCCTCTCTCTGTCCTTCTCTCTGGCTTTCTACCTCTTCCCCATCTACGAGAAATTTGTTCTGAATTCTGTTTCTCCTTCTTATCCCATTACTACTTCACCACCGCTCCTGGATTCCTTGCCCAACGTTGCTTTCTCAGCCTATTCCTGAGTCAATGTTTCTGGGTCCCCACCCTTTCCTATTCCTGCCCAGAGTTCCCTTTCTCATTCATGCCCTGGCCTGGGGCTGGGAGCTGGGAGCCCCTACCAGAGCCAGGCTCCTCCCTGCAATGGAAACAGCAGCTGTGAGACTGGCTCCAGGAGGCATGTTGGGTCCAGTTGGCTGCCTCTGTCTCAAAGAAGCTCAGAAAATCAGATGCAGCTCTCACTCAGATGCGGTGTCCCATCCTGCCAAAGCCCAAACCCAGGGAGCGGGCACCAGCTGCACAAGCAACCTCATCCCATGTTCGCAGGCACCCGCGCCTGTACACACACACACACACACACACACACACACACACACACACAGCCAGGCCATGAGCACTGGCAATCACCTCTCACTGGGAAATGCTGCTGGCACTCAGGGTCATCTAAAAGGTGCTTCCTCTCTTCGGAGGCTACTCTGGCCTTAATTGCCAGTTTCCAGCCTTTGGAATGTTCGCCACGTGGACAGGGATCAAGACTCAGTAGGAAGAGAGAATTCTGACCCATCCATGGATTGGGATCTGGCTTCGTTTCCATCAAACCCACAGGTTCTGCGCCTTGTAGTCTGGCCCTACGCTTTGCAGGATCTAGATTTAACATTCATTTACTGGGCAACTCTCTACCAGTGCATGAGTACCTGTCACCCCATACGTACCTCACAGCAACCCCGGAGGCAGGCACAATGGTCCTCCATTCCACAGCAAAAAGACTTAGGCTCCCAAGGTCACAGGCCAGTCAGAGGCAGAGTTTGCAACCCACACACGCCTGATCTGCCCATATTGTCCGTTACCCACCGTGACAACCCAACAGTGGCCATTTGACAGTGGGAGGAGATGCTGAGAGATCCTGTGGAAGCCGACCACTGGCAGCCGGCTCAAGTCCTGGAGAAGAAACAGCAGAACTGAATGTGGTTGGGTCTGATATCCAGTGGGGGCCAGGCTACAGTCATATTTCTGACGAAAGGCTCGGATCTGCATATCGGGGTGAGGGAGTGTGGCACTCAGGGTTGGAGGTGAGGCCCCATCATGGGTATCACACCCTTACAGGAAGCCAGAAAGCCTCAGATGTCAGAGTGAGGAGTGGCAGTGCCTGTTTGGAGATGCCCAGCTGGTCATCTGATGGTAGAGGAAGGAGCAGCTTTCTGCTTTACTCACAGCCCAGACCCCTTGACACTGAGTCAGAGTGGGCACCTCAGGCCTAGTGTTGGCTCTGTGCACGTGGCCCTACTCCCAGCCCGGGGTTAGTTCTACAGACACTGCAGGGCCTGCCCTGTCTGGGGTCCTGGGGCCATGGACAATACGTCGACAGTGCTTTGGGCTGCAAACTCTCAGGCCCATGCCCTCCAGGGTGCTGACCAGGCCCCGCCTGACAAGCGTGGCTCACTTCCTCATCATGCTGCTGCAAAGGTTTTCTAGATGCTCCCAGGTTCTCCTGCTGTTTGCCGTTGGCTCTCTGTCAGCTGGTGGGTCTCGCCAGCTGCCCAGTGTTGCTTCTCTCTGCTCAGCCATTTTGCTGAGAGTGGGGTGAAACGGCAGGCCAGCTCATCAGCCGCACACGCTTGAGGAAGGGAGGGGCCGAGGTTCACCAGACCGCAGAATCCATTCCAAAGCGAGTTGTTCCCACCGCCTTTTGTGCCTCCACCTTCCACTGGGTTGCAATCCTCTCCTTCCCCCACCGGCTACCGCGGGGGTCCTGGCCTCGTCGCCTGTCTTCCTGGGAGCTAGGAACAGAGCTGACATAGAGGAGGGGATCAGAAACTGTTGACGTCACAGATGAATGAAGAGGCGAATCTCAACAAGCTGGACTAATGAATGGGAGGTGCCCCGAGTGAGTTTATTAAGAATGGGTGCCAAGATCCTGCTCGCGCTGGGACAGGGGAGTGGGCGTGTGCTGCTGGTGGGAGAGCAGACCCTGCAGGTGGCACTCCACACTGTGCATAGCACTGGGGGTTGCCGAAGCCCAAAGGTAGCCTTGGGCCCCGGCAGCCCACGGTTGGGCCTGGTCCTGCTCGACCCTGCATTAGCCTGCAGCACCCTGGCAGGTCCCAGACCCCACCTGCTGAGCAGAAAAAGGGCAAACCTCATTGGGTCCTCTCCCATCTTGAGGCCTGCCCCGTGCATGCCACCTCCTGAGATAGGAGCACTGTGGCGTGGACAGTCTTCCTCCTCAGGCTCAGGGCCACGGCCCAGGCCAGGGGGCCAGCTTCCCATCTGAGGCCCACTTGCTCCTTTGTGTTCTGGGCCGGACACTCCCTCAGCCCAGCCAGGCCGCTTGCTCCAGAAAACGTTGGTTTGCTGCTTATTTTTTTAAGTGTGTGGAACTGAGCTTAGCTTTCTGCAGGTGCCGCCTGCCCGCACGCTCATTCCGAGGCCGTTTCCATCAGACCTGGTCCTGTGATAAGTCCCTGGCAGAGATCAGGAATGACAGCAGCACATGAAACAGACGCAGAAGGAGAAGCTCAGCCTCCTGAAACACTCCGCTAAGACGGCGAATTCACACCTAGTGGCTGGAGGAGGTGAACGGCAGGCTCCACATTCACAAGGTTAATTTCCCACATGACGAAGGTGCAGGGGAAGCTCCTGGGCGGGCTGTGAAGTGGGTATTTGGTACCCACCCCAGGTGGCAGGATGAGCTCACTGAATCTGTCTCCAGGAACCTTCCCAGCCCCTGAGCAGCTGCCCCCACAGAGCTCCCACAGGGGCCTAGACCTGTCTTCATTCCCCAGAACCACTGGTATCCTAACTTTCTCTGTTCACCTAGAAACCCCACTAGGGACTCTAGAGACCCCTTTACTTCCCACCTTGTGCTTGAAAGTCAGACAAACCTGTCTGAGCCATGCATGCCTCATCTGTGAGTGCCGAGGGCCTCCGGCGTACTGAGCATTGTGTGGCGTGTATCTCGTTTAATCCTCATGGCAAGACCAGGAGGGACACTTATTTCTCCATTTTACAGAAGGGAACTGGGATCTGGGCTGTGAAGTACCCTCCCCGAGGCCCCCCTGTTCCTGGAGGCAGGGCAGCTGGGTCTGTCTCTAAGCCTGTGCTTCTCCCCTCTCCCCCTGCTCCTCACGGACTCTGACCCGGTCCTCTGTGCCTTTGGTTCTTTTACCCGCCAGAGCTGCCAACAAGCTACAGGCCAGGCCCAGTGTTGGCTGAGGTGTGACCTCCTGCAGGAAGCTTTCTACTGCCAAGAAACGCTAAGTCTAGGCCAATTACTGGGGCCTTGGCGCCCTCTGCTGGATAAAGACTTCTTCTGGCTCCGTGCACACCTTGTGCTTCTTCCAGGACTTTGTGGAGGTGAACGCCAGCCCATGGCCCCCTCAGACAGAGAAAGCGTGTCTGATTGCAGGACTGGGCCCCCAGGACTAGTTGGCTAAAGGCTAGGTTTGGTCAGATGAGCCCTGGAAAGAGCTGGACTTGAAAGGCCATGGTTACTGGGTGGACGGCAGGATGGAGTGAGTGGGGCTCCAGCTGGGGGTGTCAGCCCTGGATGGACCCCTGTGAGTTGAGTCTGCTGAGGTCTCCAGGTGCCAACGTGGGAGGTGCCAAGCCAGGAAGATGGACAGATTTCAGAAATAGGGTGTCTTCCAGGTGAAAGGAGACTTGGGCCCCGGTTTGACCCCCCAGGCCTGCGTGTCAGCTGCATGGGTTGACCCCGATCCTTTCCCTCCAGGCACACAGCCAACGTCCGGATGTGCCTGGCACTCCCTGGTCTGCACATTTGCTTGTGTCACTCCTTTCTCCTTAGGTGACCTCCCGAGCTGCTCCTGGGAAAACCTCCCCTTTGTCAAGGCCTGGAGGGACGAAAGCTGCCTTCCCATGGACTCTCTCAGGGAAAAATTGTGCCGATGTCTTCCATTTGCCCACCAGATCCCCTCCCTGCCTTTACCCACCCCTTCTGGGCCCCAGGAGGCTGCTCTGCATAAGCGATACCACCGGGGTCTCCTGCCTCCCTAAATGACATTGAAATGCCATTTGGAACGCTGTGGAGGAAAGAGTCTGAGGCTCAGGAAAGTGGACACGCTGGAGTGCCTCTGTTACATGCAATCTGCTCACAGCCCTGGGGGACGCTGAGGACACACCCTTCGCCAGCGCATTAAGGAACACATTCATGGCGGTGGGGATACCTCACCACCCTCGAAGGACTCTATGATGCTTGTCCTCTGTAAGCCAGGGGGGGCCGGGGGAGGAGGGGGGCGTAATCCAAGTTCATGAGCTCCGTGTGGAAATGGGAGCCCAGATAGATGGCAGCACTGAATCATCAGAAACAAGATGAACACAATGACCAAATAAGCCACAGATGTGGAGTGATTCTCGGTTCTTGGGGTTTGTTAGGGATCTGTGGGGGTGGCTAACTAACCACAGGGCCCCCCAGGGGAAGGGCAGGGAAGCCTTCCAAGGCGCTGCTAGACACACACAGGAAGACAACGCCTAGGTCTGTTGGGTGGGGACCTGGAGTCATCACCGTGCGGACGCATTGCCTCAGACCCAGGTCCCAGACTGAGCAGCTGGACTGAGCTGCATCCTGGGTCCCTTTGAGAAAAGAGTATGTCATACGTCTTCTTCCAAGGGCCCCTATGGTCATTTACCAGGTGACTGTTCTCTTGGAAAAGGGAAACACCCAGCCCACCCAGGAGGGTACTAGGTACTGGTTCTGTTGCTGGCGTTGATGAGGTGGGCTGCCAGGAATCCTGCTGCCAGCAACCCAGGGAGTTTGGCAGTGGATCCTTCCCTACTTGAACCTCCAGATGAGGACTCGCCCAAACTGGCGCCTCGATCGCAGTCTGTTAGACCCTAAACAGAGGTTCCAATGAAGCTGTGTGCAGACTTCTGACCTACAGAAGCTAAGATGTATGTTGTTTTAAGTCACTAAGTATTGTGGTAAGTTGTTATACAACATGGAAAACTAATGCAATGCATGATATCTTAAAATGCTGGTTAAATTAGAAAAAATAAGAATACTAAATGCTGAGGAGGATATGGTGAAATTTGTACATTTTTAAAAATATATATTTTGATTGATTTCAAAAAGAGGAAGGGGGAGAGAGAGAGAGAGAGAGAGAGAGAGATCAATGATGAGAGAGAATCATCAATTGGCTGCCTCCTACATGCCCCACACTGGGGATCGAGCCTGCAACCCAGGCATGTGCCCTGACCGGGAATCAAACTGTGACCTCCTGGTTCATAGGTCAATGTTCAACCACTGAATCACGCTGGCTGGAGAAACTTGTACATTTTTAATGGGTATTAATGATGTTTTATTTTATTATGAAAGTTTTCAAACATACACAAAAGTAGGAAGAATAGTACAATGAACCCAACTACAATCATGGCCTAGATTCTTTCCATACTTCATTTATTCCTCCCTCTTTTTGTGTAATAATTTCAAACAAACCCCAGACATCTTGCCATTTTCCCTTACACGCATTCAAATATTCCTACTTCAAAAATTGTCTAATTTTTTACATAACCTTGCCATTATCATACCCAAAAAACTTAAAAGTAATCTGTATAGCTAATTCTCAGTTCATATTCAAATATCTCCAATTATCTAAAGTATATCTTGATCCAATAGATTTTTTGGAACTTGCAATATGAAACTATATGCAACAAAAGCCTTAGTAACATTTCTATTCTTTGATCCAGTGTGACTATTTCTGAGGACTTATCCTAAGGAAAAAATTCAAAAGATTACAAAAGCATGGTATGTATTAAAAAGTTTCTTACAATGGGGAGAAATTGCAAACCAGTCAGATATGTAGGGTATTAGTCAGGGTGCATTCTGGAAAACAGTCCTCGCCAGTAGTTCAGCAGTGGGAAATTAGAATGGGGAAGTGATGGCAAAGGTGCTGGGATTGGAAGCCATTCAGAGATCGGTAACAGCAGGAAGTCTCTCCCACTCCTGCTGGGGAAGGACAAAGGGAGGAAGGAGGTGGTGGTACCTGATTCTAGACATTGGGGCCACATGGGAAGGGGTATCTGAAGAGGCCAGAACCAGAGAGGAGACCCAGCCCTTGTTGGCACATTGTCCAAGGTTCACACACACACACACACACACACACACACACACAGAGAGAGAGAGAGAGAGAGAGAGAGAGAGAGAGGGCTTCTCCCTTTTTCTTGTCCTCCAATCTCCTGTGAGTGTCTCCAATTGGCTGAATCTGGCCAGAAACCAGTGGCAGGGGATACCAGGAAGTAAAGTTTTCAGGATTAGTGCCTGCAGGACACAGGTCCCTCCCTAACCTCCCTGTTGGGAGCCCAATAGGGTTTGGGAAGGACAGGGAATAATCTGAGAGCAAACAGGCATATGTCTGGCACATCAACAGAGGCCCTAAAATCTTTCCAGCATAAAATAAGGCCTAAATAAAAATATCCAACAAAAATATAATTTCTAAGTTATGACACATCCACTCAATGTGTTCTTTGACCATTAAATTATAATTATAAAGCTTGTGTAAAATTATGGAAAACACTTATATGGATTATAATATGACATTATTGCCAGTCTTTGCTTTTTTCTTTTTTTATGCCACCTATCACTTTCCAACAGAAAAGATAAATCTACTTATTTGTCATGTGTATTGCTTGTTCACTCACACACATCACTCCCTACTTCTGCTATAAAGTTAGCTCTGTATGGGGCAAAAACTTTGGGGTTTTTTGTTTTGTTGTTGATGTAGCTCAAGTGAACAGTGCCTGAAACATAGTTGGTGCTCAGTAAATATTGCTAAATGGATAAAGTGATGTGAAGAAGGAAAAATACAACACTCACTTCACAAGGTTGTTGTAAGGGTTAAGGGAGAGGGGGTATGTATGATCCCTACCACTTGGTAGTACTTCTTGTACTTAGTGAAAGCTGATTTGACCTAAGTAGAAGAGAGCAGGTGGGGGAGGAAGGGCTGACAGTCCACTGGAGAGTGGTGTCTATCTACCCGTAAGGATCTACCCTAAAAGGGAAGAGAGGAAAGCTTTCATGATAATTCCCAAAGAATCAATGTGTTATGATGAGCAGAAACCTGGATCTATAGTCACCCCTCCACTTACTAGCTCTGTGTCCTTGGTCAAATTACCTAACCTCTCTGGGTTATACTTTCCTTATCTATAAAGTGGAAATACAGTAATAATAATACCTGTCTCAGTGGGTTGTATAAATAGTGTTGGCACATAGTGGGTGTTCAATAATGCTGGGTTCTTTAGTGCTGGCTCATCCTTCCTCCTGGGAGTACCCAGCCCGGTCTGGAGCTGTCCGGAGTGCTGAAGACATCTCCCCTCCCTCCTTCCCTCCCTACCTCCCTCCTTCTTTCCCTCCCTTCCTCCCTCAGGTCCTCTCTCCTTCATTCCCTCCTTCCTTTCTGGCTTGGTTCCCCAGAGCCCTGGAGTCTGAACAGATCCAATTTTCCACGTGGCTTCTTCAGGTTCCTGAGGGGGGCAGTGAGGGAATGAGCCATATATGAAGCCTCAGGCAGGAGTCACTGGCAGCCGAGGGCAGCAGGAATGGTGACACACAGGCTGTCGTGACAATGGGGGCTCCCCAGGCCAGAGCCTGTTTGAAGAGCTTGACATCGAGGACCCTGGTGCGGGAGCCTAAGAGCCACAAAGAGGCAGGGAGTCAGCCCCAACAGCGCAGTATGGCAGGTGGGTCTTTAGGGATCTTGTCCTGAAGGAAGGCAAGAAGGGCCAGGGTGGGGGTCAGAAGGGTGACCCTTGGGTACAGAGGTGGGAGGAGCCTTGACTCTGACAGGAATCCCCCATTCCCATTCCCTGGCTTCCTGGCATCTTCCCTATTTGGGGGGTTTAGTCTGTTAATGTAGCTAAAGGCTTCTTTATCTTTTTGGGTTATGATCGTATGGAGTTAACTAACTCCTTGAACTTGGCTCTATGAGCCAAGCAATCTGTGGTTAAAAATGCAAGTGATCTCTCTCCAGGAAGGTGTGCATTAGCCCATCGTGCTGGAGGTGGGAGCACTGGCAGCCCACATACTCCTGGGAGAGGGGACATGGCCAGCCTCAGGATATCGCCTGTTTCCTGATATTTATTAACAACCCGGACATCAGAACTAAAGGATCTTTGGAGACCTAAACATCTAAATTAAGCCCTCCCTGTACAAATGGAAAAACCGGGGCATAGAAAGAAATGTGAACTCCATCCCACAAATCAGCAGCAGCGCTGCAGTTAACGCTGGCTCCTGCCCTGCCCCTCCTCACCCCCCACCCCCGGCTGACCCTGCTACAGGCCTCAGCCTTCTGTGAGCCCCTGCAGCCCATCAGATGCAGAATTCCCAGACACTGAGAGTGGCCAGCAGGACAGTGGGGCCAGGGGAGCCTGCTGCTGCGGGACCTAGGGAAGGCCCTTCTTATTCCTCCTTTTGGCGCCTCGGTTTCCCCACCTGTACACAGAGGACTTGGTTTAGATGTTTAGCTCTCCCAGGATACTTCAGTTTTGATGTTTGGGGTATTCAATCAAAAGAGGTGAGTTTGCCTTTGCCTGGGCCATGGGAAGCCAAACCCTATTTCAGCTCAGCCCTAACTTTCGGTGAGCCCTCAGACAGTCACTGTCCCACTCAGTCAGGTTGCCTCTACTCAGGGCCTCGGGGAATACAGGCAAAGCAGTGGGTCACAAATGCTTCGGAAAGTACAAACTGAGGGGCGAGGTGGCTGTCATTAGTATCAGCCACATACGCTTTATTCCCACCCGGAAATGATTAGCTCTGTGTGAGCCCAGAACAAGCCCAGCTCCTCCCAGGGGCTCGTCCTGAGGGGCGGCTGCTAGGAGCCCACGTGGAGCATCATGGCAGAAGAGGAGGGAGGGTGCAAAGGGCTCCTCAGAGGCAGGCGGAAGAGCAGCCGTCCCCCCAAGTCTCTGAGCCCTGAGCTGGGAGAACCCTGGTATCAGACCCGGAGGAACCACAGTTGGCCAGCTCTGCAAACTGGCTTCTTTACAGCCAAGGGGCCGAGGCTCTGAGTGGGGCAGAGGTGGGACTGGGGCTGGAACTCAGACTCCCACCTCCCAGCCAGCTCTCTTTAGACGCAGTGCACCTGCCTCCCCCCAAAGATCCACAGATAGTGATGGCGGTGGTAACTGTGCCGTTTAGAAAGTACCTGCTTACTCCCTTTACTAAGTGCTGCTTACTCACCTACTTACACAGTGAGTGTCCCCACAGTGCTCTCCACATTGCAGTCTTCACACAGCACTACCGGTGGCTGTTCTCATCTCCATTTTACAGATGAGGACGCTGAGGCTCAGAGAAGTTAAGCGTCTTGCCCAAGGTTAGGGGCTAGTGAGTGATAAAAGTAGGATGGATTCATCTGTGTGATTCCAGGGCCCTTCTTATTCCTCTGCTCTGAACATAATTTCTAAGAAGCTACTCTGCACAGGCCATCACTGTTGGCATTGGGAGGGTTTACTCTTACTCTCTCGCTCTACACTTCCCAGGGTCAGCTAGTTCCAGCTGGGCCTCCCCTGGGAAGCCCTCCCTGAGCCTCCCCACTGGCCCTGCCTACTGCCCGCACTGTGGTCAGCTCTGTTCCTGGCTGGGACCCGCCTCCCTACCAGCCTGGCAGCTTCTGAAGGGTGAGGAGGGGTCTCATGCCTTCCTGGGGCACCCAGGTGGAAGGCTGCTGGCTGCATGAGCGTTGTGGGGGGACTTGGCTGAGTCCCGTGGGTGGGGAAGGACAATGCTAGGGATGCAGGCAGAGGCCAGGCAGGGTTTCCCGGCTGCAGGACGGCATCGAGGTCCTGGCACACTAGGACGGAGTGGGGAGGCCCCAGTCCAGAGGCCCTCCCCTCAGTTCCCCTGAGTTTCCTCACCTGCACAATAAGGATAGAAAGTCCTCTGACTGCACAGGGCTGTGTGGGGACCGAGAGGGAACTGTGCACATGCATCGTAAGCCCTCTAGCCACAGACATGGGACAGGGGAGCTACCTGACCCAGGCCCTGCTTACACCGGGGGACCCATGGGTTCCAGCAGGGTCAGGTGCCATGGAACGGTGCTGGGCTTGAGGGTAAGAGGCAGGGAGGCTCCGAGGCACCAGGAGAACTTGGCCCACCTTGGAGGGCGAGTGCAGGGAGAAACAATAGCAATAGCTGGACAGAGGTAGGGTTTATGGGACACCTAAGTTCCAGGGACTGTGATAAGTGCTTCACATCATGTCCACCGTAACTCCATCAAATAACTTTCATTATCCACATTTTACCAAAGAGGAAGATGGGGCTAGGAAACTTCAGAGACTGGTGTAGGGCCACGAGGATGGGAAGCAGTGAGCGAGTCTGGCCAGCTCCAGCTCCAGAGCCCACACGCTGAGCCACCGAGCGCCAGCCCAGGACCAGGCGTGGGCATCATGGGGCCTCCCAACATCACGGGTCCAAATCCCTTGTTTTACTAATGAGGAGGCTGAGTTTCTGGGTGTGTGTGTGTGTGTGTGTGTGTAGGGAGCTGTCTCCAAATTATGTCGAAAGTGCTGGCAGAAGATGCTGGAAACCTTGTCGTTCTCCTCTTTCCCAGGACCGCAGGGGGGCTTGTACCCTGAAGGTTGGCACTGGAGGCGGCCCCACGGGAAGACTTGCCCGGGTCTGCGGGAGTCCCCTTTCATCCGTCCGAGGGGAGCCCCTTCCCTGCCGCTTTTCTCTGTGGCTCTTTGGGGTGCCCTTCTATGGGCTGGCTCCCTCCCCAGTCGGGCCTGGGGGGTGGGGACGTTTACCCTGGGGGTGCTGGGTCCCTGGGACTGTGACCTCATCTTTGCCCAGGCTCTCCCCAGAGTAGCTGCCCAGCTGGCTGTGGACCGAGCCAACCAGGACTCCTCACTGATGCTGGGCTCGCGGCTGGCTTCCGTGGTCCTGCCCACGGGCTGTGACACGCCTCGCGCCCTGGCCACGTTTCTGGTCCACCAGAACACTGTAGCTGCTTTCGTGGGTCCTGTCAACCCTGGTTACTGCCCAGCGGCAGCCCTGCTGGCCCAAGGCTGGGGCAAGACCCTCTTCTCCTGGGCATGCGAGGCCCCTTTGGGAGGAGGTGAGCTGGTGCCCACGTTACCTTCGGCCACCCACGTGCTGCTGTCCGTCATGAAACACTTCGGCTGGGCTCGTGTGGCCATCGTGTCCTCCCACCAGGACATCTGGGTGGCTACAGCCCGGCAGGTGGCCGTGACTCTCAGGACACACGGGTTGCCTGTGGTGCTGGTGGCTTCTCTGGGACCCGGGGAGCAGGGGGCCACAGAGGTACTGAAGCAGCTGCGCGGCGTGGACGGCCTGAAGGGTAAGTGCACGTGCTGCCTCCCTCCTGTGGGCGGCCTGGACTCCATGTGGCCACTGATGGGGAGTTCCCTCCACATCAGACGCTGGGCTGAGCACTTGACCCTGCGTTAACCTTCCAGAAGCCCTGTGAGCTAGTCCTGCTGAGGCCTGCACTTTGCAGCTCAGAGAAGGGAAGTAACATGCCCAAGTCACACAGCTGGCAAGTTCAGCGGAGTTTGAGTTCTGATTCAAACATCAGCTGTGGAGTGGGAGCCCAGAGCTATCTTAGTCCTTGCCGGGTACAGAGAAGGGGATGAGAGCGTAGGAAGGAAGCCCCAGGGAGGGAGTTAGAGCCAGTCTTTGTTTCTTGGAATTAGACTCAGAACTTTATGGATTCATTGCTTGATTGCTTGATTGATTGATTGATCGCTTTCTGAATTTATCAAGCCCTTGCTGTGCTGGGTGCTGGGTTGCATGGGTGCTGAACAGACAGGTGCTTATGACAGAGAGGTCAAGATCATCCCTAGAAGCAGAGGCCGGGAGCATCGGAGGGGGCACGGGGCTGGGCCCTGGAGGACCGGAGGAGGCTTCCTGGAGGAGGTGACACTTGACATGTCTTTAAGGAAGTGGTTACCCAGGGAGATGCATAACATCAGCTAGTGGGAGCCAAGGGCTATCTTAGTCCTTGCCTGGTACAGAGAAGGAGATGAGAGCGTAGGAAGGGAGCCCCAGGGAGGGAGTTAGAGCCAGTCTTTGTTTCTTAGAATTAGACTCAGAACTTTCATGGATTGGTTGATTGATTGATTGATTGATTGATTACTTCCTGGATTTATCAAGCCCCTGCTGTGCTGGGTGCTGGGTTGCATGGGTGATGAACAGACAGGTGCTTATGACGGAGAGGTCAAGATCATCCCAAGAAGCAGAGGCCGGGAGCATCGGAGGGGGCACGGGGCTGGGCCCTGGAGGACCGGAGGAGGCTTCCTGGAGGAGGTGACACTTGACATGTCTTTAAGGAAGTGGTTACCCAGGGAGATGCATGCCAGAGGGGGGGTATAGGAAGAGGTGTCGCCTGGAAGACAGAAGGGATCCTAGAGTTCATCTAGACTGGGGTTTTCACACTGTGGGCCATTTGAGTCCATAAACTAACTTAGTGAATCAGACCAGCATTACAACAATAAGAAAGAGAATGAAACCGAAAGCGATAGAGAAGAATGAAACAGAATGGAAATACAAGTAGTGAACGTGAGAGTGCATTGCAGATAGCAGGATGAAGTCTCGCTCTTGGAAACCTCCTTTCAGTTTTGTGAGTGCACTCAAGTTTCATATACTCATTTGAGAGCACACAAAGGTAAAATGTATTTCTTACCATTGGGCACAGTTTGAAAACCACTGAGACCAACCACCAAGTTCTAGATCCAGGGGCACTGAGGCCAGTTCCAGGGAGGAGGGGCGGGCTGGCAGCCCCCGAGCTCGCGTGGCTGGGTGGTGACTTAGAGCAGAGTGGAGCAAGGGACCTGGCCCAGGTGTTCCCGCTGCCCCTCGGGGTGGGGCCTCGCTTCTCCGAGCCCAGGTTTTCCAGCAGGTGAAAGGAGAAGGAGGAAACCCACTTCCCAAGGAGCAGATGTATGTAACCAAGTGCTGTGTAAACATTCAACCAAGAGTCACTGAGCAAGGCTCTGGGGATGGGGGAGGAACTGGCTGGGTCCCAGCAGTGAGGCTGGAGTCTGGCAGGAGACAGATGTGTATTTAGACAACAGAGGAGCCCAGAGGCTGGGGGAGCTGATCTACTCGGGGGTGGGCAGGGCTTCACAGAGGAGGTGACATTAGGGCAGAGCCTGAAAATGAGAAGTTGATTGCAGAAGGGGGTGAGGGGGTAGGCATTCCAACCAGAGGGGTCAGCTAGCGCAAAGCAATGGAGCTAGTGTGTTAACAGGACTGGGAGAATGAGCCATTCACCTCTGTGTGGCTGGAACATGGTGGCAGTCGGTGGGGGAAGCTCATCAGACTCCCTCTCCAACACTTGCAGGAGATTGCGTTCCAGCCACTGTGCTGACTTGCAGGAGCCAGGATGCAGAGTGGTTAGGGGCACATGCTCTGGACTCAGATAGCCAGGATCCCACACTTGACCCACTTCCTACCAGCTGTGTGACCTCAGACAAGTCACTAAACCTCTCTGTGCTATAATTTCCTCATCAATGATATGAACCTCATAAAAGTCCTTACTTCATGGGTTGTGAAGAGGAGATAAAGGGCTTAGAGCCCTGCCCTGCACACAGAGAGCACTGCTTACAATCAATGTAGGCTTTTACCCATTAGCCTCCCCAGTTTTGTGCATTAGCTCCCTCGTGTGGCCAAATATAGAACAGTTCCAACTCCCAGTAAGAGAGAGGAGATTTGGTGAGAAGTGGAACAGAAGCCAGGCAGAGGAAAAGGGACAAAGGAAGCCCTGGTTCTGTGTCCCTTCAGTCCTGCTGGGTCTCTCTCCGAGGACCTTTCTTACTATTCTGAGGCCAAGATGGGGTGGCTCCCACCCATGTCCACATAACATGGCCACCCAGGCTCAGCAGAGGCTGGGCTTCAGGCTCTGACTTCCACATGACCAGGGTCCTCAGGCCCCAGCAAGACCATCGACCTTCCTTGGTGATTCCGTATTCCTGGCTTTTTTGGAGAAAGGGCTTGCAACAGGAACCTGAGGCCACTCCTTAACCTCTCTGGGCCTTGGTTTCCTCATCTGAAAGTAGAGATAATGATAAACATACTTCTTAGTACCGTTGTAATATCAAATGACTAAATGTTTGCAAAAGTACTTCAGGCTAACAAGAGCAAGCTGTCAGTATACACTAGCAGTTGTCAGAGACAGCAGGGCACAGGGAGGGTGGGAAGTGGGTCATGATGATTGGGTGTGCCGGCTGGAAGGGAGCTAGTCTCAGGTGAGATTGGGTGGTCCTGGATGTTATGGTTACAGAGGGAGCAGATAGAGGGCGTATTTCTCCTTTCCTCAGACTGATGGGGAGGGAGGGCGCTTGGCAGGGGCAGCAGAGGGTCGGGGAGGACCTAAGAGCTCGGGGCCACTGACTTCTGGGCTCCAGGGAAGGCTGCAAAAGTGAGCCTGCCACGTCTGCCTCCAGTCGTGGTGCTGTGCATGCACTCGGCGCTCCTGGGAGGCTCTGAGCAGATGGCCCTTCTGAGACAAGCGTGGGCCCAGGGCCTGGCAGATGGGAGGCTGGTCTTCCTGCCCTACGACACCATGCTCTTCGCCTTGCCCTACCGGAACCGCTCCTACCCAGCCCTGGGCCGCGGTGGGCCCCTTCGGGAGGTCTATGATGCCGTGCTCAGCGTCACCCTGGAGTCTGGCCCCGTGGACGAGGTCATCAAAGCTGCCGGGGCCAGTGAAGAGGGAGCCGCCCACCTGGAGCCAGAGCAGGTAGGTCAGTGCAGACCCTCACAGGGTTCAGAGCATGGGGTCAGGGGCAGGTGTGCATGCGCTCCGCCCCCATGCAGGCCTTCCTGGCCTTGGCCAGCTGCCCACCTGGCCTGTCAGTCCCACCTCCCCTGTGGGCACAGGACCCATCCCTTATTTGACAAAGGGTCTGGTCCCTGGAATACTCTCTCTTTCTTTCATAGGGAGTGTGTGTGTGTGTGTGTGTGTGTGTGTGTGTGTGTTCTTTCTCACATTATTCACTCTTTTGGCCTGCTGGGTCACTTCTCCTCTTGAGTCTCGTTTGCTTCTCTTTTTTAAAACTCTGACTCAATTCCTCTATTTGTCATTTCTGGCCCAGCCTCTTTCTCTTGCAGACATTCTTCCTCTCCTTGCTCTGTATCTCTCTAGCAAGTTGTGCAGATTAGAAGGGGAGAGTGTTGGCAGTGTGGGAGAGTGGGAAAGTCTTCTGGAGTCACCACGGTGAATCTGAGGAGTATTGGGTGGGGGTTGTGGCTGTGGCTCTGCTTGGACTCATAGACTCAGGTGGCTGTGCTTCTTGATATAAGAAGACAATGGTGCCTAGAGGTGGTGACAAAGATTCAGATGCTGATGAAGGGTCATTAAGCCAGTGATTCATCTGACAAATGTGACGTGTGTCCTTCTCATGTGCCACTGTGCCAGGTGGCGGGAACACAATGATGGACAAGACAGAGCTGGCTTTCAGGGAGCTTCCATTCTGTTGGTGTGAGATAGACAATAACCGACCAACATGATAACAAAATTTTACAGTGACAATGTTGCCGATAAGATAAAACAGGGTAAAGTGACAGAGAGTGGCTGGGGTGGAGAGTGGGCAACAAGAGATAGGGTGGGCAGGGAAGCCCGCTGAGGAGGTGGCACTTGAGCTGTGTGCTGAGTGATAAGGAGGCAGCCAGGTGAAGCTCTGGATGAAGAGCAGCCAGGTAGGGGAAAACAGCAAGTGCAAAGGCCCCGGGGCAGCGTGTGCTTCAAAGCCAGAGGAGCAGGTAGAAGGAGTGGCTGGACTGTCATGAGTGATGGGGAGAGGGATCCGAGATGAGCTTGGGCCTCATCATGAGGGTCATTCTAGGCCAGAGTTAGGAGCCTGAACTTAACATAAGAGAAACCATCAGTGGGGTTTAAGTAAGAAATTATTTGATTTGCCTTTTTAAAAATCACTTTGGTTGCTTTATGGGAAATGGCCCAAAGAGAGCTCAATGGAGCAAGGAGGCCCTTGGGAAGCTCCTGTGTGGTCCAGGTGAGCGGCGAGAGTAACACAGACCCAGGTGGCAGGAGTAGTTGGTGAGCAGGCAGTTGAGTTTGGAATAAATTCTGAAATAAAGCCAAAAAGATGTGCTGATGAACTGGAAGCGAGAAAGAGAGGAGTCGGGAATCAGGCTGAGGTTTGAGACACTAGGCAGGTGGCAGTTCCATTTCCTGAAACAAGGGAGGGAGGACGGGCTTGGTGTGGTAGAACCAGGCAGGCCCTTGCAGGACCGGGAGTTCTGTTCGGGGCATATTAGGTAGATCTGAGGTGCCTGTGAGACGTCAGGGTTGGTGGTGTTGGTGGCCATGATGGTGGCAGTCATGGGGATTGTGCGGCTGCTGAGTGGGGACTGAGGCGATGGTGGGATCGAAGAGAGGAATATGGTGGGGTGATGGTTAGGGATGATGATCCTGGCGATGGCTGCTGGCAGGAGGGCCGGGGCTCAGGCGTTTCTGGGAGCCTGTGCCGGGGGCAATGGGGTTGAGGGACCTTCTCTTCCACAGGTGTCCCCGCTCTTTGGGACCATCTATGATGCTGTGGTCCTGCTGGCCTATGCCCTGAACCGCTCTGGGAGCCATGGGGCAGGGCTCTCTGGGGCCCACCTGGGGGCCCACACAGGGGCTCTGGATGTGGCTGGCTTTAGCCAGAGGATCCGGACAGATGAGAAGGGCAGGAGGCTGGCTCAGTATGTCATTTTGGACACAGATGGTCAGGAAAGCCAGTTGGTCCCCACCCACGTCCTGGACACAGGCACGTGGCAGGTGCAGCCCCTGGGCAGGGCCATCCACTTTCCAGGAGGGGCCCCTCCGGCACGTGACTCCAGCTGCTGGTTTGACCCCAGTGCACTCTGCACCAGAGGTAATTCATCTACCCACCCATCCATCCACATCCATCCATCCATCCATCCATCCATCCATCCATCCATCCATCCATCCATCCATCCATCCATCCATCCATCCATCCATCCATCCATCCATCCATCCATCCATCCATCCATCCATCCATCCATCCATCCATCCATCCATCCATCCATCCATCCATCCATCCATCCATCCATCCATCCATCCATCCATCCATCCATCCATCCATCCATCCATCCATCCATCCATCCATCCATCCATCCATCCATCCATCCATCCATCCATCCATCCATCCATCCATCCATCCATCCATCCATCCATCCATCCATCCATCCATCCATCCATCCATCCATCCATCCATCCATCCATCCATCCATCCATCCATCCATCCATCCATCCATCCATCCATCCATCCATCCATCCATCCATCCATCCATCCATCCATCCATCCATCCATCCATCCATCCATCCATCCATCCATCCATCCATCCATCCATCCATCCATCCATCCATCCATCCATCCATCCATCCATCCATCCATCCATCCATCCATCCATCCATCCATCCATCCATCCATCCATCCATCCATCCATCCATCCATCCATCCATCCATCCATCCATCCATCCATCCATCCATCCATCCATCCATCCATCCATCCATCCATTTACCCATCCATCCATCCATCAATCCATCCATCCATCCATCCATCCATCCGTCACTCATTAAGGCTCTCCATGTGGACAGTCAGGTCAGTCCTGTGAGGTGCAGGAACAGGTAGGAAGAAGAGACTTGGCACTCTGTAGAGAAGATCGAACCAACAGTTGTGAAGTGCAGGGAAGGTTAGCAAGGCCTCCCCCTCCGCTGAGAAGGGCTAAAACACTCACAGAGCACACGGTCCCAGGCAGCCGCTTTTCATCCAACTCCTGGCATCAGGGCTCAAGATTCGGATTCAGTGTGAGGAGGACTCTTCTGACAGTCAACGTGAATGACAATGGCGCTGACTGCCAGAACAAGTAGTGAGCGGCCCATTGTGAAGGGCATGTAAGAAGAAGTAGGATAACAACGGACAGGGATACACAGTTTTAACCCAGCACCTGCCGTGTCCAGGCCCTGTGTTAGCAGCCAGGGACCCTGAGATGACTAAGACACAGGCCCTGCTGCCCAGCTGCTCTCAGTCCAGTGAAAAGAGACCTGACATCCAGCAGACAAAAGGCCATAGTGTGATCAGGACTATGATGGGGTCTGAGCAGGGTGCTCCTGGCCAAGGCAGGGAGCCTGAGGTGAGAACCCAGACAGCAACACTGGAATCAATCTCTGTGTGTGATGATCTGGCCACAGATAGGAACTTCCTAATTGGGGGCCATTCTGAACTTCACCCCTGGGAGGCGGTGGGCAGAGGTTTGTGTCCCCATTCCCCAGAGGGGACCAAGAAGCAGTGCAGGAGCTGCGTGAGGGGCTGTACTCCTTGTGCGGTTGTTATTGTTAGGACTCACGTCTGCCCTCTCCTCCCCGCCAGGTACGCAGCCCCCGGGCAGCTTCCTCGCTCTGGCCCTGGCCTGTGTCGTGGTGCTAGCGGGTGGGGCCCTTACTTGCCTCATCAGGTGAGACTGTGTGCCTGAGCCTGGCACTGCCCCTCTGTGCCCCTAGCCCCTCCGGACCTCCCTCCTGTGGGCAGAGCCCTGGCTTTCCCATCGTCTATTCCCAGGACCTCAGGATGGTCCTGCACTCCTGTCCATCCTAGAGCCTCTGCCAGACTCTGTGAAGGCCGGGGGCCTCCTGAGGAGGCCCGTGGGAGACTTGGGGAAGAAGCCTGAGCCTCACACAAGACCCCGTCCTCCTGAGTTTCAGCCAAGCACCTGTGCAGTGGGCTTGGCCAGGACGACCTTCAGCTTTGGAAACAGTTCTTTCTGGGTCTCAGGACGCCTGTTCCCTGAGCCTCAGCCACACCCAGGAAGGGGCAGCCCCCTCTCCCAGGCCGCCCCCAGGCTCTGGCCGCCCCTGAGGCCTCCAGGCGACGTGGGGACACTGAGGCCGAGACCAGCAGGCACATCAGGCTGCGAGTCCAGCTCTGAGCCGGGCTGAGGGCCTCTGAGGGGGGCACTGCCTGGTGGGCCCCTCTCAGCCCAGCGGGGACTGCCGGGGAGGCAGGAAAGGAAACGGAGAGAGGATAGGTGAGGGCTCTGGGTTGGAGGCAAGACAAAGGGGCCGGACGGAGGCAGGAGTGACGCTCGTGCCAGCCCCTCTGCCCTGCACTCTCTCTCCCCTCCAGACTGGGCGTCCGGCAGCTGCAGCTGGTGCGGGGGCCTCACAGGATCCTGCTGACAGCCCAGGAGCTGGCCTTCATCCATCCACCTCTGAGCAGTCAGGTGGGTGGGCCAGGCGCTGGGCTGGGTGCGCACGCAGGGGACTGAGGCCCGGCTCAGCTTTTGACCGTGTCTGCCCCCTCCAGAGGCTGCATACGGACAGGGATAGTGCGAGTGAATCAAGAAGTGCAGCAGATGGTGGGAGCCTGAGGTCGGTGGCCCTGGGGTCAGCCAGGAGCCCCCAGGAGCCTACCAACGTGGCCCTGTACCAGGTGGGAGCCTCTGTCACCCCATGCCCAGACCTGGGGAGCTGTGGTTGGGTTAGGAGAAGCCTCTCGGGTCCCTATGCCCCACCCTAATCACTGAATGGGAAACTGAGGCCTGAAGAAGGACAGTGACTTTCCTGGGTCCCCTAGCAAGTGGGCGTCAGGGCTAGGACTGGGAAGCAGGACTCCCAGCTCCCGTCCGGCATGGCTGGTGATCCGACCAGCCACGTGGGCAACAGCTAGTTCCTGGGCACTGTCAGCGGTGGGTCCACCCCAGGGCTCTCTCAGCACCGGGCCAGCCCAGGCCGCACGCCTGCCTGCTCCGGTGACGGCCAGTGTGAGCCCGGTCCCTGAGACCCTGACTTGTGGGGGCAGCACCAGCCCAGGACAGCCACTCCTCCTCCCAGCTGGCAGGGAGCTGGGAGGTCAGAGGTTAGACTGGGAGATTCTGAGGTCGCTGAGGACACTTGTATTTCTCAGGTGCTGTGTCCTCAAAGGCAGCAGCTCATTGAGGCTCCGCTTCCCTCTCCCTGGCTCACGCTCCATGAGCAGCTAATGGTTTCTGCAGGAAGGAACATGTGGCTCTTGCTCCTTTTCTACCTTCTCCTCAGGGAATTCCATCCCTTTTTCTTTTCTGCTGAAAGGAGGCTTTAAAGATGCACAAAGCACGTTTGGTTTGCTTCTCCAAGTTGGCCCTCAGGCTGCCACTGAGGTTGAGGAGGCTGGAAGGCCTCGCTGAGAGGGAGAGAGGGCTGAGGGGACAGCTCTGGGTGGAGGCTTCTGCCTCTCCCCCTGCCCTGGAGTCCCTGGGTCACAGAGCCCCTCACTTCCAGGGTTTGGGGTGTCTGAGGCCCTGCAGAGTAACACTGACCTTAGGGCCAGGCGCTAACGCCTTGATATCCGCCATCTCGTCAGGCTTGCCTGGGGGTGGGCATCAGAATTGAAACGTGAAGCTCAGAGATCTGCAGTCACCTGCCCAAGGTCACAGGGCTTGAAAGTGGTGGAGTTAGGACAGGAACTTGAGTCTGTGAGCCAAGCCGGGCCCCCGGCTCTTCCCCAGGGCCACAGCCAAAGTCCAACTTTTGTGTCCCCTGGCCTCGGAGCACACAGAAAGAACACATTTATGGGGGAAAGCTCAGGCTGAGAGAGGCTGAGGGTCCGCCCGAGGTCACCCAGGTGGGAACTAGCAGCAGCTGAACTCGTGTTCCTCCTTGAGCAGGGGGAGTGGGTGCGGCTGAAGACGTTTGAAGCTGGCACGGCCCCGGAGCTGCGGCCCAGCTGCCTCCGCCTCCTGAGAAAGGTAGGGCTGCAGAGGGCCTGGAGGGGGGCTGGGGACGGGGTGCCGTCAGGAGACCCTGTTGGTCTGGAAGGAAGTCCTGCTATTAGCACGATTGCCACCACATTGCCAACACGCCCATCTCAGTTATACACCCTCACCGTCGCCATCACACACCAGCATCCCAAAGTCATGTCACCACCTTCATGTGATCATTGCCATGACCACCAGGGCCACGTTCCCATCAGTATCACCACCTGTGTGCATTCAGCACCGTCAAAGGGCCTCATCCTGTGGCCATCCCTCCACCCACCCACCCGTTTATTCACTATTTATTGAGCACCAACTCTGCCAAGCTGTGTTCTGGGTTTGGAGGATACAGCCATGGAGAAGAGACGGGATCCCTTTCAGCCACTTATCATCATTAATCATATAAGTCCCTTCACCCCTGAGATTGTCACCACCCTGAGAGGCTGGGGGATGGAGGATGAGCCCAGGATCTGAGTCAGGAAGAGCCCAGGTGGAATCCTGCCCTCTCGGGACACTTAGCTTTCTTGTAGAATGGAGCTAATAAAACCACCCCAGGGGAGCTCCGAGGATGGGAGAGAAAATATGAAAAAAACTAGCAATGTCCTGCCAAGTGGTGCAGCTTTGATAAATTGTGAATTTTATTATTATTCCCAACATCTGAAATTAGGTTTGTAGAGACTAAGTGACTGGAGGTTAGGCGTTTCAGTGGGCATCTTGTAGCCAATGTGCATAGATGTCTCCTAGAAGAAAAGGCTCAATGGTGGTCAAATGAGTTTGGAAATTGCTTGCGTGAGCGATAGGCCTTCTCAGGATTTCTAACATGCTGTTCTTGCTATCTATGCCTGTGTAACAATTTACCCCCAAATATACTGGCTTAAAGCAGCAACTAAAATACTCCCCCAAATTATCTTATAATATCTTACAATTTTGTGGGTAGGAAATTTGGGCAGGGCTCGGCTAAACAATTTTTCTAGGGCCTCTCCATGTGGTCTCTCTAGCCTGGTGACTCTGGGTAGAGGGACTTCTTGTGGTCATTCAGGGTTCCAACAGGCAGGAAATAGAAGCTGTCAGTCTTGTGAGACCCAGACCTGAAACTCCCCGGACCACTTCTACCATGTCCTATTGGTCCCAGTGTCACAGAGCCCGCTCAGACTCAAGGGGAGGGCACAGAGGCCCCACCTCTTGATGGCAGGGATGTCAAAGGATCTGAGGCCATTCTTACCTCCCCACATCTATAATAATAAAAGCATAATATGCTAATTAGACTGACAACCGAACGACCTTCTGGACGTCCTTCCAGACGACCTTCTGGACAAAGCCAGGGCTGCGAGGGCCGAGCCCCTTGCACGAATTTCATGCATTGGGCCTCTAGTATGTTAATATGCGTGTGAATCTCTAAGGGGGAGAGTGTTCAGCTCCCCCTCTCTTAGTTGATCCCTGAACTGTGTTTCTGAGGAGGGACTTCCTAGGCAAGGGTTCCACCTTTTTTGCTTGAGCAAATGCTAGCCTCGCAGGTTGGGTTCAAGCTCTCTGGCCTGTTGGGCAGCCATCAGGGAGGCTGCTTTCTGCTCGGCCCTGGTCCCCTCTGCATCTTTTCTTCTCCTTATCGGTCACTGAGTCTTGGGGTTTTCAGGTTCATGGTGCCACTTAGGTTGGGAAACAGGCTTAGATCCCTGTACCATGGAACTGGTTACAGCTCATTCACTTATTCATCTATTGTGTTTTCACTCACTTACTCATCCATCCATCCATCCACCCACCCATCCATTTATCCTCCGCTTATCATGCATCCATCATCCATCTGCCCATCTAACATGTCTGATGCCTCTCTATGCTCAGCCCTGTGCTGACGTACTGAGAGTCCGGGTGTGGATTTCACCCGGCCCAACCCCCGGGGGCTCCACAATGCTCATTTCCCTGGCAGATGCGAGAGCTGCGGCATGAGAACATTGCCACCTGCCTGGGGTTCTTCGTGGCCCCTGGGGTGAGTGCCCTGGTGCTGGAGCACTGTGCCCGGGGCAGCCTGGAGGACCTGCTGCAGAATGAGGCTCTGCGGCTGGACTGGACCTTCCAGGCCTCCCTGCTGCTGGATTTGATTCGTGTGAGAACCTCCCCTGGGCCTGGAACTGGGCTGGGGGGGGGGGGGGGG